>NC_056725.1:1383600673-1383945673 GCF_019279795.1 Protopterus annectens
ACCAGTACTATACAAAGCATAACACAACTCTACTCGCAGTCTGTCGGTAGTTCCTGATCCTCCTACAAATATGTGGCTGCCCTGAGTGTACGGTTCTCCTGTTAAGGGGTATTGCCACCTGCTGTCGGTAGCACTGCTGCCCACACACAGGATGGATGTCTATCACACAGGAAATGTAAAGGGACCACACACACATGATGTGGGGATTTATAGTAGGTGGTTGCCATAACAGTGTTAATTGGGAGTAGTACACATGTGTAATCATGTATATCTGGCTATCTGGATAAGTATATGTACATATATTCCCACCATATGTCCTGGACATGAAGTGTAGCCCAACCCCAGCCCGTATGATCCCAATGTCGTAGTTGACGGGGACGTCAGGTATGTATAGCAGGTATACTAGTAGACTATTGCTACTGTCATTGGGATTGTCTTCACAGATATGGTGTGTGTGGGAGGTCACATCTGCTTATAAACATGCGTGCCATTGGGCTACTGACAGACATCCTAAGGACATCATTGTACAGTACCGCTGCTAGCACGTAATGACGTTGTGGACTGTAGCAGAGGTATTGGCCAATATATGTGGAAAGTCTGATACACACTGTATAGTCCAGAGGTATACACACAAGCCCTTAGTGCTAGACTTGTGTACCATGCCTGACAATATGGATGTCGATGGCTATGTTGATGGGTATAACACAACGACTGGTATATAATGTCCACCATAGATCATGCATTCACACACCCCTGTCTGGCCTGACACAGTATGACCGCTGGTACAGGGGTGCCATGGCCACATACTACCCAACTGATATTGACATACATCTGCACTGCATCCCACTGCCCTGTCTGATATACATGACTGTTAAGGGAGGCCCGGCAGCGGTACATCTGGCTAGTATCTGCACGACATCCCACTGGGTAAGTACACTAAGCTGCTAGGCATTTAACAATGCATATCCTCAACCAATGTGAACACAGCCACAGCCACATATGGTTAGCTAGCATGATATTACAGTATATGGACTATCTGTTCTACACCATCCTCATATGTGCCATTCACAGACTGACCCTACATATACTGGCCTGCTACACAGTTTGGTCTAATGGCTGTCTGTGGTATGGGACACGTGTGTGTATGGCCCTACAAACATGTATGCCAATACAGTACCATACAGTGGAGCAGCATGTAACATCTGATAGGAGGGGAATTAGAACAATGACATCTATCACAATCTGTACACAGGCTAAGGTACATATTGACAATACACACACTGTCGACATTCACCATAGGTACACAGACCTCAGTACTGTACGAACATCCACAGAATGTGCAGGTAATGTCATGAAATGTAACCCCTACTGTACATAACATGTGTAGCAGTCGGATATATCAGTGGCTTGTTCCCAGATATGATGACACTAATTATGGAGTACAGCACATATGCACCACTTCATGCAACATATGTACAAAGGTTGACAGAGGTGTGGCTGGAAGAACATCCACAGGGCCAATATTGACATGTTACTGTGATAACCACATACATTTACTGTTGTTACAGGGTTTGTTGCAACATATGTCCTATGAGGGATACGATGTCAGTGACTAACATGGCTTTCACCATCTACTGACTGCAATACTCACATTACCTTCTGCAGTCCACAGTTAGATGCTCCGTGGGTGACACATGAAACCATGGACTCAACACTTGCCAGGCTGCAGATGACCCTGCAGATGGGGATTCCTCATAAACATGGAACTGACATGTCAGGTATTGAGACATGTATGACAGCCATAGCCACACAAACACTGTTAAACCGACATTACTCCAAATGCAGTATAGCAGCACTTACAGTCTGTAGTCAAGTCAGGCACATCCCCTTCCTGTTTGTTGCACTGTTTCCACAGTGTATGTTGTTAGAGGTAAACCCCAATACATCTAAGATGCTGTCTGCCACACAACAGATTTAGTTCCTGCTCACAGTGGATGAAAAGGGCCAACACAACCATGATGTTTCTAGATACTGGAGTGTGTTTCCATACAATTGGCTATGGGAATGTTACCACAGCTGTTTCACATGCAATCAGCTAGTGGAGGGCTGCAATTCTTGCAGAGGCCATCAGCTGATCATGAGCATCACTTAAAATACACATGCTGCTGCCTAAGCAAAGCAGGTATAGGTCTCCACATCCACCAGAGAGGGGGTGGGAGAGGCAGACAGAGGCAAATACATGTCAGAGAGGGGTGGGAGAGTAAAACTGAAGAATGTTTGTGTCACACACCTACCAGCACAGTGGATCAAATCCCTGACAACTATGTACTGCTATCACAGTTCAATGCAGTTACTGGATGTGCCACATGGGTCACCTGTTGTGTGTGATGGTGAGTGACATCTGCAACAGGGATACAGTAACTGTACAGTAGGTGACATACACGTGCCTGTCCGCATGAACAGGTGGCAGTGTCAGCACAGCCACACTCTCACAGGGACACACACACATTGATACACGTGACAGGGCCAGGTGTACAACACATTGGTAGTGGGATTGCCACATCACATCACTGTGCAGGTATCACATGCACCACACAGGTCATATGGGGGCTGTATTGGCAAAGGGTATGGGGAGGTGTCTGATCTCAGACAGAATGTTGCAGTATGCCCATGGTGGTTGTAGGGAGTGTGGATGTGAACATATGCAGCATGCAACACACACACAAATACAAAGGGTGCCAGGACTGACATGTATGGGTGCATGTCTGCACAGGTGTGTGGTGTTCGACTGTGCCAGATGGCTGTCCAAGGCTAGATGATGGGTGTACCTTGGCATCAGGCCACATGACAATGGTCTGCATTGTGGCTCAGGGATGTAGTGTCTGCATTTGCCCACACAGGTGGGTATTGTATCCCCCATCCAGACACCTGGGTGACTAATGTGTGTGGCCAATACTGTGCATCACTTGCCATGTATGTGTTCCTTAGTCCATGACATGGACGGTGTCTGGGATGTGCACACCTCCCACATGCATGTACAATAACATGTGGAACTGTACCTGGGGTGTCCGGCCCATGGTGTGAACACAGATTATCATCAGATGTGCCAGTCCTGCCCACCTGTGCAGGGTACTGGTAATGGCCAGCAGCTTTACCCTGCACCTACATTGAGAGCATGCTAACAGCATTCCCTGGTGTCAGTGGCATCTGTCCAAACACAGCATGTTGTCAGGCATGGTATTTCCGTTGTGGGTCACATGTGATGGCATCACAGGTGGTGCAGATGTCCACTGGGGAACATGGGGGAGGTGCACTGTCTGCACATACATGCATATTGGACAGATGGACAGGGTGACATGCCATCTGTGGCCCACTGCTGTCACTCCATAGTTACTATCTGTGGCCAATATGCAGTGTACTACCCACATATTGGCTGTTACCTAGGCATGTGTGTGTGTATGACACATGGGTTGACTGTGTGCTCTGGGTAATACTGGGGTTGCTAACTGTGATTGCCTGGCCTTGATGTCACATGTATGGGTATGGCTTTGCACCCCAGCCTCTCAGCCATTTCACATCTGTTATCCCTGTACGGTGGACATTGTGATATATAGTAGAGCCACCATATAAGAAATATACAAAACCAGCTCTACATTGGCCACACAGTCACAACTACCTCTACACAGGATATGGGTTACAAACACAGACACACACACACACACACACACACACACACACACACACACACACACACCTGCCATGTTTGGGAGTAGAACCCTACCAAACTAGTTTATTACACTATAGCACTATGCAGTTATGGCATGCGCCATGGATATTGCTGGAGTAGTCCTTCCCCAAAAGTGTATTTCAGAATGACTGACATCAGTAGGATTGCCAAAGTAGGGCATTTGAAAATGACTGCGAGAGACTACCCTAAAATGCACTGCTCCCTACACAGACAGTGACAGACAATACATCCAGAACTGCCATGGGTGGGGATGGAGCCCTACCACGGTTCCAATTCACACTACAGCAGTATGCAGTTACAGGATGTGCTATGGAAATTACTGGGCTACAACCTCCCCAGAAGTGTATTTCTAGGTGCATGACATTAGCAGCCTTGCCAAAGTTGGGTGCGTGAATCGTATGGGGTGTGAGTAGCCTAAAAAGCATTCCTTTCTACACAGTCAGACATGCACACAAACACACACACACACACACACATACAAACACACACACACACAGTTGGCAGGTCTGGGGTTAGAACTCCCACCTAACTCCTTTATCACACTATGGCCGCATGCAGTTACAGGACGTGCAACAGAGATTACTGGGCTACAGCCATCCCAGAGGTGTATTTCTAGGTGGTTGACATCAGCAGCCTTGCCAAAGTTGGGTATGTGAATTATAAGGGGTGTGAGTAGCCTAAAAAGCATTGCTCTCTACACAGTCAGACATGCACACACACACACACACACACACACACACACACACACACACACACACACACACACACACACACACACACACACACACACACACACACACACACACACACAGTTGCCAGGTCTGGGGTTAGAACTCCTACCTAACTAGTTTAATACACTACAGCTGTACACAGTTATGGGATGCGCTACGGAGATTACTGGGCTACAGCCTTCCCAGAGATGTATTTCTAGGTGCGTGACATCAGCAGCCTTACCAAAGTAGGGTATGTAAATTGTAAGGGGTGTGAGTAGCCTAAAAAGCATTGCTCTCTACACAGTCAGCCATGCACACCAACACACACACACAGTTGCCAGGTGTGGGGTTAGAACTCCTACCTAACTAGTTTATCACACTACAGCAGTACGCAGTTATGGGATGCGCTACGAAGATTACTGGGGTGCAGCCTTCCCAGAGGTGTATTTCTAGGTGCGTGACATCAGCAGCCTTGCCAAAGATGGGTATGTGCATTGTAAGGGGTGTGAGTAGCCTAAAAAGCATTGCTCTCTACACAGTCAGACATGCACACAAATAGTTGCCAGGTCTGGATTAGAACTCCTACCTAACTAGTTTATCACACTACAGCAATATGCAGTTATGGGATGCGCTACAGAGATTGCTGGGCTACAACCTTCCCAGAGGTGTATTTCTAGGTGGGTGACATCAGCAGCCTTGCCACAGTTTGGTATGTAAATTGTAAAGATTGTGAGTAGCCTAAAAAGCATTGCTCTCTACACAGTCAGACATGCACACACACATACACACACACACACACACACACACACACACACACACACACACACACACACACACACACACACACACCCACACCCACAGAGTTGCCAGGTCTGGGGTTAGAAATCCTACCTAACTAGTTTATCTCACTACAGCAGTATGCAGTTATGGGATGCACTATGGAGATTACTGGGCTACAGCTTTCCCAGAGGTGTATTTCTAGGTGGGTGACGTTGGCAGGCTTGCTAAAGGTGGGTATGTGAATTGTAAAGGGTGCGAGTAGCCTAAAAGGCATAGCTCTCTATACAGTCAGTGACAGACAGACACGCACACATACACACACACACGCACAGTTGCCAAGTCTGGGGTTTGACCTCCTACCTAACGCCTTTATCACACTACAGCAGTACACAGTTACGGAATGCATTATGGAGATTACTGGGCTACAGCCTTCCCAGGGGAGTATTTCTAGGTGGGTGACATCAGCAGCCTTGCCAAAGGTGGGTATATGAATTGTAAGGGGTGTGAGCAGCCTAAAAGGCATTGCTTTCTACACAATCAGAGAGAGACAGATAGGCACACAAACACTGACACACACTCACACACACAGTTGCCAGGTCTGTGGTTAGAACTCCTACCTAACTAGTTTTTTACACTATAGCAGTACACAGTTATGGGACGCGCCACGGAGATTACTGGGCTACAACTTTACCAAAGGTGTATTTCACATTGGATGACCTCAGCAGGCTTGTCAGAGTAGCGCAATGGGGTGGACGGTGTGTGCACGGGCCATAACCCATTCATGTAGGGGTGACACGCCACATGCAGCCACACATGGGGTCATATGTCACAGGTACGTGTATACAGCTACTAGATGACTACATCCTTGTACAGTTATGTTGCACAGCTGGCACGTGGACCATATATTCTGTGGTGCTGACAGGTACTGGTTGCTAGTATCTGCAGTGAGTGGCATATGCACCTAATGTGTTTGGGGCCCTTTGGCTGTGTACTGGGTGGGACAGGCCTGGCTGGCTCCTTGTCACGGTCACCCTCTTCCACACATCTATATCCATCTACCTTTGGCTTATTATAGTATGTTGTCCTTACATATATGTCTGTATTCCTAGCCACTGGGGGTGCAAGGCATGAGCGGTGCATACTGACAAGTGTCTCCACTAACAATTGCAACTGCTGGATGTGTCTGGTCCACTGGTGTTTGCAAACATGGGCTTCATGTGTTTAAATGTGTAAGCATGCCCAGTAAGGCCGTCTGTTTTGCATGTGTGGATCATGTCCGGTGGTTTGTACTGCAGTGCTGACCTTTGTGTTGTACACCAACAGGTAGCATGCTGTATCTGCAGAGTATCCATCGATCATTTGGCATTGACTGTTGCAACATGTCTGCATAGCGAGGGGACACCTGACTATTTCTATGTTTCTACACAGGATTGGGGGGGGGGTGCACCTGACTGTTACTATATTTCTATGTAGGATGGGGGGGCACACCTGACACTTGTACACATTTGCTAGGACTGTACTGGTATGTCATACACTCCATTTCAGTCAGTAGTCTTACCTATCGTGCTGGCTAGGCCATACCAGTGTACTACAGTTCTTATCTTTTGATTACCTACACATTAGTTTCTGACTTCCTAGCCATCACAACTGACTTCCCACTACCTGGCCTGATGTAGTCTGTCTGTGTAGGGCTGAGGGGGGTGATTACCCATAGCCCTCATTCAGAGGCCATAGTACAGCATTTGTTTGTGTTTGTCTACATCTGTCCTGCTGGCTGTGACTGTTGTTGGGTATGTGACCCCCCTCCTGACTGGCACGTGTGAGTCCCTTATCTTGCGGGTGTCCCAGTATTGAGGGTGGTGCTGCAGGGCTGCTTATGTTGGATGCACGTAGTATACTCCCTACGTATGGTTACGCACATGTATTGTAATGGTTGGCATCCCTTTTACTGTATGTGAGAGTCAGAGAGAGGTGCCATTCCCTGGGTCCCTCCCATGTCAGAGTATGTGCTATGCATTGCCTCTTTGCCAGGGCCAGGACATACTGGGCATGCCTCCTTCTGCCTACTGGGACAGGCTCAGGTTGTTCCTCCTCCGAGTCATTCTGTGCCTGTGCAGGCCTTGGCATTGGTGGGCGACTGTGTGGGCCTGCCCCATGCTGCTCCTGCTGTAGCTGTTTCCGCAGGATCATACTGTGTAGCATGGCACATACAAGGATGATTTGGGTACATGTAGTTGGTGAGTACTGCAAGGTTCCACCGGATGTGTCCAGGCACTGGAACCATGACTTGAGCATCCCAAACACACGCTCTATTATGATTCTTGTTTGTGCGTGTGCCTCATTATGGAGTTCTTGTTGGGGTGTGTGTGCGTTTCTGATGGGTGTCATCAGCCATGGCTCCAGTGCATATCCAGCATCCCCCACTAGGTGACCATGTGGGATGTTCCCATTGGCAAATTTCTGGTACAGCTGTGTCAGATGCCAGATGTGGGAATAGTGATAGCTTCCAGGGCAGCCAGCACACACGTTCAGTATTATGCCCTGGGCATCGCACATGACCTGGCAGTTGATGGAGGGGAAGCCCTTGCGGTTGATGTAGATGCTACCCTGCTCACCAGGTGGTGCTTTGACGCATATGTGTGTGCAGTCTATTGCACCCACTACCTCAGGGTATTCAGCTATTTGGTGGAAGAGACGCATATTGCTGGCCAACGCCTCACGGGTAATGGGGAAATATATGTGCTCACTGACATGTGCTGACATGGCATCCAGGAACTGGTGGAGTACCCTGGATGCTGATGCCTGTGAAATCCCCATCATATCCCCAGTTGGCCTTTGGAAGGTACCTGTAGCTAGTATTCTTAGGCCTAGACATACCTTGGTATCCACTGGGATGGGTTCCCCTCTGTTAGTTCTGTGTGACAGGCGTGGCCGGCACAGATCAACAATTTGCTGTAGGAGGTCCCTGTCCACCCTATAGTGCTCCACTATCTCCAGCTCATGTAGCCCTTGGTAGGTTAACCTGGGTCTATACACTCTTCTCCATCTCCTCACTGTGGGTTGGTTGGCAGCATTCACATCCTCACTACCCTCAGCCTCTTCCACAAGTTGTATGATAGCTATTGCAGCCCCTAACATTTTGCTGTTGTGAGTGTTAAAAGTTCCCCACTTGTTTACACCGGTGAAGTAGGGTGTGGGAAAAACCAGAGGGGTAGGTGTTTGCATAGTTTATAGTAGTGTTCTGTGCTGGGCTGGTCTGCTGTCTGTGTAATTGGCTGGTTCTGATATGTTTCACCTGGCAGCAAACCTAGTACCCCTTGATTACCTTCCTACTGCTGTTTTCCCTTCCCATTGCCCTTCTGTTTCAGCAGAGGGGCGTGCCACACAGTCAGTGTACTCCAATGTGCACACTGCTGCTATTTCCTGGTTTCACTTCCTGTAGATCTCAGTGTGAGGTGCACACACCCGCTTACACTTTGTCATAAGTGCTAGGCAGATTTAGACACACCCCCTAGCTTAGCTGTGCTAAGCTAGGAGCAACGTCTGCCTGACACACCCACCCATGATGTCACCTACCTCATAGTCTTGCACTCGGCTATTCATACTCTTACACTGTTGGGACCTGCCTCACATGCTGGTGGAAACTGGGATTCACTATCCTTCCCCTCATTTGCATAGGATTGCCTGCTAATGCATAGTTACATGTGTCACACTGAGCCTCCCCCCTTAGCAACAACTATTCACTGGCCGGGTTGCCTTTTGCCTCCCATTGACTTGCATGGCAGAATACTGATTTTAATTGGCATGCTTGCTTTAGGTTTATTTTTTTATTTTCCCACCAATCCCATTTGCGCCCCGCTGCCATATGTTTAAACAGCTGTGATCAACCGTGATAACATAAAAGTTGTATTTTGGACATTTTGTATTGTTTGCAATGCTAATGGCCTTATACTTGACCATTGGTATGCTTTCTCAATGATATGCAGCCTTTATTTGGAGCCATGTCCTCGTTTTGGATTCTGCAGAACTGTACTCGGTTACTAACCGAGTACATTTCTGCATATTGCACTAGTTCTGCCCTGATTCCAACTTCCTGGACAGCAGATTTACCTCATCTGCATGGTTTTCACCTGCAAATGGGTAATTTGCATACGGGGGCTGGGAACATGCAGCACTAGTGCTAGAGCGCTTGCACACGTCAAACGAGCACGTATGTGGATCGCTCGGTCGCCATATTGCCAACATTATCTCTTACAATAAGCATGCATGCCGTGCAATCTTTTGAGAATCCGGGGGTATGTGTTCTGCAAATAGAAACTTATTAAAGGAAGGGGGGTCAGGGAAAGAAATTTAATGAAAAAGGGGAAGAGGAGTGTGTCTAGTATGGAACTCTGTGTGGTTCCTTCATTTAAGGGTGCTAAAGGAGAGACAGGGTGGTTCCAGTTCTTAAGCAAATTATTTAATAATAAAGTAGCTTGTGAACCATTTGATGGGTCATTCATCAAACCTAGTTTTCAGTAGGTCTCCTTGAAAAGCAAATTGTTAACTAGGTAAAATCTTTTCTTGGGTAAAAAAAGATTGCACCACAGAGGTAACTTTGGGCAACATTTTGAAGCACACCATAGGTCAATGACCACATGCAAATAATCCATAATGGTTCCAAGAGAATATTCCATATCTTAGCCATATTATTCTTTTTTTTTTTGAGAACGAATTGGGTTTTCAAAAAATTTTCAAAGTGAAGATATGAAATAGAATGTTGTTGTAACTGGCAGATGACAAGGATGTTGAGGTTTTGGACAGTGGGCTGATTAACGACTGGTATATAACAAGAAATTATGTTGTTTGAAGGGTGTGGATTAGCTTATGAAGGAGTTGTTAAAACTATAATATTTAGTGACTTTTTTGATGTGTGCCTAACTGGCTTATGAAAAACAGAAGTTCTGGTATTGCTAAGGAAGCGATCATATCTAGTAAATGTTTTCTTTTTTTCTGTATTATTGGCGGTGTAAACCTTGGCTCAAGATGATTGTCACTGCTGAAGTGATACCCTGATCCCATGTGCAAAATGGGAAAAGGGGTTGAGGATGGATGGATGGATGTGTTTTGTAGTTATGTTAGCGGTAGTGTGTCTTTATGACTACTTTATTTATTTATTTTATTTTTATTTTACATTTGTTGACCAGGCTTGTCCAGCTGGATGTATGTCCATTTTCAGTGGAGGCCCGGGGAGAAATGCTCCACAAGTTTAACAAAAAATACATAAAGACAATGATATTTACAAAGAGATTGGAACTATTAATTAGAAAGTCACACAAAACATGTCAAAAAATGAAAAATATAGTGAATATTCATGAGAAGCAGTACGGGAACACACTCAGACTATATAATTACACATGAGGTCTAAAAAGTAGACTGGTTATAGCTGATAAAGACAGACAATATATACATAGGCGCATGTCCTAAATAAGATAATGTGATAAGAATCATGGTATTATGGGTATTGCTTAATCTGGGCTAGCACAGGGGCATAGCCAGTGTGATTTAAGGTAGGGTTTAAGTTTACTTTTAAATAGGTTAGCTGAGGATAATGAAGTTAGGTGATTGGGAAGACTGTTCCAAGTTTTGCCCACTGTATTAGAGAACAGAGTGTCCCCTGCTGAGTTATTAGATTTAGATATTTGTACTAGTAGTTTGTTAGATGAGCACAGGGTTTTGAAATTATTATAGGGGGTGACCAAGGAAGTGAGTATAGGTGTATTTTCTGGGTGATACAGGATCTTGTGGGCTACTATTACTTGATTGAATAATATTAGATTTGGCAATTCTAGCCAGCCTAGTTGATTCAAATTGATACAATGATGGGTTCTATAGGAGGACCCTGCAGCAAATCTGGCAATATTGTTGTAAGAGGTAGACAGCTTGTTCAGAGCACTTTTACATAATTTGGTATAGATAGGAGAGGCATAAAGCAGAGTAGAGATAAGGTGGGTGCGGGCAATGGTGATTTTGGCTAGTGGAGTTAGAAAGGGTTTGATCCTGTAGAGGGAACCTAATTTCTTATTAACTGTTTTTATAGTGTTATTGATGTGAGGCTCATAAGAGAGGTTATTATCAATTAGAACCCTGAGTAGTTTAGTGGTAGGATCAGGAGATATAATAGTTCCATTACTAGAGGTTATGGTAAAGTTAAGTGGGGAGGTTCTACGGGTGGGGGTGAATAATAGCATTTTTGTTTTCTTTGGGTTTAAGATAAAACATCTATGCAGAAGCCAATTTTCAACTGTGTTAAAGGTCTTTTGGGCTAGAGATTGAAGTTCTGATGGGGAAGTGGCAGAGCATATAAGTGTGGAGTCATCTGCGTATTGGATGCAGGTGGCTTGTGGGATTACAGAACGGAGGTCATTTGTAAAGATGGAGAAGAGTAAAGGTCCCAATATGGATCCTTGTGGGACTCCTAGGGTAACTGGAAGGTGGGAAGATAAGGTGTTTGCCCACAGTACAGCCCATTTTCTATTATTTAAGTATGATTGGAACCACTGAATAGCAAGATCATCCAATGACAGGTTACTGAGTGTGTTTATGAGGAGGTGATGGTTGACCATGTCTTAGGCTTTAGACAGATCAATAAAGAGTGCTGAGGATAGAGTGTCATTATTACGATTTCTATTAATATGGTCAGAAAAGGATAAGAGAGCAGAGGTGGTGCTATGAAATGGTCTAAAAGCATGTTTACAGTTGGCTAGTAGATTTTTTTCATGTAGGTGGGTTAAAAGTTGCATGTGAATACATTTCTCCATTATCTTTGCAACAGGGGATAATATGGCTATGGGCCTGTAATTGGAAAAGTCCTTGGAAGTACCACCTTTATGCAGGGGGATAATGTGGGAGACTTTCCAGATGGATGGGATGTATCTTTCATAAATAGTTCTATTAATGAGGATGGATATGGGGTAAGCTATGACTTTAGCTGATTTTTGCAGGTATTCTGCAGGCAGTTGATCTGCAGAGAGTGTGGTGGGTTTAAGTTTCTGGATAATTTTACAGACAAGGGATGTGGGAACTGGTCGAAAATGAAACAGAAGAGAGTTATTGATGGTGGCAGTGGTGCAGCATGTGATGTTAGGAGATAGCTGGTTGGCCAGGGATTGAACGGTTTCTGTAAAGAAAGTGTTAAATGAGTTGGCTATTTGGGTAGGATTGTTGTGATCAGAGCCAGAGGGAGTAGGAGTGCAACAGTGTCCTGGGTGTAGGAGGTTATTTATGCCTTGCCAGAAGTTTTGTGGATTATTCTGGTGGGTTTGTTGAAGGTGGCAGCAGTAGTTCCTTTTATCAGACACTATTACTTTTTTTGTTTCATTTCTTAGCTGCCTAAACTCTAGGTGATCTGAAGGGCTTTTTGTTGCCCGCCAGTTGCCCCATAGTTTATTTCTTTGGAGGATTATTTTGTTTGGTAGTTTTGATGAACCATGGAGCTGGTTTAGTTCTAGTTCTAATTTTACGTATAGGGGCATGGCGATCTAGAATGGCTAAGAATTTTGTATTAAAGTATTTGACTGCATCATCTAATGGGAGATGTTTGAGGGTTGTTCAGTCACAGGCTGAAAGTTCAGTTTGGAAGCTATCCAGGTTAAAGTTTTTATTGGTCCTTACAGTCCTATAGTTGGTTGAGTTTGGAGATTCAGTCTTATATCTGATTAAGTAGGTGAGTGAGTGGTCACTTATATCTTCTGGGCAGGTGCCTGTTTTATAAGTTTGCTGGTGAATATTAGTGAGAATCCAGTCTAGAGTGCTTTTTTTGTTGTTAAGCTTGTTGGTTCGGGTAGGGGAAGTTATGGTTTGGGTAAAGCCATATAGATTAATATGAGTAGAAGGCTGCTCAGTTGTACAGGAAATCCAGTTTATATTAAAGTCACCAAGTATTATGGTTTCTTGTGGGTAGTTGGTTGATAGCCAGCTAAGGATAGCTTCTAGTGTGTTAGTATTACTGCCTGGGGGAAGGTAGATACAGATTATATATATGGATTTGGGTACCTATTACTTCATCAACAGGTCAAAAGAGCGACACTCACATGTTCGACTCCACATCATCGACACTTCATAACATCGATGTTTCAGGTAAGCGATCTTCCCCCTCACAGGACCCATGGTAGCACTCGTTTATCTTTTATAACGCGTACGATTTATGTCATTATTCAAAATTTACCCTGATAGCGTTGTCCTTACCTTCTTAATAGTGAAACGAGTGCTACCATGGGTCCTGTGAGGGGGAAGATTGCTTACCTGAAACGTCGATGTTATGAAGTGTCGATGATGTAGAGTCGAACATGTCAGTGTCGCTCTTTTGACCTGTCGATGAAGTAATAGGTACCCATGGATTTACATTTGTTGAGCTGAAACTTAGATATAAGGATCTCTGCATTACTGGAAAGAGGTAGTTTGAGGTCTTTCATACAGGGGATTTGCATAGTGTTGATTATAAGTTAAAATGATCCTGAAGTGCCTGGGGAATTGAAGCAAGAGCAGCTTTAGGGTCCCAATTTGTGCATGGTAGTGAGTGTCAAGGTGCTATATAGCACTTATAAAATATAAGAAGAGTTGTATTATAGAGCTATGACAGAACTTACATTTCCGACTGGAGAATAAAAGAAGAAATATGTAAGCATATCTAGCTTTAAATTCTGGCCAAGTTGCTACATTACAGGAAAACCCCATCTGTTACAATACATGTCAAACATGAACAAAGCAAACAGGAATAAAGTTAGCGTTGCCACCCCTCCGTTTTTTTTCCGGAGTGCCCGGAAATCAGTAGGGCACTCCGGTTCTCCGGTTCTTGCTGTCGGAGTCCGGAAATAGCGATGTCAGGCTCGTCAGCTCGTATTTTAAAAAAAAACAAAAAAAACATTCCCATCTTGGACTCTCGTTGATTGGCTGCTTGCTGCAGACGAGGCTCGTGCAGCAAGCGGCCAATCAACACGTAGAGTTGCTAGTCAAATCCCTGCAAAGCCCACGAAAATTTCTGCATAAAAAGCGGCGCTTCAGCTTCTAGTTTTTACCTTTTACTTACTCTGTACTGTAAAAGGTGGTGCTTAAGATCTGAAATCGTCTTTGGTGGATTGCTGGTTCGATTGCCTGCTGCCTGGAAGGATTGCCTGCTGCCTGGAAGGATTGTCTAGCCCTGCTGCCTGGAAGCCCTGCTGCCTGGAAGGATTGCCTTAGCCCTGCTGCTTGCCTTGCTTGCTGGAGTCTTGCCCTGGAGGAGAAGTGCTGTGGACTGGGTGGTGGTGGTGTGTTCCCCTGCTTGCTGGCCCTTTAGCTGCCTGTTCTCTTCTGCTGCTGAGAGCTTGTTTAAGTAGCCCTGCTGCTGATTTTTCTGGAGGTAAGTGGAATTTTTTTAATGGATGAATTCTTTGGAATTAAGGTAGATTTTCAAAGATTAGTGTGACAAGGGGAATGAAATATTGCCAGCACAGCTACTAGTGAATTTTTTAAATATTAAATTTATATTAATTCACTAGCTGTGCTGGCACTATCTCATTCATTGATGGTGACAAGATGTGTGTAACTATCTAGATGTTCAACATGTGGTGATTATTAACTAGAACAGTTTCTAATCTGGTTTTGGACTTGGTTGCAGTGAATATATAATGACTTCATGATTTGTATAAGATGCTTGGACTGTAGATCTGTCTTTTCTAGTCTGTCATCACCGTGATGTTTACCTTGACCTGTGTTTCTTCCTAGGGTGTCTTTCTAGGGTGTACAGTCTTCATATTATAGTGAGGCTTAAATGTAGCTTTTTGTCTAGTTTGTCATCACAACTGTTTACCTTTTATCTGTGTTTTCTAGGGTATACCGTCTATACCAAAGCTTAGCTCATTTGATGTTACAGTGAATATATGATTACATGATTTGTATAGGATGCTTGGACTGTAGAACTGTCTTTTCTAGTCTATCATCACCGTGATGTTTACCTTGACCTGTGTTTCTTCCTAGGTGTCGTGGGTATATAGCAAGGCTTAATGTAGTTGCTTTTCTTTGGGACTGTTAATGTGAATGTGAAATATCTCATGTGGTTTTGAGCTTGTTACAGTGAATATACACAGGATATTTTCTAACGTTTTGTTGTGTAGATATTTAAGTTTTGAGACTACTTAAATATTTATTTAGTGACACTGGGCCACTACCTTGGCATTGGTCAAACTAGCAATGTTTATTACTATTGCACAGTAAGACTGAACACACTTTGTTAGGGCGTTAAAGTTGCTTATAAGGAGTAGCTGGCTGATTATGTTGTAGTCTGGGGAAAAGGGGCATAGTTAGTAAACTTGTGCCAGCCTTTCCTTGTGTATATAAATCAGACCTCAAGTGTGTCTCAACTGCTTTAGCAGGGGCCCAAAGCACTGTTTGATAAATAGGGTGCTGGAGGTCTTCACTTGGCCACTATGCTCAACTCTAACTGTGCCAGTGGGAGGAGGTGGTGGTGAGGATCTGGAGTGGAAAAGGGGAGAAACCAGCCCCAAGTTGACTGGTCTCTGTGCTTTGCACTTAATATGGGGTGTTGCATCTGGAATTGTGGGGCTACGGAATTCGTCTTTATGTCTGCCCATACGGTCTCTTATCATTATGCAAGTTATTACTGTTGCAGCCAGAGGGTATGATGATTGCTGAGTTACATATTTCATGTTTATCATTGTGTCGGCCCACACTATGCCCTGTTTGTCTTTATGCAAGTTATTACAATTGTAGCCAGAGGGTATGATTGCTGAGCTGCCATGTATTTCATCTTTATCTTGTCTGTCCACAGTATGCCTGAACTTTCTTGCTGTGTTCAGACTCAGCTGGATAACATTTGCGCTGGGTTCTACATAAAAGTAGAGGGTCTTAATTTGGTGCATTGCTGTAGTGTCTGACCCATGTGTTTTACACACAGTTGAATGCCTTCTGCGCATATTCTGCTGTCACACCAGGTTCATGTGTAACAGCTGCAGAAAGTCCCTCAGACAGGAGTTGCTTCTGCCTTTCATTGCTTTACCTTCACTGTAATTTTTCATGAGGAGTCTCATTTTTTTCCCTATACCAACTTGGTATTACTAGGGTGTGAAAGTCTGGAGATTCACATGTGAATGTGAACTCTGGCTAGTGGCTACTGACTGACACAGGCCCCACCAGGCACTGGTGTTGGTCACAAGTGTTTTGATTTTCTATTAATAGCTGTTTTGGTTTATTGTAGTGTTGAGCAAGGATCCTACAGGAATCATGTTCAGGAAAAGGTCAATGGATCATCAAGAAGAGGCTGAAAGCGTCTCCTAAGAGGTTTTTCTGCAGTTATAATAAGGTGTGGGAGCAAAGCTACTCATGGGTGCGACCTGTTCCAAATGCAGATGCCATGGCAAAGTGCACATCCTGTGGAACAACTTTCACTGTAAAATGGGATGGGGAAAAGGCATTGAAAAGCCATCAGAAGTCAGACAAACATCATCAAAGCCTTCAGCTCCAGAGGCAGAACCTCGTAATGACCAAGTTTATTCAGCCACGTAGTGTAACCAGTAAAGCTTCCAAAGTCACTGCAGCTGAAGTGACAGCAGTCTATCATGGAGTGAAACATGGTCACTCATATGTATCCATAGATTGTGGAGGTGAGCTGGCACCGACAGTCTTCCCTGATTCTACTTTGGCTTCGAAATTCACCTGTGGGAAGACAAAATCTGAGAGTATTGTCATGAATGTTCTTGCACCTCATTCAGAGGAGCTCCTTCTGCAGGAACTTGGCAATTCCTATTTCTCAGTGGGATCAGATGCATCCAATAAAGGGAACAGAAAAATGTTCCCTTTAGTTATTCAGTACTTTACTCACACCCATGGCACACAACAGAAACTCCTTGATTTCTATGAGGATCATAACGAAAGTTCTGAATGTATCTTTACTAGAATAAAGGACATCCTTGTGCATAAAGGACTCAAAGTACAAAACATTGCTAGCTATGCTGCAGACAATGCCTCAGTCAATTATGGAAAGCACAGGTCTGTTTTTAAAAGTTTGAAATCTGAGGTGCCTCACATCATTGCAGCAAACTGTTTATGCCATGTAATACACAACTGTGCCAAGCATGCAAGCAAGGCCCTTGCAAAGTTTGATGTGGAGACTCTGGTTTTGAAAGTACATAGTGAGTTTTCAGCATCTGCTAAAAATGGCACTGTTGAAAGGCTTCTATTCTTTCCTAGACCAGGACTTTAAGGAAATAATGCAACATGTTGTAACAAGGTGGCTGTCTTTGTTCCCAGCTGTGGCAAGGCTGGTAGAATGTTGGCCTGCTATTAAAAGTTATTTTATTAGTCAAGGGCCTAAGGACTGTCACCCCCTTATCTGGAAATTTGTGGAGGCCAATGAGGATGGCATCAGTGGGGATGTGTCTGAGGCAGAGTGCTACATACATTTCATGCACTACATCCTGCAGGTATTCCACAAGTCTATAGCAAAACTTGAAAGTAACACTCTCTCTGCTCCAGAGTTGTACACCGTGATGAAAAGTCTAAAAGATGAGTTGCAGAGAAGGCTAGATGACCAGTTCTTTGGTACTAAAGTTTCATCTGCCTTACAGCACTTTAATCCAGCTGTCGCACAGCAGGTCTGTAGGACCTTCTGTGATTTTTACAGTAAAGCATTTTGTTACCTACAGAAGTGGTTTGACTATGATAATAGTCCCTTTAAAGCTATGCAGGTCCTCAGCCTCCAACATCCTGTAACTTGGCCAGAACTGCGTACAGTTGCAGACCTCTTCAAATTGGATGTGGACATTGAAGCACTTTACTCAGACTACTGTACTTTAACTGCTGCATTGCCAGCCCTGTTACAGATGACAGAGGCATCTGTAAGTGATCGCTGGGTAACTTTTTTTAGTAAAGCTCCAGACTGCAAGCCACTTTACAGACTGGTGCAGTTTGCTCTTTCAATCCCCCCCAGCAATAGCTTTGTGGAAAGGGTTTTTCACTTATGGGGAATGCGTGGACTGATGTAAGAAATAGAATGCTTGTGTCACTTGTGAAGGCAGAGTTGCAGGTCAAGCTAAACTTTAACATGAGTTGTTCGCAATTTTATTCATTTGTGAGAAATAACCAGCCATTACTTGAGGCTGCTAGATCAAATGCCAAATATAGCTTCAAGTATAAGCAATGATTTCTAGCAAAACTGAAGATACTTTAGACAGTTGCTTTTCTTTTACTATTGTGTGTGGTGAACCCTTAATGTACTGCTTTGAATGAACTGGTGTTTTAATATCTAATTGTATTTCCATTTTAGTACTACCTGTGATATGAGACTTGGGCTTAGTTTTCCCATGCTTGTGTGTGATGTACTGTTGTATGTAGTGAACCTTTTGAAGTATTGCTAAATAAAGTTTTTTTTAATTTACTTTTGACTCGTTGCACATTCTTCTACTTATTGGTAACTGTATGTGATATTAAAGACTTATGCTGAAGGGTGCTAGAGTAAAGGGGTGTGGCTATTAAAATGAATGGGTGTGGCTTGATTGTGCATGGGGCGGGGCTTGTTTGTCAGGAAATGGCACAGTAGAAAGGTGGCAACCCTAAATAAAGTATGTAGCACATGGAGCACAGAGATCATGTATTGTAAAAAAGATAAACCTTTTAACATATTCTCTAGTGCGAGACCCAGTCATGACAGTGATTATGGAAGTGCTGTTATGACCAAGTCTCATGTTAGCTGACAGTGGCAGCAGAATGTAAAACACTTTCACGTTTCACATCTGCCTGCTGTCCATGCTGCTCAACTGTCCCTGAGTTTATCTAATATTTTTGCTCTGTCCCTCATAATATTTTAATTTTTGGATAAATCACTGAGGATTACTGTCAGTCAGTCAGTAATGCCAGACATTACACTTTCATACTTCTTAAAAGTCAGAAAATATATAGTATATTGATACAAAACCTAGTGTCCTATTAACTTTTTAAGTGTATAAAAGCAATATTTAAAAAATGTCCCTGATTTTGATCCTTTCTCCTCCCATTATTTTTGCATCTGTCCATTATTCATAAGCAAAGAAGCTGAGAAGTGTGCTGCTGACTGCTTGGCAGCTATAAATGCTCTACTGACTACACATCACACTCCTACGCTTTTTTTTGTTTTGTTTATATAACTGGTGGTACTTGGAGCAGATAAAGCTCCATTCACTGTGAAGAATTATGATGGGATCACCAATCATAACCTTTTTTTGTGTTCTCATCATGGATGTCTAGACTGAACTCTCAAGTTCGCTATCAAAGTGAGTTTTTTGCATCCATGTCACAAACACATGATAAGCTAGTTATGACTGGAAGAGTAATTTGGAAAAGAAAACAAAAATGACTATTTTTGCACAGTAAGCCATTTTGAAAAGAAAATAAATGAAAACTGCTTTTACATTTTAACCAAAAGACTTACAACCATGCTAAATCCTTTTCTATGAGACGGTAGAAGGTCATTTTGGCTAGATTAATAGAAATACATATTCAAGCTACAAAAGGCTTTGGTGAGATTCTATGTGTGTTCAGATAGAAAAACTATATATCAACCATTAATATTTTAACTACAAGTGAAAACCACACTAATGACTTTTTAATGCTAGTACTTACATGTGATATGAATGTATTTGTCTGGGGGGGGGGGGGTCCATGCTTCAGTGCAGTTTTCAATCTATCAGTTGTGGTTTAATAGGATTTTGTTGACATCCTCTCCAGCAGCTGAAACCCAACAGTGACTGCAGCTGTATCTATATCTGTCTGTGTGTGTGTGTGTGTGTGTGTGTGTGTGTGTGTGTGTATGTATGTATGCGTATATATATATATATACATATATATATATATATATATATATAGATATATATATATATATATATAATCTGTATATATCTCAATCTACCTCTACATATATATATATATATTGTCAATGCAGCAGGCTGCAGATTCACATTGGTTAAAACAAATGCAAAAATCATAGCATGATTATTGGGCAATCATATTATAAATAAGGTTAAGAACATCAGATTGAAGGATATCAGTGTAAATAAAGAACACACATTTGTGAATACAAAACAAAATGTCAAGATGAAATATTAGTTTTTAAGAAAGAATATAATGCTGTAAAGGAGAATGATAACAATATATTGAGAATGTGTATGTTTGGATTCACTTCTGAATCTCAAAATACTGAAATATCAACTTTCAGTATCTCGAGAACCGAATACTGAATATCCAGAAAAATGAAAATGCACAATACCAACGTTCAAAATATCGAAAAAACAGAATGCAAGTAAAGACCCAACCCTTCCCGACATAGAAACACAAAAACAGAGAAACTCAAAACAAATAACACTACCATAGTTTTTGCCCCCCACTACTTATATAAATCAACTCAGAGGTCGCCCTTACACAAAAAAAACAACAAACCTAACTAACCCAGACTAATTATTTTCCTATCCTCTATACCTCACCCTACATCCTTTCTTTTCTTCCATTTACGTAGTCTTTAAAATACTATTATATAACATATATGTATCTTGCACCTGATCATGAAATCACTAATTGTTTTGCAATTTGTATGTACCGGGGGGGGGGGGATAAAAAAATTGGCTTTAGTAATACTTGCTGTTTTATAATATCTGTAATAACTTTTGTTTTAACTATGTATGATTTCTTGGAGCTTTTCTCCCCGGGCCTCTACTGAAAATGGACATGTATCCAGCTAGACTAGCCCCGTCAACAAATGTAAAATAAATAAATAAACCTATTTTTACCCCCCTACACTTCCATTGCACACTGTTATACTTACACCCACTAGAAAGACACACTACACATGTACAGAAATCACCACTTTCAACACGCACACACACACACACACACACACACACACACACACACACACACACACACACACTCACCTACCTACCCTTACCTACTCCTAAAACATTCCAAAAAAACTAAAACAAACCACATTTCTACCCCAAACTCTTACAAACTACAAACCTACCTGAATCTCTGAACATAACCAAACATTGGCCGCCATGTTCACAACCCAGAAACCACTACACCTTAAAGGTACAGCAAACTACGAGAAACAGACTGGACAACAACTACTGCAGATTCTGCAAACTCAGATTTGACAATATGCAGTTTCACACAACTGCACTTTTGGCATTCTGGTCTTGAGATATTGAAATTTGAAATGTCAATATTTCAAGATTCAAAAGTGGACCCATGTATTTATATATAAACATACACAAACACACGCACACACATGTATACATATATATATATATATATATATATATATATATATATATATATATATATACATATTTCACACACACACAATATGTGATTATTTTAAAATGTGTAGGTTAAAATAGCTAGTAGGAGCAAAGATAATGGGGACAGAGGCAAGTATGACAGTGTGAAAGAGAGTAAAGGTATACTTATACAGACAGCAGCACACTTCTCAAAAATATATATATACATATACAGTGGATGTAAAAAATTTACACACCCCTGTTAAAATGCCAGGTTTTTATGATATAAAAAAATGAGACCACAATAAATGATTTCAAAACTTTTCCCAGCTTTAATGTGACCTGTAACCTGTACAATTCAATTGAAAATCAAACAAATCTATTAGGGGAAAAATATAAAAAATAAAAAACGTACAATAAGCAGGTTGTATAGGTGTGCACACCCTTAAACTAATACTTTGTTGTGTGTGCACACCCTTAAACTAATACTTTGTTGAAGCACCTTTTGATTTAATTACAGCATTCAGTCTTCTTAGGTAGGAGTCTATCTGCATGGCACATCTTGACTTGTCAATATTTGCCTACTCTTCCTTGCAAAAGTGCTCCAAATATGTCAGATTGCAAGGGCATCTCTTGTGCACCACCCTCTTCAGGTCACCCCACAGATTTTCTATTGGATTTAGGTCTGGGCTCTGCCTGGGCCATTCCAAAACTTTAATTTTCTTCTGGTAAAGCCATTCTTTTGTTGATTTGGATGTATACTTGGGGTCACTGTCATGCTGAAAGGTGAAATTCCTCTTCATCTTCAGCTTTCTAGCAGATGCCTGAAGGTTTTGGGTCAAAAGTAACTGGTAGTTGGAACTGCTCATAATTCCCTCCACCGTGACTAAAGCCCTAGTTCCAGCTGAAGAAAAGTAACCCCAAAGCATGATACTGCAACCACCATGCTTCACCATGAGGGTGTTCTTTTGATGATGTGAAGTGTTGTTTTTGTGCCAAGCGTACCTTTTGGAATTGTGGCCAAAAAGTTCATCCTTGGTCTCACTAGACCATAACACATTTTCCCATATGCTTTTGGGAGACGATGTATTGTTTTGCAAATTTTAGATGGGACTGGAAGTTTTTCTGTGGAAGAAAAGGCTTCTGTCTTGCAACCCATCCCCATAGTCCAGACATGTGGACAATACGGGAGATTGTTGTCACATGTAGTACACAACCAGTACTTGCCAAAAATTCCTGCAGCTCCTCCAGTGTTCCTATAGGTCTCTTGGCAGCCTCCCTGACCAGTTTTCATCTTGTCTTTTCATCAATTCTGGAGGGACATCCAGTTCTTTGCAACATCACTGTTGTCCTATATTTTCTCCACTTTTTGATGACTGTCTTCACTGTGTTCCATGGTATATCCAACGCTGTGGAAAATTTTTCGTACCCTTCTCCTGACTGATACATTTCAACAATGAGATCCCTTTGATGCTTTGTAAGCTCTCTGTGAACCATGCCTTTTGTTGTAGCAGGCAACTGAGTAAATGCCAGGAAAATCCTATGGACAACTGAACTTTAATTGGGGTTAATCAGAGTCTCTTTAATTGATGGCAGGTGTGCTCCCAAGAAGACTGAATACTGTAATTAAATCAAAAGGTGCTTCAACAAAGTATTGGTTTAAGGGTGCATACACACAGCAAAGTATTAGTTTAAGGGTGTGCACATTTATGCAACCAGCATATTGTACCTTTTTTATTTCTTATATTTTTCCCCTAACAGATTTGTTTGTTTTTCAATTGAATTGTACAGGTTATAGGGCACATTAAAGGTGGGAAAAGTTTTAAAATGATTTATTGTGGTCTCACCTTTTTATATCACAAAAACCTGGCATTTTAATAGGGGTGTGTAAACTTTTTATATCCACTGTGTACAGAAACCCATATGCACATACACACACACACACACACACACACACACACACACACACACACACACACACACACACATACATACACACATACACACGCACAGTATGAAAATATATTTACTTTATTTTTTTTTATTAATCTAATTTAAGACCACTGGACACAACTGTCCTTATTTTGGACAACCTGGGAGCACTGTGTGGTTGACTGACTTCCTCTGAGTCATACAGTAGACAAATTACCTTAAAGGTAAAGAGTGCCTTGGGAGAAGGAAGCAACTCATTAACAGCTGAGAGCTTTATTCCTGTGTGTTAACTGCCAGACATACTTACACATCCGTATATATATATATATATATATATATATATATATATATATATATACATACACACACGCATAATAATATATATATATATACATATATATATATATATATATATACATATATACACACACACACACACACAGACATATATATGTATATATACATATATGTATGTATATATTAATGAGATTAATTTTAATGCATTACAGTCTAATGACACCTCCAGGCACTTCTGTAGTTACATCCCATTGACCTCTCCAGGCATCTAATGTAGCCTACTCATATTTGAATTAATAATTCCAAAGCCATGTTACATACAAGCTTTTGAAATGTTTAATCTTAAAGCTTACATGATGGGCAAAAGAACTGCTGTGATATTTGACTTCTAGTGCTACTAAAGAGATATTAATTGTTGTTCATATACTATTTATAGTGTCATAATTGTCATATTTTTCTAAATATCTTAATAACCAAGTAACACAGACAGAACTACATAGACTCGTATCAAAGCTCACAGATGGATAAACAAAATGCTGCCAAGTGTGTGCACATAGTTTGAATGGTTAGAGATATTTTAAGTTAATTACAAAATATTACAAAATTGATATTTATTGATGTGATGTCAATCTCGTCTTTACACTTACTAGTGGGTTGGATCCGATCCATCAGATCCATCTCAGCCATTATATAAGCTCGAAGTCCACAGCTAAGCTTGTGGGCATTTTTCCCTACCCATAATGCAACTCCCCTACCACCTCAGATCTTGTTTGCCGCACAGCAAAGAGGTTTCCTAATAGCTAGCTCTGGGCTATGTATTGGCTAATTTAATTATTTCCTCAACTTTTGCAGCTGGTTACTTAGTTTTTCCCTTCTATTAATCTTTCCATTACCTTTCTGTAATGTAATATACTAGAGTAAATGTTTCCTACCCCTGTTATCACCCATTTAAGTTAGAGGGTGCATAACTGTCAGCCGTTTTTAATTAGAGGATGCTTTTCCTTCTTTCTTTCTTCTCACCCATTTAAGTTTCACAGAGACTATAAAAAAAAAAAAAAAAAAATAGTTTCTCTCTTTTCCTATTTCGATCTCACTGGTGGCATGTTTGGGTGTGTGTTTTTCTATATTTTTTCTCTAATTTTAGTTTCACTTACCATGTTGCAAAAACAGGAAGGGAAACCACTTGGATTTAAGAAGTGTGAAAAACAAAGGAAGATACCCATGAGTGTTACACACACAACTTGGGGCCTCTTCATCTCCAGGAAATATGCTCCATTTGCCACGGATTCAATCAAACAGTGGTTACAAAACACAAAAACAAGTTGATTTTAAAGGTCCTATTAAAAAAACTCTTTTCAAAGGTGATTTCCACAGAGTCCTCTTCAAAAAGTTACGATAAGCCCTTAAAACGAGCATCTTCGGCTCGAAAACTACATCGAGCCAAGTCCAAAAACTCCTCGACTGTCTGCTCCATCAGAAACCCAGGAGCACACAGTTTTTGCCAAATCCAAGACAGTCTCAGACCCATTGTAACCTTCAGCTTAAACGTCTTTGACGCTGACAGAAATTTGACATCGGATTCATTCTCCTTCCCTAGAACCAATAACTTTTCGGCTACCATCTCCATTATTAGCTAAGTGCAGATCTCCAACTCTATCTACTCGGTCTACCAGGAGCTTATCCACTGAAGACATGGATAGGGTTCTGCAGAGGTTGGAAAATACGGCTCTATGCATCAGTTTCACCAGGGTTAAATAACTCTCTTTCCATTTCTAGTGTTTTAGAGATAAAGATTGCCATAGTTTAATCATTTTATTCATATTTATTCATGTATACATTAAATATATAATTTATACATCTTATTTATATATATTTTATACATTTTTTATACTTTTTTATACTTCAATATGTTTAGCATCTTGGTGAACTGTCTGGGTCTATATCAGAACAATGAAAGTCCAAAATAGCGAACTACCTAAAGGTCGAAAATGCAGGGCAAAAACAAATAAGTCCAAGCGACTACTGAGTCCGTACACTTGATTTAATTTTAAGCGCTTTTCGTCTGCTTACTAGCAGACTTCTTCAGAAATTACAGCACCACAAAGGAAAACTGTTTAAATAAAAATAAACACCAAAAAAGTGGGACAATTAATCAATTAACAAATGCATCAAGTACCCATTTGAGCAGATTGCATATATACAACCCTAAATCACACATTTATACATTAAAATGAATTAAAAATTGTTTAAATATTATTTAAAAATTGCAAAATGTAAGATATATCTATCATAATAGTACATTACTCAGAATTTAAATAAAAACAAACAAGGAAATACACATTAAACTGTTTATAAATTTACATATAAATAAATCTATCTAGCCCAGTTATACCTTAACTATAAAAGTTACCTCTGTAAGCTCCTGAGTTTCAGTATACTACTTATTGAGCATGCTTCATTTAATCCAGGAGCATTGCATGCATCCAATTTTATTTGCCACTTCAATTCTAATTCTTCCAGTCTAAAAGCAAAAGAACCACCTCTGAAATCACGTTAAATACTGTCAATGACTAAAAATTTAAACTGATGACTACTATTTGCAGAAAAATGTTTAGCAAGTGCGTTGTCTAATTTGTTACGGCTTATACCATATAAATGCTCATACATCCTGTATGTATGAGCATTTATATGCTATAAGTCGTAACAAATTATGATAGATATATCTTACATTTTGCAATTTTTAAATAATATTTTTATGTATATTTGTTTTTTACTCAGTTTTTTGGCGTCTGTTACAATTTATCGAACATGCAGGACCTCAAACTCGCTACTGTGGGGAGCTGCACCCCCCCATACCCCCCCACTAAATATATATACCACCTCCGAGATCACACTACAGTGAGGAAAGGGCAAATATTCCAATCTTCACTGTACCGCAATCTCACAAAAAGCAGATCGAGAGCTGGCATTTCTGACCTTTAGGTCGTTCGCTATTTTGAGTTTTCAGTGTTCTAATAGTAAGCCGAACTGTCCTTCTTGCTGTTTGGGTTTGCACATCTTTTTTCCTGTTTTTCCTGTGGTCTTGGAGTGCAGCGATTTAATCTGATTTAACATGATTAACCAATTAATTACATCACTGTGCCGCCCATTGGTAGGTTGTGTGAATTTAATGCATTAGGTTTCACCAGAATTCACTCTGATGAAGTCTTTTTAAATGTAAAGATGAAGGCACTCAGTTTCTTTTTGAATAAACCAATTTAGAATTTCATTGGTAGGGTCCTTGCTGATTTTATTATTTTTGGTTTTAAGTTCTTTATTGAGTCTTTATAATGAAGTGGATATTCATGTGGGGGGGGGTGTTTGGAATCCCCATACTGGCATCACTGCTACTCACAGTTTCTTCTAAGACCCTAGGGATTTTCAGAATATCACAACTCTGATCATAAATTAATTAATATGTACGTGCATGGAGGAGGTACAGAATCCTCACAACAGTATCCACTGCACTGCTGTTAATTTATTGCCCATAGCCACACTAGAATACCATGGGCCACTGGGCCAACCACTTAAACAGGATCTGTTTACTTACAAGCAGGTGTTCTTTTCCATTCTTGAATAAGACAAATAGCTGATCAGTTTTCCTGCACTCATTAGTTCATCTAGCATAAAACCTGAGTTGTTTGTTTACATCCAGGGAATGTCTTCCTTCATTCTGCTAGTTTGGCAGTTTTATGAACTGATTCAGAGTCACTGCTAATGCAACAGTTGACATGAAAGCTGGATTTGTATTCAGTAAGACTCTTTCATTATCAAAGACCATACCATATAGGGTGGATTAAACATGAGAATGTAACAAAAATCATTCTGCCTGAAGTATATGCAACCATAACATTTGTTTTCTATAACATTTTTATATCCACTATCTCTGCTTGTTCAAAAGTAGATGAAGTTAACTTTTGCAACATAACCATCAAACCCTAAAAGAGACAGAGATACATTCTCTTGGTGGACATAATAGTTTAGGAAAGTCTTGGTGCTGTTGCTATCTGTGGATAGGCTAAAACAAAAGCCGAAATTGCAGAGATATTATCTCTTGATGAGAAGTCAAGTCTAAGTTAAATGAGTTCTGCAAACTGTCCAAGAGCTTTGCTATAGGAAAATGTACAGGGTTTAGTGCTTGTAAAGCAGACTAAATAATAAATCTAGTCTACTTCTTTAACTATGAATTTCATGTTATGTAGTCTCCTGGTTTCATTTAAGATATCCAAGACTTGAGGAGAAAAGGGGCTGTTGTACACGTCAACAACATAAATTCAGTTTTGAGGCTGAAATGTAATAGCTTGCCTTGTTGTGTTAATAATGACTTCTTTCAAGGCAAGAACCAGTGTGGGAAGGGGCAGACAGTGATCAGTCAGGGTAAATGAAAAATGAAAGCATGGCTGCCTCAGCCAAAATGGAGCTACTATTATTAAATGGGTTTTGTCTTGTTTTGTGTTGAGCAGTAGTTTCTGAATTAGAGGAAATAAAAAGAAAACCTAAATTATGGCTTAAATCCATAGAAAGTAGAAAGCATTATCTATAAAACGTTTTGGAGTAAGGCAGCAAAAGGTTTTGACTTGATAGCTGAGGTGTGTGACAAACACCCCTCATTTGGAAGGCCCCATAACAACACCGTGTCCTGATGTCTGTGAAAACAGTTTTCATTCATCTTAAAGTTAACTTCCTGCTCATAGAACCAGTACTGATTCTGTAAATCTGGAATATGAACCACTAAGTGATGAAAGCTGTGTTGCAAGATCCACTTCCAATTCTGGGCTGTATCTTTAACCAGTTGGAAAAAGCCTGTTCCTCCCTGACATACCTCTCAACCGTACCGAATTCCTCGGTAAATACCAGTTCTGAGGGCAAAATATTGGAGTGCCACGAATTCTCGAGTGGCCCATTTAATTTCCGAATTTCCCTGGTTTTGTTTTTGTTTTTTTTACAGAATGACATCATCATGTGAAGGGCATGCAGAATGACATGCAGACAGACAGCCTGTCAGAATGCCCGCACCATTACTTAAATTTAAATTAATGTTGCCGCAGAATGGTCCGCATATACAGGCAGTGCATTTTCTTCTCCAGCTGCCAGCTCCTCCTGGTAAGGGGCTTAAAATTCTGCTTACCAGGTCTTTTCTTTTTGTTACTTATTTTAGTACTTTATGTGAGAGAAAGCAGTCTGCAGGCAGTGCTGTTTACTTGCTGCATTTTAATCTGTTAAGCGCTCAAACAGCAGTTAACTTACTGTACGTGCCTACTTTGCCTTCTTTCTGAAGGCGGGCTTCTCATTTAAATGCTCAAACAGCAGTTACTGTGTGTGTAAGAACTTGAAGGCAGTACTGTAAGTGAGAATTGAGAAAGCAGTCTGTTTTTTTTTCAAAGGCAGTTCTCTCGTTTAAGTGGTCAAACGGCAGTTGCTGTGTGTGTAAGAACTTGAAGGCAGTATAATTTAACTAGTGAGAAATGAGAAAGTCTGGTTCTTTTCAAAGGCAGTTCTCTAGTTTAAGTGGTCAAATGGCACAGTTACTGTGTGTGTAAGAACTTGAAAGCAGTGCTTTACTTTAAGTGAGAGGGCAGTCTGACTCTGGTTCTTTTCAAAGGCATTTCTCTTATTTAAGTGCTGAAACGGCAGTTACTGTGTGTGTTTACTTTGCTTTCTTTCTGAAGGCAGTTCTGTCATTTTTAAGTGTTCAAACGGCAGTTTATTATTGTATTGAATTAAGTGAGAAAGCAGTCTGGTTTTACTTGCCGCATTTTAATCTCGTGACAGCAGTTACTGACTGACTGTAAGTGGGAAAGCATTCTGTCATTTAAGTGCCCAAACGGTTAAATTAAGTGAGAAAGCAGTCTGACTTTGGTTCTTTTCAAAGGCAGTTCTCTTATTTAAGTGCTGAAATGGCTGAAACGGCAGTTACTGTGTGTGTCTAATTTGCCTTCTTTCCGAAGGTAGTTCTGTCATTTTCAAGTGCTCAAATGGCAGTTTATTATTGTGTTGAATTAAGTGAGAAAGCAGTCCCGGTTTTTATTTAAGTGCTCAAACGGCAGTGACTTTGCTGAATTAAATGAGAAAGCAGTCTAACTCTGGCTCTTTTCAAAGGCAGTTCTCTTATTTAAGTGCTAAAACGGCAGTTACTGTTTGTGTTTACTTTGCCTTCTTTCCAAAGGCAGTTCTATCATTTAAGTGCTCACATGGCAGTTACTTTTGTTGAATTAAGTGAGAAAGCAGTCTGGTTTTACTTGCCACATTTTAATCTCCTGACGGCAGTTACTTTAAGAGGTGTGTGTGTGTGTGTGTGTGTGTGTGTGTGTGTGTGTGTGTGTGTGTGTGTGTGTGTGTGTGTGTGTTCAATCTCACTGCCTAAAATTAAATTCAGAATGATGGAGACAGACACAACAAAATGTACAGAAATATAAATTCATGTAAATACTGCTTTGTTTTTGAATGGGGGGTAAGATATTTTGCATGAAGATAATTACACAGTTGTCAGATGTGAATGCTCTGATATAATTCACACAAAAAATATGGTTTTAGCTTTCTTTAGTGATTCATACTTGAACTATTACCATGCAACATTCTCTGCACCTTTTTTATGTGAGAGGGCATCTGCCTTTTTAATTCAAATTTAAACTGTTTAATACCTATCAAGGAATAAATGGAATGGAATGCATGAATTTAAGATTTGGCTTACTCCGATTTTAAGACATTAACAGCTGTTTTGACATACATGCCTGTGTCTCATCATAACGTCTGTTTCTCTAAGATGCTATTGTGTTCAACAGAGGCTTAAGTTCAGAATTCTTACACACTGTGCACTCAAGTCTTTACAGAATTTTATTTCTGGCACTCTGGAAAGCATAAACATTAAATGGGTGCAGTCATGCTGAAGGATTCATTTGAAGATTCTACGATGCATACCCTCTAGTTAACTGAATACCCCCACTGGACACAACCTAGCAGGTTATATTACTGATAGTTTAGCTGCTGTTGTCATTGAAAATAACACGAAGAAATATGTGTTTTACTGACGATGTCATTCTTTCATTACCTCAATATAAATGCCTATACAAATGAACACAGGAGGATACAGCCAAAGTTTATAAGGCAAAGTGGATTATTTAAATACGTTCTATTAATGTATAATTCCGAGTAATCGTTGGATGTAACAGTTTCCATGAAAATACATCTTTTATGAAAGAACTAGTCGTTAAGGAAGAAAAAAAAAACACCTATCATGTTTTTTGCAGGTCTACATACCTCTGCACTGCAACAGTACATCTTGGGAAAAATAAAATATTTAGAATCTTGAGGTTCTGTGCTTAAAATATTGATTGAAAATATTGATGAATTAAACACAAAGATTATATATCTTTCACTTCTTTAGGGAGCCAGGAAAAAGCATTTTTTCTTTTTCTTTCTCCAAAGGTAGACACATAAATATGCAAAGAGAGCTCAAGAATGAAAGGGACAGACAATAGACTGTGCTAGAGGACAGAAAATGTGTGGGTGACCTCAAGAATGAAAGGGACAGACAATTGTCAGATTGTGCTAGAGGACAGAAAACTTGTGTGTGAGCTCAAGAATGAAAGGGACAGAAAATAGTCAGAGTGGTAACACAAAGCATTTTATTCTAGCAACTTTTCTAAGATTATACAAACAATGTTTAAAACGTTTCCCTGGTTTTGGGCATTTGTCCCCCCCACCCAATATATTTTTGTTTTTTCCTGAATTCTTGTGATGCATAGTTCTTTGGGGGAGAGCAGTTTAGTGCTGCTTATGTCACGTCTGTTCATGCTGTTAGTGGTACAACAGGTAGAATACTTGTTTTTGATGCAGAAGGCTGTGGGTTCTACTCCCACAGTATGTAGATGGATTGCTGATACTGTACTGTATTGTACTTTTAAAGGGGTGGATGCTGCAGTCCTGAGAATGTCCTATTTGGAGGAGATACCTAGTAACTATGAACCTATCAGTTTGCCATCCATTCCCTATTGCAATATTACTATTTTTTTAATGTAAAATAGGCAATTTATTCCTCAAGGACAACAGGCACTTTATTTGTAGATGAAACAATGAACTATACAGTTGTTTGCTAGTTACAGATCTCTTTAATGTGGAATTATTTAGATGACTTTTACTTCTGCATAGATTGTGCATATTCACTGATACTGGTGGATTGTAGAAGTTCAGACTTTTATGATGGAAATGTTCTGAACTGGGCAGTTTTGTCATTATTGGTTCATGCATTTTGTTTCATTGCTTACTGGAAAAATGTTCAAAACAATAAATTTAAAACACACTCTAATAAATGTGCTGTATTATACAAGGAATATAATTTAATACAATCAGGAAGGTGTATCAAAGAACACATGTACGTTTTGTGTGCAAGGGGCCTATGATTTGAAAACAGCCCAAAGGTAATCTTTATCCACCACTAGCCAGATGCATTTTCTTTGAATGTGGGTTTCAATGGTGTTTCAATGAATGTGAGTTTCAAGGACAGAGAAGTTTTAATGCTAAGTCTATTTTCATTGTGATACTGTATTGCTTTGTTTAGCAGATGTCTATTAGTGTTTGTGCTATAAAATATAAAATAAAAGATTTAAATGAAATCCAAATAATCATTGTAGAATTAAAACAGTATGCACATTACAGTATTTATGGTAAAAGAGGCAAAGTAGGCAAGTAATGGGACATTGGAATGGCTGCAAGGGGGGGGGTGTATGGGGGGGACCCATTTGACCATGATTTTGTAAGGGTGAAAGGGCGGCAAACTCAAAGACAGCCAGGCAGCACAAGCTCTAGCTACACCACTGATCTGTAGGAATGACTTTTGGAGGTCCTGGCAAACTATAATTTTCTTTTGCTAAGATTAGAATATTACCTACCATTAAATGCCCTACTTTTACCACAAAACCCACATACTGCAAGTCACCAAAAACAAAATCCTAAGATTTCTCACCTTCTCCCTTCCCATTGAACATCACTGCATTACATGTTTCAAAAAAATGGTTACCATTTACTTCATGGTCTGGGGCATATTTTTGGTCTCTGTTCTTCAGTTTGTGTTTGAAAGATGGTATCCCACCATTCCATTGGAGTGGGTGGAGTTACATAATTATGTATCCAAATTTTATGTTAATCAGCATACAGATTTGTAACTATTGTTCATGTGCCTATGTCCATATTTTTGAAGTTTCCAGATTGAGAGGTATGCTCCCTGCATGTTTACATACCACATTACTGTAGTTTTGCATGCAATGATATTAACTGACTCTGCTTGCAAACTTACAAGTAAGGTTGTCAAAGTCCAGTAAATCACTTTTATTCCTTCAGGATGATGTGAAATGACCTTTCAATTATGACACCAGTTACCCTGTACTAACAGGTTGCTGTAACAGTCTTGACAAGAATAGTCCAAAGTATGTTGCAATATGCTGAACTGCTGGCAAAGGAAGCAGTCATTCTTATGGACCAGTTTATCATTTCTGTCCATTACTGGAATTCTTTCTTCTAATATCTGGGAATATCAATCAACATGTGTAATGCATGTGCAGACTGGTTCCACAGATACCTCAGTTGCATTGTATTTTTCCATGTGCAGTCTTGCTCAAGGTACAAGGGAAATGCACACAGACATATATAATCAAAACACTTACAGACTTGTCTTTTGGTAATTGTTGAAAAAATCTATCAGGAGTGTTTGAATCTCTTTTTGTTTGCCTGGGCTTAGGAAAAAAAAATCATAAGTGCTCAATCTAGGACTGCTCCTAGAAAAGTTAATGAGGTTAATAGCACCATACATACTTTTTTTTTTTTTTTTTTGTAGTTTACCGTTACCTATGGAGAATGGAAAAGGAAAATTGCTTGATAATGCAATTGTCTAGATAAGGAAAAACAGCTCTTTTTAGCCTTGTGGGATGAGCAAACATTGAAGTGAAACATTTGGTACATACTCTGGGAGCTGTGGACAGCAGGAATGGTAGACATGAAATCCAGAAATGACACTGACCTATCTGGAATATGAAGATAAGCATTTTTCATTGTAGAGGCAGCATGGTATTTTGCTAGTTAAGATCAATGTCTCACTGCTTCCTGGATAGTGACTCAACCCTCAAACTTTGGCCACTATATGTGTGGCATGTCCTCCCTGTGTCTCTCTGTTTTTTTCTCCATTTACTCTTGTAACTAGTTGATTGGTTACTCTAAACTGTATATATATATATATATATATATATACACACACACACACACACACACACACACACACGCACACACCCCCCACACATACACTGTGTTTCATTTGCCCTTGTGACCCTAGTTGTTCATGGCTGAAAAGCATCCATAATGATCGGTTCACTTAACAGGTTAATAAGTAAGTAAATGCAAGATAAGAGAACTACAGTCTTCAAAATCATCATTCTAAATCATTTTGCATTTATGAACTTGTTCATATCTGACAGATCTAAGACTGGCCTTGAAGTTTTATACTTTGTAGCTAAAATCATTACAGATTAAAAGTCTTGACTCTTTTGACCGAATGGGTACTCAGTGCATTGCTTTTTTTCCTTAACAAAAGAAACATTAACTGACAATGATACATTAACTATTTCAATTATGTCTCTTGTAGAAATTGCTGCAATTTTATTGCCTTGTTTTTGCAGTAAATGATCCATTAGTTATTATGCTTGATATTCATAAAGTGGAAGCATGTGTGGAATAAGCCGCATTAGTGATTTCTCAATAAATCCTGTTGCATAACCATGATGTATTATTTGTAAAACTAACTTGTCTGCAATTATTTATTGCCATGAAAAAGATTACTCTAAAATTTGACTCCTGGCATATCCAAAATTGTTAGACAAGAAGCTGCAGTTATTTGAAAGATTTGTAGCTGAATTTGTCCTTTGCTGCAAAATCCAAGTTGCAATCCACCTGCTTCCTGTGGCACTGTTTCTGTTGATAGGGAGAAGTTCCTTTCCTATACTAGAGTTTGTTGTATAACTTTTTTGAAACTGATAAGTAGGTGATAGTTACATTTTATTATCTTCCTTTTCTAAGTCTACGATAATATCATCAGATGACTGTCCATTATTATATCCGTTTGTTCTAAACCACACAAGTCTTCTTAAATCTATTCTTTGACATAGCTACACTCTATCAAGCATCCATGCTATCAAAAGCTTACTTTGGTACGTGAACACTAATCTTACCCACTATAGCTACATTTTTTCCCTAATCTACTGGTTGTATTAGTACTAGGAGTAGATTGTAATTTTTCCTGAATTTGCTCTGGAATGGAATTCTGAACAGCTGAAGTAACAAATGCATACACATTTTTACCATATTTACTTAGTAGCCATGAATATTCATCAAATGGTAAACATGTCAAAGTAACAGCCTTACCACTCTGATTACACATTGACAAAGAGGCAGTATAAGTGTGTACGTTTTTATTATTATATTTAAATGACGGAATGTACTTGAAACTACATCTGATTACACCTAGAGGAATTCTGATTATACCCATTGGGGCAGAAGAGGAGTGATGACTTTAATTAGGAGAGGGGTCCTGTCTGAAGCAAAAACAGCTAAAGATGGATACAGAAGGAAGGCATGCCATTATTAAGGATTATTTAGAAGGAATTAAAATTATCAAAGGCAATGTCTCAATGACAAAAGAGGGCATTATTCTTCTGTACTCTACCCTCATCAGGTCAATAACTGAGTACAATGCTACCTTACCAGGCACCCGCACAACTTGAGAGACCTCAGAGATTTCTAATCAAGAAAATTCAGGGACTCCAGCACGTCATACACTGACAGACTGAAGTCACCATCATTGTACTCAGTAGCATGCAGACTACTTAGAGGAGACTTGCGCCTGGCCTACAGAGTAATCTTGGATCCAAACCTAATGGAAATGCTGCACATCTGCAAGTCAAATGGGACAAGGGTCATCCACTCCAGAGACCTTAACCTGGCCCATGACATAAACAGGACCTGCTGGAGAGACAGATATGTCTCTCACAAGCTGCCACACCTCTTGGAATAGGCTACCAATTCACATCAAACAGAGACCCTCTATCACCGTTTCAGCACAGCCTGGATGACTGGATGGGAAACCATAAATTCTTGCCGGGGATTTCACCTATAACCCTCCTAAATATGGGGAGTCGTTGCTAACTAAGATCTCGACTTTAGGCAAGATCCTTTATATTTGTAAGCAGGTATACATTAATTAACGGCATGTAGGATTACACAGAATCCAGATGTTACCCCCACACAATGTGTGTGTGTGTGTGTGTGTGTGTGTGTGTGTGTGTGTGTGTGTGTGTGTGTGTGTGTGTGTGTATATATATATATATATATATATATATATATATATATATATATATATATATATATATATATATATATATATATATATATATATATATATATATATATATATATATATATATATATATATATATATATATATATATATATATATATATATATATATATATATATATATATGTGTGTGTGTATTACTCACATAGAAGTCAACTGATCTCCATAAATGATAAAATTATAATTTCAAAGGAGCGTGGCTATCTAATGCACTCACTAGATATCCACCTCACTTGGTTCTCATGGCAAGCTTCCATGGTGCTGCAGTTTCATTTATACCATACCCCTTTAGAATTCAGACACTACTTGGGAGGTAAAGTTGTACTTGGGTGAATTAGCATTTTATCTGTGATTTAAAAATGAGATAAGAGGAATGGTTGAGAATGGTTCCTCAGACCCTGGACAGTCTTAAAATGGGAATGGTTTAAGAATGGGTCTATATCACATCAGTGAATGCTAAAAATAGCGAACGTTGATATATCGAACTTCAAAGTTCAAAAGTTGAAAATAGGGAAAAAATTCGCTGGACCGTTCTCCGGGCTTTGCTGTTTTCTCCACTGTGGTGTGATCTCGGAGTTGGTACATTTAAGTGGGGGGGGGGGATTCGCTGATCCGTTCCTTCGCTGTTTTCAGATTTCTGACATTTGAGTTCAACATAACAGCGTTCACTATTTTTAGTGTTCACTGTTATGATATAGACCCTTTAAGAATGAATTAGAAAGCTTCCTAAGGGAACATTACACAAAATAATGCAAAAATGTGAAGAGTAAACAAAAAAAGAGTCAATGGAAGAATTATTAAGAGTACAAAAAAATGATCTTGGGTCACCTGGGGTCCAAAATGGAAATTAAGATGCTGACAGAAAACGTACATAAAATGTTCATGTATAAAGGTCAATCGAGTTAAAAGATCACTAAAACTAAAGAGCTCAAGTTATGCCAACTAAACAGATGTACACTGCACTCAGACAGCAGAATGTAGAAAGGATAATGTGTAGGGTGACTGAACAAGAAACAGAGAGAATAAACAGAACAATAGGAGATATAGTGCACTGCTCTGCAGGATATGATGCTACCTTTTATAAAGAAACCTACTGAGAAGGAGGCATACATCAAGACGTACGGACATAGCTAGGTGAGCTACGTTTAAAAAGTTATGAATTAGAACAATCTGACTCACTAGTGGCTACAGTGGCAACAGTGGAGATATTATTAATCCTAAAAGAGCAAAAGACCTCAGACCCCAAAGGCCTACCTATACATTAGTGTACATTATGTGGAGAAAGAGAAACTTATAATCAACTTTACTAAGTGAGCAAGCACTACAGATGTGATGTTTGCTCTGACAGTATTGATGGAGAAGTGCAGAGAACGTCAGAAGGAGTTGCATTGTGTCTTTGTGGACTTAAAGAAAGCATACGACAGGGTGCCTAGAGAGGAGTTGTGGTATTGTATGAGAAAGTCGGGAGTGTCAGAGAAGTATGTAAGAGTGGTACAGGATATGTATGAGGGTAGTGTGACAGCGGTGAGGTCTACAGTGGGAGTGACGGATGCGTTTAAGGTGGAGGTGGGATTACATCAAGGATCAGTTCTGAGCCCTTTCTTATTTGCAATGATGATGGACAGGTTGACAGACGAGATCAGACAGGAGTCCCCGTGGACTATGATGTTTGCAAATGACATTGTGATCTGTAGTGAGAGTAGGGAACAGGTGGAGGAGACCCTGAAGCAGTGGGGATATGCTCTAGAGAGAAGAGGAATGAAGGTCAGCAGGACTAAGATAGAATATATCCATGTGAATGAGAGGGTGGATAGATGAATGGTGAGGATACAAGGAGTAGAGGTGGCGAAGGTGGATGAGTTTAAATACTTGGGATTAACAGTTCAGAGTAATGGTGAGTGTGAAAGAGAGGTGAAGAAGAGAGTACAGGCAGGATGGACTGGAGTGTCTGGAGTGATTTGTGACAGACGAGTACCAGTAACAGTGAAAAGGAAGGTCTACAAGAGGATAGTGAGACCAGCTAAGTTATATGGATTGGAGACAGTGGCATTGACAAAAAGGCAGGAGTCAGACCTGGACATGGCAGAGTTAAAGATGTTAAGATTTGCACTGGGTGTGACAAGGGTGGACAGGATTAGGAATAAGTATATTAGAGGGTCAGCCCAGGTTGGAAGGTTTGGAGACAAAGCCAGAGAGGCAAGATTACATTGGTTTGGACATGTGCTGAGGAGGGATGCAGAGTATATTGGGAAAAAGATGCTAAGGATGAAGCTGCCAGGTAACAGGAAAAGAGGAAGGCCTAAGATAAGGTTTATTGATGTGGTGAGAGAGGACATGCAGGTGGCTGGTGTGACAGAGCAAGATGTAGAGGACAGGGAGAAATGGAAAGAAATGATCCACTGTGGCGACCCCTAACGGGAGCAGCCGAAAGAAGAAGACTAAGTGAGCAAACTCAAACATTTGTAAGCAACTTCATTAAGTTATCAAAGCACCAGCACTGAGTTGGGTAATGATCACCCTCATTTTGAAACCTGGAAAAAACATGCAACAGGTTTGTTCATACAGTCTGATATCAATTTTAAATCATGACATCAAGTTAACTGTCTTACTGGATAAACGATAAGGGACGATCCTACCAACTTTTACAAAGTATGAACAGATGAGTTTTGTATGTAGCCTTACAACCTTTGATAATTTAATAAAAACAACTTTAATACTTGAAGTTACAAATATAAGGGCTAAGCCACTACTTACAGCCAACACAGATGCTTAAAAAAGTATTCCATCAAGTAAAATGGTATTACATATTTATATTCCTAGAGTATATTGGGGTTTCCCTTCAATTTATAGATTTGGTAAAAGAATTGTATAGCCAGTGCCATGGCTAGAGCAAACGTAGGCTCAGAACTGTCAACAGCTATTAATGTAAGTTGGGGTATGTTTGCTCTAGCCATGGCACTGGTTATACAATTCTTTTACCCCCACAAGAGGTAATAATATCTTGGACTTGGTATTAACCATCATGAGTAACCGCAGCATCCCTGCAGTATCATATGCCCTGGTAAGATCGGACTCTTAAGCAGTCACTTTTGAAGGCACCATTTCCCCCGACCCCCCCCCCAGCTAGGGGCAAATAAAAAAAACTTCTCCAAAGCTGATTACAGCCTCCTGAGGAATGGTATAAACAACTTCACAGCCCCCTCTCCCTCTTTAGGAACTGGCACCAGTGTCCAAAATTACACCAAAGCACTATAAGAGCATTTATATAGATGCATGGAATCAGGAATACCTGACAGAACAAAATCATCCTCCGCAAGGAAGAGTAAATCTGTCTGGAGGACATCCTGCAATAAATAAACTCTATAACAAAAGCAAAAAATTGCTGTCCAGGACCAAGAAGGAGCAGATGCCCAATTAGAAGCAATCTTTCCTTAGCCTGAACAAGCAAATAAAAGCACTAGTGAAATCCTTCAAAGCAAACTTCGAGTCCAAATTGGCCATATCTACTAGAGACAATCATTAGGCCTTCTTCACATATGTACACAATCTCAATGGAAGCACCCAGATCTGTTCAGAACTGGTGGTCAAGGACACCACATATACAAATGCCGTAGATAAAGCAAACTTGCTGGCTGACAGATTCAGTGAAAATGTCACCCCTCTGCCCCCCCCCCATCAGTAAAGCAAGACATTCCCAGTACCTGCCCCTTCCCCTTATATCTAGGGAACAGGTCATCACTGCTCCCTCAAAGGCAAAAAAATACAGCCTCCATGGGACCCAATAACATCCCAGGCTGCATCCTACATGAACTCAGGCAGGAACTTGCAGCACTATTAGTCACCTTATTCAACCAAAGCCTGAGTACCAACTTTGTCCCGGCTGAGTGGAGGACAGCCACTGTCATCCCTTTACACAAAGGTGGTGTGTCCACTGATCCGGGAAATTATAGACCCATCAGCCTAACTTAGCTTGATCTGCAAGGCCAAGGAACGGATCATGGACCTCATTAACAAGGACATTGGCAACCTTCAAACACTCGATCCCACACAGTTTGGCTTCGTCAAGGGGAGGTCATGTCTGTTAAATCTGGTTGACTTTTTTGAGACAGTCACCAAACCCATGGATGAGGGGAAGACTGTGCATACCGCCTACCTTGACCTAGCCAAAGCCTTCAACACTATTCCCCACTCAGACATAATAGATAAACTCTCTCAACTAGGCATCAATTCATATGTTACCAGATGGGTAGGTAACTGACTCACTGACAGAACCTACCTAGTCAAAATAGTGGAAGCCACCTGAAGCAGTAGACCCATATCGAGCGGAATAGCCCATGACTTGGTCTTGGGGCCTTTGTTATTTGGATATACTTTTCTGAGGTGCTGACCAAAACCAGTGGGCTATGGCTGACCAAGTATGCAGATGACTGACAGTTGGGTGCTGTCACCAATTCCCCTAGTGACGTGGACATCCTCCAAGAAGGTCTTACCCAAACAAATGACTGGTGCCAGAAACATGGCCTCAAGCTGAATACCAAAAAATGCATCATCATCCCCTTTGGGGAGAGTGACATCCTCACAAATTATCACATTAATAACGTCCTAACCATGCAATCAGTTGTAAGGGATTTGGGCACCCCAATTGACAGTAACCCGACTTTTGACTACCATGTTGCTTCCATTGTACAGAAATCTTTCTACATGGCTCACCTCATAAGTAAAGGTATCTCATCCAGGGACAAGGAGGTCATAAAATCCCTGTATTCTTCTCTTATAAGGCCCATTATTGAGTACAACACCCCATTCAGCATGTACTTCACAAAGCACATGCAGCAGTTGGAAAGACTGCAGAGGTTCCTCACCAGGAGAATCCAGAGCCCCAAAAAGCTACCATACACAGATAGGCTAAAAGCCCTATCCCTCTATCAGTTTCATACAGACTCTTCAGAGGTGACCTCTGCCTGGCATACAAAGAGATCTCAGACCCTGCCTTGATGAGACTGCTGCATATCCGTAAGTCAAGCAAGTCAAGCTCCACTTGAGTAACCCGCACGCATGGCCTCAACCCGGTCTGTGACATCAATAGGACTTGTTGGAGGGACAGATTTGTGTCCCAGAGACTCCACCATCTGTGCAACAGACTCCCTCTCTCCACATCAAGCAGAATACCTCTTTACCACTTTTTAAGCGCAATCTGAATAACTGGATTGGAAATAGAAAATACATCCCTGGGATTCCACCCATATCCCTGCTGGACAGGGGCAACAGGTGCTGATTTGTCTAAACATGGGCTAAACTCTTGGCTAAGCTTATAAGGGCCTCGGGGCCAGTAGCCTAGTAACTTCCTATGATGCTATGAACCTATTAGTAGTTTAGGTAGGTATAAAGATAGCAAACTTGTTAGCAGCATTAGCAGAACTAAGACAGAGACATGCTGAGCTGATGCATAACGTTCTTTGCAAGGTACAAAGAAATCTGTTAAGATATGCTGCAAATGGTCCAGACCCTGCAATTATTTGTTTAACCACTAATACTGCATGCATCTGATGGGCTGCCTGCCTCTTTCCAATGGATTTATTTTCCAGGTTAATAAATCAGGCTACCAGCTTTCTTTGGAATGGACAACCAGCAATCATTAGCTAGCAAACTATAACACTAGTTATGAGCCAAGGGGACTAGTCTTATCAGGCATCAAGTACTGTGCAATGGACATGAGGCTAGAAATGTTGCTTCACCTTATGCAACCTCTGAGTGCGTTTTGATGTAGAAGACGTTGTGCTAAAAAAGTTAGGAGGATTAACGGGCTTATTCTTGGAAAAAAAAAAAAAACATGGAAGACACAGATAAGAACAGGATCGATGATAGTGATAGAATAATTAAATGCTACAAAGTGGCCACTGGAAGAAACTAAAATAAAAGGGTGGATAGAAAAAAATGTTCAATACAATTATCTAATTGCGGGAGGCTGAAAGCAGGGGAAATACAAATGAAGTTGTGGGACTTGCCCAACCTGTTTGGCTAGCAGTAATTATTGGAAGGGGGAACTTTTAACCTGGGAAAAATTTAAAGACAAACTTGCGGGGTAAGCTTTAATAAGGACTGTTTCAATCATTTAGCAGTGGTCTTACAAAATCTTACATTAAATACAGTGAAAAATGAACACTGCTGTATCAACAATTCCATCAGCTGGAGTGGGAATAGAACCCACACCCTTCTAGTCTACAAGCACCAAATGCAAGTGTGGTACTTGTCACGAACATGGCCCACAGTTCAAAAATATTGAATTTAAAAGAACTGAACAACACTAAGTTCAAGCATGTGAATAGAAGGTTGATATACTCACAAACAAATGCACAGGTAGGGAGAACTATCCATACATTAATACACTGATGAAAAAACAATCTAGTAGCAGTTATGAGGACATAGCTGCAGAATCTCAATCTCTCACCAGCTCTTTTAATAATGGGAAGAAGATTAAAATGCAAATTATCATCATATCCTCCCTTAAAATTGCGAGAAATTCAAGGCAAGTTAAAAAAGGTGCTAGAAAGAAAGAAAGAAAAAAATCAAATGAGGCAAAAGTACTGAATTAACAACAAGAAACTCAAGAAGTGCAGTAAAGGAACCCAGTTAGAATGCAGCAAGGCTGGCATGATCAGCTGTCTGAAGCTGTAGTTAATGGCCATGCAGCTGAAATGAGAGTTTATGTGCTTCAAGGAGATGCTAGCCAACTGCACAGAAGTAACAAAAGACACATTTTTAAAACAGGAAGGTCAAGTTCAAGGAGTCTGACTTCAACTGAGATGGTACAGCAGTAAAAAGATGTATCCTGGCCCTGCAAGTGTGCTATTTCACAGAAAGAAGCCATCCCAGCTATGCCCTTGACACTATTAATCAAAACTGTCCTAAAGTAAAACACAGAACTGAAACCAGACTGACCATATAACTAGCTCAGTGCAAATGTCAAGATTTGGAAGAGCAATCGGAAGACTTGCCAGACTCACAGTCCCCAGCAAACAATGATCCAGAGTTCACACTGACTCTAAACAATGCAGTAATTAAAATGCTTTGTTTCAAACTTCAGATAACTGTGACACACTAAGAGTGGATCAGTAACATAACACAGTCTTAATGTTTGTTATTCAAAATTCATGTATGCAGCTGTGAGTAATGTGCAGCATAATACAGAATATTTATTGTTATACAAACGGGATGAAGACTATAGTGTTACATAGTTTTAAATATGCATTTATTTCACATCAGGTATGCATATAGGTTCATAGGCTGATACTAGGCTATCTGCCCTAGGGCATTTATAAGCCTAGCCAGAGTGTGTTTGGCTTTCGCCACCCTTTTAGATTAGTTGACTGTGCCTCTGTATAGTAGCTCACAGAAGATAGCCCTTTTAAGGTTAGTTTACTGTGCCTCTGTCTAGTGGGGACACAGAAGAGATCCCAGGGGTAAACCTACGATCTCCCATCCACTCGTCAAGATTTCTCTTGAAGAGGGTCATTGAGGGGCTCTGCCTAACATGGATTGGGATTTTGTTCCAGAGTGAGGGAAGCCTCTGGGATATGAATCTGTCCCTCCAGCATGTCCTATTTATTTCTGTTTACTGTGCCTCTGTCTAGTAGGGACACAGAAGAGATCCCAGGGGTAAACCTACGATCTCCCATCCACTCGTCAAGATTTCTCTTGAAGAGGGTCATTGAGGAGCTCTGCCTAACATGGATTGGGATTTTGTTCCAGAGTGAGGGAAGCCTCTGGGATATGAATCTGTCCCTCCAGCATGTCCTATTTATTTCTGTTAAATTCACGAACACAAACTGAGTAAACAAAAAAAAAAACAACACGAACAGGTCTGTTCCAAACCAAACTTTACTTAAAGCACTTTTCGTTTGCACTGAAGCAAACTTCTTCAGAAGTGAAAACAATTACATCTGAATTAATTTAAACACAGGTAAAATGACATGGTTACTACCCCACCCATGCAACAACAATGTAGCCTAAAGCTGTAAACACATGAAAAAATCTTTGCTACAACATTAAAACTAACATAGCAATCAATAACACAGTCTTTCAAATATCTACAAATTAAGTAAATAAAATAAGTAAATGACCTAAAATAAAAAGTAAAAAGTATGATAAATCACGTAAGATATAGATGCATGTAAACCCATTATTACAAACTTTTGAACAGATCTGTGAACTGGATGTTCGGCAGATCCTTCATACAAGTGTGTTTTGAAAAGCAAAAATCTGAGTCGATAGTTTATATTAATCATTTGAAAAGATAATCTTTCGATAAAGATACATACATATATACATTTACACAAATTTTAAATTGAAGTAAGTTAGAGTTTATCCTTTGTATAGTTCAACTTTATTTATTACAAACGTATAGTAAATGTTGCTGCCTGTATTTTGTCATTCTAAGGTTTTTCAAGTCAAAGTAAGTTTTTTAACTTTGGAATAATGTATTATACAAATGTTCCACTGTGGCTTGCTTAAATGTTAGGTGCATAAATTGATTATATAAAATGTCAGTGTATGGTGACACACCTAGATGTTATACATGCATATATATCTTACGTGTTTTATCATACTTTTTACTTTTTATTTTAGGTCATTTCATTATTTTATTTACTTAATTTGTAGATATTTGAAAGACTGTGTTATTGACTGCTACATTACTTTTAATGTTGTAGCAAAGATTTTTTCATGTGTTTACAGCTTTAAGCTACATTGTTGTTGCATGGGTGGGGTATTAACCACGTCATTTTACCTGTGTTTAAATTAATTCAGATGTAATTGTTTTCACTTCCGAAGAAGTTTGCTTCAGTGCAAATGAAAAGCGCTTTAAGTAAAGTTTGGTTTGGAACAGACCTGCTCGTGTTGTTTTTTTTTTTTTTTTGTTTACTCTATTTATTTCTGTGCTGAGGTTTAAGTCCCTGGAGCATTGTAGCTCTAAGGGATTTGGATTTCCTGAGGTGGAGCATGTCCATTAATTCTGGGTTGGACATGGCTTTATACGTCAGGCACAGATCGCCTCTGAGTAGGCGGTAAGCAACCGAGTAGAGGTGGAGTTTCTTTAGCCTAACTGCATAGGGCATCTGTTTGAGTCCCTTGATCCTCTTGGTGAGGTACTTTTGGGGTCTTTCCAGTTGCTGCAGATGTCGGGTAAGGTACATCCCAAATGGGGCATTGTATTCAATTATAGGCCTGATGAGTGATGAGTAGAGGGGAACAATGACCTCTCTTGATCTAGATGTGAACCCTTTCGTGATAAGCTGGGCTATATAGAAGGTCTTTCTAACCACTTTGGCAACGTGATTGTCAAAGGAGAGATTGCTATCTATTTGGGTCCCCAAATCCCTAATTACTTCTTCCATACTTAATGGATTACCACCTATGTGGTAATTTGTGGGCACTTTGTTTTTCCCAAATGGGATGACTATGCACTTTTTGGCATTTAGCTTTAGGCCATGGCTCTGGCACCAGTTATCCGTCTCTGTGAGACCCTTTTGGAGGATGCTTGTGTCAGTCGGCGAGTCGATTATGGCACCCAGTTTGCAGTCATCTGCGAACTTGGTCAGCCATAGTCCTCCCGTGTTAGCCTGTACCTCAGAGAAATATATATCGAACAAGAGAGGTCCCAGGACTGAGCCTTGTGGGACACCACTTGTAACTGGTTTAGAGTCTGACATGGCACCTGCAATTCTGACCATGTGGGTTCTATCCCTGAGCCAGTTTGCAACCCATCTTGTGACATAGGGGTTGATATTTAAGCTGGTGAGCTTATTTATGATGCCCGAGTGGGGTATTGTGTCAAGGCTTTGCGAGGTCCAGGTAGGCTGTGTGGACTACCTTCCCTTTATCTATGGCCTTGGTGACTGTTTCAAAGAAGTCGACCAGGTTCAAGAGGCAAGATCTGCCCTTAACAAAGCCAAATTGGGTAGGATCCAGTATTTGGAGGTTCCCAATGTCTTTGTTTATGAGTTCCATGAAGATACGCTCCATAGCTTTGCAGACCAGGCTAGTCAGGCTTATAGGGCGATAGTTTCTGGGGTCCGTTGTGGCACCACCTTTGTGGAGTGGGACCACTGTAGCTGTACGCCATTCCTTGGGTACATATCCTGTAGTAAGGCTGAGAATGAACAGTGACTTTATGTGAGGGTTCAGTTCTTCTTGGAGCTCGTGTAAGATGCAGCCCGGGACACCGTCCGGTCCCATTGTTGCTGTTTTTTTGCTTTGGAGAGGGCAGCTCTCACCTGTGCATCTGTGATGTCAGGGAGGCTACATTCTGTTGGGATAGACATTTGCTCTTTTGGGGGGAAGGGGGGAGAAGTCTGCACTGAACCTGTCTGCCAGGATGTTGGCAATGTTTGTGGGTTCAGTGTATTTTTTGTCATTTTGCACTAACTCAGAGCATATCTGGGAGTTGCCACCCAGGTTCCAGACATAACTAAAGAAGGTCTTGTGATTATCTTTAGCGTCTTGTGCAATTTTTCTTTCGAAGCTGGCCTTAGATGATTTTATGAGGGAGCGTAGTTTCTTGCTAGTACTGATCAGAGATGCATTCCCTTTTTGGGATTTTGCTCCATCATGTAGTAGCTTCCTCCTTCTGTTGTATAGCTTATTTATGGCTGGGGTCCACCAGACAGGTTTCCTGCCTTTGGAGGAGTGAGTCTTGGTTTTATTTGGGATAGCACGATCCATGCATTCCTGTAGGTGTCCATAGAAAAGCCATCTGAGTTGATGTATCCAGTTCTGCACCCAAGAATGTTATCCTTTGGATGGTACTAGTCTTGACTTTTGCATGTTGACTGTGTATCCCAAGGCTTGCAACAGTTGAAGGACTTTTCCAAATCCTTTGTTAATTTTGCCTTGTTGTCCGCTTGTATTAGGCAGTCGTCCAGGTATGGGTAAATTTTAATTCCCTGAAGCCTGCAATGAGCAATTACTGATGCCAGGCATTTCGTGAATACTCTGGGCAGTAGATAAGCCAAAGGGCAATGCTGAGAATTGATAATGCTCTGATCCTGCAAGAAATCTGAGGTGTCTTCTGCAATCTGGTCGTATAGGGATGTGCAGGTATGCCTCCTTGAGATCTAGAGTCACCAGCCAAGACTCCTTGCCCAGCATGGGAAGAAGTTGCTGGAGGGTCAGCATTTTGAATTTTGGAACAATGAGGTATGTGTTCAGAGCGAACAAGACGAGAATCGGTCTCCATTGATTTTCTTTTCTTGGTACAAGGAAAAGCCTGGAGTAAAATCCTTGGCCTTGTTCCATAGCGGTACCTTTTCTATAGCTCTCATCCTTAGTAAGTTGTTGATTTGTCTTAGAGCGCCTGTTTTTGGCTTGGTGGTAGGTTTGGCATTCCTCTTTTTTTTGGTAGAGTGTGGAAGTGAAACCTGTAGCCCTTGTCTATTGTTTGTAAAGTCCATTTGTCTCCTGTAATGTAATGCCAGTTGTCGGAGAATAAGGCTAGTTTTCCACCCAAGGGTGCTTCCAGTTGTTCCCTGGTAGGCGGAATCAGAGCCAAGTCATTGTGTCTGTCCTGTGGAAGTGGTTGTAGTTGAATCTGTGGCAGTACTTCTCTGGTTGGTAGGCTGCCACTGACGTCCCCTGTAGGCACCCCTGGATTGACCTCTGCCTCTGGGGTGTCTATTTCTGCCTCTCTGTGCTCTGGAGGTGTCTGGAAAGAACCAATTCTTCGAAGGCCAATTTCTACTAAACCTCGGAGGTTGGACCTGTAAGAAATCCTTGACTGTTTGGACAGATTTTGCTTTCTCTTCCACCTTCTTTAGAACCTCCTGTGCAGGGGAGCCAAACAAACTTTGCTTCGCCATAGGAGCATCTAGGAGTTTTGACTTAACATGGTCTGGTAAGGATTGTTCTTTTAACCAGGCATGCCTTCGAATCACTGTTCCAGTCATAGCTGATCTAAAGGAAGCCTCCAGTGCATCATAGCCACATTTTAAGAAATGGTTACTGACCTGCTGAGAGTTATGTACCAAATCCTGAAGGGACTTGCGGTCAATAGGTTCAGGGACAGTTTTTATTTAGCTGGTCTAACAAAAATTCCTGGTACTGAATCATGTGAAATTGACAGTTTAAGGCCCTGGCGAAAAGAGTAGCAGTAGTATAAACCTTTTACCCCATCTCTAATGCTCTAGATTCCCTAGAGGGTTTTTGGCAGAGGCAGCCCCTGTGAAATGGTTTCAGGATCTGCAGCAGGAGCCTTATACAAATGGTCAGGCATCATTATATGCATCATCAACAACTGTAAGTAGTGGAGGAATGGCTAAAGGCCTATGCTGTGGTAAGTGTAAAAAAGTCCTTAGCCTTTTCCTTGAATCTGAAACATCCTGGCCCTGCCATTGAAAGTGTTCCCTCATAGCATGTAAAATTCTTCAGGAGGAGAAGCAGAAGGAATGGAATCTTCTGCATCAGAATCCTCATAAGGAGAATAAGGGCCTTCCTGAGGGTCTGAAATATCTGAGTCATCCGAGGAATAGTCTGTAGAAACAGGTTCCGGGGGTTCAGTCCTAGGCCTCTTATCTGGAGGGGGTTGAGAGGCCCTGTCTGGGTGAGGTTGGAATCCCCTGATCAAAGAAATGAGATCCTCTGCCAGGCTGAGCATTTGGGAACTAGAGGTAGGCCTGTGAGAGGGAGTTTTAGCAGGTAAGGCCTTAGAAGATTTAGCTGCTTTAGCCCTGGAAAAAGCCTTGATAGACATAGATGCAGGGGGTCTAGCAGCCCCACGTGCAGGGGTAGATATGTCTAAAGGAATAGTATCTGACAAATCCTGGGTGCCTGCTTCTGTAGGGGTAATTTCAGTAGCAGATTCAGCCATGCTCTGTGAGGCCTCGGCTATCGGAGGCATGCGCTGAAGGAAGAATCGAGGACTCGGTTTCAGCCCTAACTGTGGTTTCAGCAAACCGCGGACGTGTCGGTCCTTTTCCTTGCGCTTTTTAGCTAATTGTGTAGCCGGAGTCTCCGACTGCATTTTGTAAACCAAAAAGCCCATCGGTTGAAGGAAGCACAGGCTAGACAAGCTGAAGTGGTCTGGGCCTAAACAAGGAAGGCAGTAAGAGTGGAAATCCTTATGAGGTATTTGTTTCCCACAAGTTAAACAATTATTTACTTTGTCTGACAACGGCTGAGGTACTTAGCTTTTAGAAGTCTTAACAGCTTCTGCCAAGAAAGACTGACTGATGCCTTTATATCCCAGCAGCTGTGACGCCGGGTGAAGTGCAACATCAGCCGAGGCCAGACACAACCCATATGTTAGGACTGCAGATGCATCCTTGAAGGACATCAATGTAGCTTAAAGCTGTAAACACATGAAAAAATCTTTGCTACAACAGTAAAACATTTGCTACAACATTAAAACTAACCTAGCAATCAATAACACAGTCTTTCAAATATCTACAAATTAAGTAAATAAAATAATTAAATGACCTAAAATAAAAAGTAAAAAGTATGATAAATCGATCCTTCATACAAGTGTGTTTTGAAAAGCAAAAATTTGAGTCGATAGTCCATATCAATTATTTGAAAAGATAATCTCTCGATAAAGATACATACATATATATATCTACATAAATTTTAAATTGAAGTAAGTTAGAGTTTATCCTTTGTCTAGTTCAATTTTAATTATTACAAACATATAGTAAATGTTGCTGCTTGTATTTTGTCATTCTAAGGTTTTTCAAGTCAACGTAAATTTTTTAACTTTGGAATAATGTATCATACAAATGTTCCATTGTGGCTTGCCTAAATGTTAGGTGCATAAATTGATTATATAAAATGTCAGTGTATGGTGACACACCTAGATGTTATACATGCATATATAACTTTTTATTTTAGGTCATTTCATTATTTCATCAGTATTCGAAAGCCCAGGGGTGACAGGTGCAAGCCATCCCTAGCGAAGCAACATGGCTTGTCGAGAATGTCATCCCAGGCTGACAGACACTGGATCCCCTTTGAATGACACCAATACTTTAGCCAGTTGTTAAAATTGATCATTTATCATCCCATTACTATATGGCTGTCCCAGTACAGACTACATGGAGGGTGGTCATACATTCAAGTTATCACTGTATTTACTGAACATCTTCAATATTTGACAGTAGCAGTAAACTTTTTGGAGGCTGGTTACACACCCAGGTTATCTGCGGATTTACTGAGTATCTTCATTGATTAAGTAAGTACCTTTCAGTATCCATTTTTAATACCACATCTTTGGCCTGTATTTGCTTTACCTTGTGTACTACCTTAACTTTTAAAATGTTCATCATCCCATATATTTTGTTAACCTCTTAACTACTGGCTAGTCACCCATTCTCTCCACTAATAATGATACAATGATAAGTTGTATCATCCACATTATTTTGTTTTGACCCCAACTTCTTGCTGTATTCAACCTCATTTAAAATTTAAATTTTAGGAAGGTAATTAAGCTGACTTTCTATCTAACTTACTTTCACTGTCTTGTGTATTCCTAATATATTAGCCTAGTGTTTCTTCCTCCTTCCCTTGGAATACCAACATTTCTGTTACTAACAGGAAATAGCATATTTTCCATAATTTCAAATCATTATCGCTTAATGCTGTTTTATGCTTCCCAAGGCTTGCTTCAAAACAGAAAGAAACGTCCCTCTCTGCGCAATTGTGTTGATAAATTCTTCTTTTTAAACAATTCATCGTTTTTCCAATACATCCATATTTTTTCATCCTCCCCACTTGCTCACAGCTAATCACTATTTCTAGCATATTTTTTATACAGATATCTTTTTGTACACAGCATGAAGTTATGGGAAAGAGTAGTGGAAGCTAGGTTAAGAAGGGAGGTGATGATTAGTGATCAGCAGTATGGTTTCATGTCCGGAAAGAGCACTACAGATGCAATGTTTGCTCTGAGAGTGTTGATGGAGAAGTACAGAGAAGGTCAGAAGGAGTTGCATTGTGTTTTTGTAGACTTAGAGAAAGTATATGACAGGGTGCCTATAGAGGAGTTGTGGTATTGTATGAGGAAGTCGGGAGTGTCAGAGAAGTATGTAAAAGTAGTACAGGGTATGTATGAGGGTAGTGTGACAGTGGTGAGGTCCGTGGTGGGAGTGACAGATGCGTTTAAGGTGGAGGTGGGATTACATCAAGGATCAGCTCTGAGTCCTTTCTTATTTTTAATGGTGATGGACAGGTTGACAGACGAGATCAGACAGGAGTCCCCGTGTACTATGATGTTTGCAGATGACATTGTGATCTGTAGTGAGAGTAGGAAACAGGTGGAGGAGACCCCGGAGAGATGGAGATATGCTCTAGAGAGAAGAGGAATGAAGGTCAGCAGGACTAAGACAGAATATATGTGTGTGAATGAGAGGGAGGATAGAGGAATGGTGAGGATGCAAGGAGTAGAGGTGGCAAAGGTGGATGAGTTTAAATACTTGGGATCAATAGTTCAAAGTAATGGTAAGTGTGGAAGAGAGGTGAAGAAGAGAGTACAAGCAGGATGGACTGGGTGGAGAAGAGTGTCAGGAGTGATTTGTGACAGATGAGTACCAGTAAGAGTGAAAGGGAAGGTCTACAAGAGGGTAGTGAGACCAGCTATGTTATATGGCTTGGAGACAGTGACACTGACAATACGGCAGGAGTTAAAGCTGGATGTGGCAGAGTTAAAGATGTTAAGATTTGCACTGGGTGTGACGAGGGTGGACAAGATTAGTAATAAGTATATTAGAGGGTCAGCCCAGGTTGGAAGGTTTGGAGACAAAGCCAGAGAAGCAAGATTACATTGGTTTGGACATGTGCTGAGGAGGGATGCTGAGTATATTGGGAAAAAGATGCTAAGGATGAAGCTACCAGGTAACAGGAAAAGAGGAAGGCCTAAGATAAGGTTTATGGCTGTGGTGAGAGAGGACATGCAGGTGGTTGGTGTGACAAAGCAAGATGCAGAGGACAGGAAGAAATAGAAACAGATGATCCGCTGTGGCGAACCCTAATGGGAACAGCCGAAAGAAGATTATGATGATGTTTTTTGTATAAAATAAGTGGGCTTTTGCCAACTATTTCCTTATATTCTGGTTCAGTGTCAAAGACTCTCCAATTTTTACATATCACTTTTTTGATGTCAGTGAATTCACTATTATATGTTAAAATTAATGCCTTACACATTTTGTTTTCAGCAATAATAGTTGTGTTATAGTGGTAGGATGATGAAAAAATGTGGATGTTGTACACAGTATAAATGTATACTGGAAGGTAGTGAAGTAAGATTAGAACATTATGGTACTATCAAACTTAAAATGAAGTTCAAATGTAACAGTAGGAGCATTGTTTACCTAGCAGCATGTCAGAAATAACATCTGTTTCTATATTGGAAAAACGAAGAATTGTTTAAAAAGCAGAATTTATCAACACAATTATGACATTGCGAAGAAAGAAATGAACAATGCACTATCACTGCACATTCAGAAGTTCACTGACCATTTTTGCAAAATTATTATTGACCAGGTGGATGGGGGCAGAGGTGAACCCACAGCCGACTACCTTGAATACAAGGAGCTTCAGTGGCAGTTGTGAACAAATGCCACTACTTACCCTGGTTTAAATGAGAATATATCAATCAGTCCTGTCTTAAGACTAAAGGCAGCCTTATATCAATCAGTCCTGTCTTAAGACTAAAGGCAGCCTTAGTTTTATAAGTATTTCATGTTTTTAACAATTTGGCATGGTGAAACGAATGTTTGTGTACATATGTGGAAAGTTTGGGACACATCCCTTTAAGATGCTCATTTTTTAACTGTTCAATTAACATCAGCAGCATACTGGGTATAAAAGATGGAGCTATGTGTGTTTTCAGTATTTTGATGAAGTTCTTTTATTAAGGACGAAAGCACTAAACAAATGGATTTTCTACAAAGTGGTCAGCTGCCTCTTTCATCCTGGTGGTATTCTTTCCTAGTTTGTGGTTTCTGTTTTATTAGTCAAATTCCTAAATATTTCACATGACAGCTTTTCCTCAGGAACCCTTATTTTTGTTTCAGCATTTGCACTGGTGTGCAGCTTACTGCCACTGCCCTAGTCTTAGTTCTGTTAAAACTATAATCCAAAAAATGGACCAAACTTCTCCAGGTTTAATACAGACCATTCAAATCTTATTCAGGTCTTGTTAACTATACCAGTGCATCATCAGCAAATAAAGAAAATTCTACTTTGCAATCCCCTGCCTTGCACCCCCTTGTAAAATCAAAGCTAATGGCTGTAGACAAAGGAAAAATAGAACTGGTGACAGGACACCCCTGAATGGGTCCCTTGTGATAATTTGAAGGACAGTAAAAAGACCACCATAAGCTTTTACCTGAGTTAATAAACCAGAAATATTGCCATAATGACGTCTATAAAATCTTTTAAAAATCCAAAAGCATTCAAGGCACCATTATACTATATCAAATACTTTCACTGCACATACTTATAATTTTCAGCTCATACTTTTTTTCCTGTACTGCCTTCATCACTAAACCAGTCTTTAACATGTTATCAAATGTCTATCACCACCCCACACAAATTCACATTAATTGTTTTCATTAATCCCAGCATAAGTTTCAATAAACTCACTGCTATGATAGATATGAATGGCTAACAACTGTGATTAAGTATAGATATTAGTCTGCAGGAGGATATCAGTCTCAGATCTCTTTCCCAGTAGACAAACTACTAGTACAGATCACTTTCATGATTGAGATCATCATCATCATCTTTTTTCGGCTGTTCTCGTTAGGGGTCGCCACAGAGGATCATCTGTTTCCATTTCTTCCTGCCCTCTGCATCTTGCTCTTTCACACCAACCACCTGCATGTCCTCTCTCACCACATCCATAAACCTTATCTTAGGCCTTCCTCTTTTCCTCTTACCTGGCAGCTCCATCCTTAGCATCCTTTTCCCAATATACCCAGCATCCCTCCTCAGCACATGTTCAAACCAACGCAATCTCGCCTCTCTTGCTTTGTCTCCAAACTGTCCAACCTGAGCTGACCCTCTAATCTACTGATTCCTAATCCTGTCCATCCTAGTCACACCCAGTGCAAATCTTAACATCTTTAACTCTGCCACATCCAGCTCTGACTCCTGCCTTTTCGACAATGCTACCGTCTCCAACCCATATAACATAGCTGGTCTCACTACCCTCTTGTAGACCTTCCCTGATTGAGATATTGTTCTCTTATTCAATGGACACTCACAAGAGACAGAGACCATGGTATCTTTAGTTTGCCTCCACAGTTCTATCGGGAAGCATCACTACTCACAGTTTTACTCTGGATCTGACCCTTCATTATTTCCCAAATTTCTTCCACAGTGATAAGGACCATACATTAATTTGCCAGTTAAACAATTGCCTTTGCTACTCCTGCATCTCACAGATACCTCTGTATCTCCTCATATTCCTTCCATTCAGTACAGTCGTATAGGTTGTACTCATCCATAACAGTAGATGTTCGAATTCCTCACTGCTGTAGTAGTCTTTAGGCTACATAGGTTGTGTCCTGCACAGGACACAATAATCAGCTTTAAAAACCTCTGTTTCCCCATACCTTCACTTTCACTACTGACTGAACAGCCCTGTGGAGGGAAATCTAACACCTGATATATATAACTGGCTCTTGAAGCTTTGTAGGTACATTTATACATAGCCTCTCACAGCCAAGAATAGAACAGCTGGTGGAAGAAGGTGAGTAAACCCAAATATGACTCAGTGTTACAGTGACCCTTTTTGATGAAGATCATAGAGTGACAGACCATCCAGATACACAGGCAGCCAAAGAAAGGTGAAGAACTGAAAGGGTTAGTTGTGAAGAATGGGCATACAGTCCTTGAGACACATGAATCAAAGAAGTGTGACTATGCAGAATGACCATGACTGCTCATAGAATTTTTAACTTTCATTTTTTGTAATGTGTAATGTGGGTGAATGGAAAGGACTGGAAACTTGTCTTGGTTTCTTAACTGGCTCAGTGAGATCACCCATCTGTGTTATAGTCGGGAGAAGAACTGTGTTCCCATTATTGCAAAATAGGTAAGGAATCACAGGTGTTTGAGGTCAAGGTTAGACTGGCACGGGGGGGGGGGGGTTGAAAGAGCTAACAGAAAGTATTGTGAAATGGGAGGAAAAAGTGAAGTGTGGAATACTGAGCAGAAATTAAAATGCAGTACAAACGGTACAGACAGGGGATGCTAGCAGGAGAGCAATTAGAATGGAAATTACTGAGGATGTTGACAGGAGCCTTCAATGATGATGAGATGGATCACTGAGCATTTGGGTTTACTTTGGTTTTAGTTGCTCACAAGGGATGCTGAAGATGTCATGCATAATAAAAGGGTGGTGTCCAACCACTTCAAGCAAGGAGGTGAATATACATGGCGGTAGCGGGGTGCAGGGAGATGTTGGGTAGGATCTATGAAATATATCTACAGGAAGAAAAATGTAACAGAACAGTGGAGGAAGGAGCAATTGATAAGTCTGATGTATGGAATTACTGGCACTGCACAGAATCTAGTGTTTACTTTCCACTGTTGACAAAGGACTGGGGGGGGAATAGAAAATAGTAACTGTAGAGACCACCAAGGACAAGGAGTGGGGAGACAGATACTAGTGCTGTGTTCACAAGCCACAGGGGTAAGGTGGGATCAATACTATTATTGTAGACGGGTGAGGGGTGCATAAACAGAGAATGTACTGATCAATGCTTTTTCAACTGCTTACTCTTTGCACACAGAAATGGACAATTTAGGGGTTATAACTGCAGCCAATGGCTAGGATAAATTTGGAAACTGGGATAGTATGGTAAAAGGAAATGCAAAGTTATATAGCATTGCTTGACTTATCAATGACCACTGCAGTGTAAAGTTAACAAACAATAGGGGTCTACATCAGCATGGGTAAAAGAAAGATGATACACAGGCAGCAGTAAAAGATACAAAAGCAAAGGTTGTTAACAGTTAATTTCAGATTTCAAATGATGTACCTATTGGAAGGGATGAAGAGCTAGCAATGGGGTTATCCGCTGTAGATACAACCTGTGCTTAAAAATACCAGAAGGGAAGTTTGCAAAAGTGTCTAGTATTTTGTTTTAGTTTACTTTGTTGGTATGAACTTCAAAATATTTAATAAAAGACTAATACTTGACAAGTGGTTTAAAGCATTTATTGCTATTTCCACATACTAGAAATTTGTGATGTGAATGATGTGTGAAGCTCCCTAAGCTGCAGAGCTGTTAACCTATAATGTGTGCTGGACTGAAGCATTTAAATACTCTGTTACAGAGCTGTGTAGCTGTTAACAGTATGGATGATCAATGCTGTAAGGAAGACTCAGTCTGTGGGACAGTGCTGCAAAATGGCTGATGACTGAATAAATTCAGAAAAGACCATGGTAGAGGACAACGTATAAGAGTAACATGCAACAAAAACAATAGAGAATATAAATGAGAAACACAGTAAACATGAGAGGCCAATAGTGTGTGATAGTAATAAAAACAGCAAGAGAATTAAACTGGGTGAGAGAAACAGCATACTATGGTGGCAGTTTCGCTGGGAGATATAACACCACCATTAGGAAGACTAGGTGTTGAACGGGTGCTGAAGGAGAAGGTACTAAAGAGAGGAAATGAGAGGTGGATGATCTAGCAAATAAAGACTGAATGAAAGAAATGGAGGAAAGGGAGTATTTCTAAATATATACCTACCTCACAAGGAAAATAAAAGAAGGCAGAATAATACAGATGGGATGAAAGCAGCTGGAGGCTATGGCAGGAAAATGAATATCTAAGGGAAGGGATGAGTCAGATAAGAAGAAAATCAAAAATGGAAAAAAAACAGTAACTAGGATTTGGGTGTTGGAACATAATTAAATTAGCATTGTAAGGATGACATATACAGGAGACAGAGAATGTTTGTAAGAGTGTAAAGGTGGAGTTGGAAGGATGGGACCACAGGTTAAGAGTAGTTAAAAGAGAAATAGATAATAATAAAGTGACCAGGGGATGAGGGGAAGGATGAAGAGATAATGATCTTGTGTCAAATGGAAATGGGTAAGGAAGGATAAAATGAAAATGTTAAGAAGTAAGGAATTTCAGTGGAGTCATGCAGACAAACTTAGGAAGTACTGCGGACATTAAATAACTGCTATGGTTAGAAAATTGAAAAAAAAACAGACATACTTGTATCTGATACTGATATCCTATACTATGCAAATTACCCTGCAACTTTATAAGTAGTTATTACTAATTTTCATTTTGCACCAGCTCAAAATGAGATGATGATGAAGATGGACAGAGAATTACTGTCATAATGCCCCAAATCACTTTACCCAATGAGAATCACAGTAGCATTGTTGTGTTTTGAAAGTGTTTTTTATAAGCAGTCCATAACACACAGAACTCTAGCAACAGTTCACCACTCAGGTTCAGATCAAGAAGCTATTTTTCCCAATGTCTCCTGTACAGATCTCTACATCATTTGTGGTGAAGCCTTCCAATAGGACTATAGAATCTGTAGGTGGTACCCAAATGAGCACTGTACCCAAAATCTCTTAGAATGCTGTATACTCTGAACAGTAGTTATGCTGTATACTCTGAACAGTAGTTAGGCAAGCACGCACAAACAACAGGAAGAGTTTGCTTTCTGTCACGTGTAGTTGTATTGAGGCAACCATTGCTTTTTCTGATACAAACTCCAACTGAATGGCACCTAGCTAGGAGCTTGTGTTATCTTCACACCTGCCTGGATTATCTCATTATGGTCAAATCCAGAGTAGAGAGGTGAGACAGAGTACACTACTGTTCAACACATTTGGTTCCAGAACAAATGCTGGGTGTAGATGACAAGACCAAATAAATCTATATGTGCATTTTTTATCTTCCTGAATAACCTCTTTCTTACTTAGAAGCACTGCATGTTCTAAGTGCCATTTTCCTTTGCCATTTTACTGACATCATAACTAATCCCTACCCTTTGCCTTGCACATTGTAAGTCCTCACAGTACTTCTATTCTGAGGCTAACCATCCTACTTGAGTCATTAAACCACCAGACCCTGTTCCAGAGACAGATTTCAGTCTGTTCTGGACAGAGTTTTTAGATTCTTTAGAGCTATCATGGGTTCATATGCTGGGCTGATGTTTGTCAGGCTCTTCCTCTCAGACAAATTCACCAACAGTGACCCTGTCAGAGGGAAAACACTCTAGAGAACATACCTCTAAGGGCCTTTAGCACAACACATCCCTCTACCACAATAAGGTCATGACCCCAGGAGGAGGAATCATAGTAGCATGATTCTTTTTTTTGTTAAACTTTCTTTTCCCACAATGTATTCTGTGTCCTCAGAAGCTGAAATGACCATGCCCTACATTCTCGTGTAATATCACGTTTGAACAAACGTAGAATGCAGTCTCAGAGTTACTATTTCTATGGGAATATACAGTGTCTGAAACTTTTTTCTGTGACAATCTATGGATTGTATTATTTTCCAAGTTTTAAATAAACTGCACCATGCCATTTCCTCTTCTTTAGTTGTAAGAGCGCTCAAATAAGATTTTTTAAAAACATTTAAAATAACCTGCACAGACTCTATTTAGTCCCTATTTCTGTCATTGGTGCTAGGTTTCTTAACTCTGAGGCAGTACAGCAAAACAGCTGTGAATTCAACAGGTTTGTGCGCCCAGAGGAAGAAACAGAAGGCAACTGTACATAACCTGACACAGTAGAAGAGATGTGAATTCCCACAGACTCAGCAAGCTCATCACACCAGAACAAAAGGCTAAAAAACCCTGCCTATTTGTGAATTTTCTGGCCTAAAAACCTTAAAATATGAAGGGTAAGATGATGTAGTAGACAGGGAGACCAACACAAGTATTACCAGATTTTGCTCCACTCTAAAGGTGAATTTCTTGATGTCCATGTTTCAAATACATAATAACTTGGTTATGATCAGAGACTCCATCATAAATCTTGTATATTATCGCATATTACTACAGTCAAATTCAATTACTGAATCAAGATATTACGTTAGCAAATAAACCTAAGTTATACATGCAAACAAATAAATGATATTCATACAATCCATTGTTGTGCTAACTCTCTAGTTGCCAAAGTTATGAAACTTATTTCAAATACATATAAATAAAACAAATGTATTCAATGGTACATAGATACAAAATTGTAACACAAAGTATATAAAAAAGGTCACACATAAACATCAAACAGAAGGTCAGTTTAATGTTTGTGTAATTACTGTCTTAAGGCAGTATATAATGCCTAACAGAAGCAGGACAGTGTCCCTTCAAACTAAGCACAGGCCAGGCTCTTCAGGTTGTTTAAATAACTAACTCATACTACTACTAACTTAAAAACTCATTTAATCCTGGTAAAAACAGAGCACCAAGATTCACAATCTGGAACTTCTTCTTACAGTCTAAAATACTATGCCTATATCCATATTTAATGAAGCTCCTTCCATCTTGTCTAAACCAGTAAAAGTAAAAATAGTAGTTAGATGAGTCAGACCCGGCTTGCAAAGAGCACTATGGTTCCCCCTACATTTTAAATCACCTAAACCTAAAATTATCCTCTGCTTCTAGGAGCATGATGTCTAACCAATGTACAAGGCTCCACATGTATAGAAAGCCATGTATATAATCCCTTTCAGTAGAACAAGTGTTTAAGTCACACATCTCATATGTTTTCTTTGCATTCACCGAGGGAAACAATTTTGTGTTACAAATAATGTTCTTAGAGTAAATACAGCTTCTACAAGGACAGCAAATACGTGATGTGCATGCCTAAATTCTATCTGCCTGGTCCTTGCTTATTACGATATAAGAATTTCCCAGAGTTTCCCTCTTCTGCAAGTTATTTTACATGTACAGGCCACTAACTTGCCAAAGCATTTATCTTCAGCTAAGAAGTGCCAATGCCAATTCATCACTTCTCGTATTTTTAAGCTCTTCATAATTTCTGATGTCATAAATCTCAGGGGCTGTTCAATTACAATACTATCTGGTCTAGACTGTTATGTAAACACAACACCTCTGGATTTTGCTTATGTTCTACTGAATACTTGTTCTGTAATAGCTCTTTAACACTCCCACTCACAAAACATCCCTTTAAATCATCTGCTTCATTCTTATAATTGCCACTGTTACATATCCTTCTAGTTCTTAAAAAAATGAATTTGGTATGCTCTGGATGATATATGTCTAGGGTGAACAACTTTGGGCTCAAAGAAAATCATTCTTACTAAAATGTTTCTGTTAGAGTGATGTAGTAATGCCTTTGCTGTATACAATCATTTTTGTAATTTTAACATACAGAAATACTGTAACCTATAAAACATAACTTATTGTAAAGCAAATAAAAAATTAATTAGGGATAAGACATGAGATGACAAATTTCAGTTCAAATACTATTGCCTCCACACCGACCAACAATCATCAAGGAACTTTTCTTATACTTCCACCTTGTCAAAAAAATAATTATTATGGGTATGAAATCATTTTTATCTCAAAATACAACACAAGCATGTCAGCTTAAATCGAGATGAATGCAGCTCCCAGGGTTGTACTTTGCAGCTTTATAAAGAATTTTCTTTACTGAAGAAAAGTGCATTCTTAACTAAGTGCCATTTCCAATAAACATAAGGAAAACTCTTTAATTGTTGGAAATACAAGCCCTAAAGCTCAAGATAATGTTGTGTAGCCCAAAGGTAATCATGATGGGGAATACTTATGGAGAGATTGTGTAGGCAAAATCTACATATAGGAATTATTCTCAATATATACATCCTTCATCATATCGTACAGTGACTTTAATATGTGAGAGAACGTGTAATAATGACTTTAAGCTAACCTCCAAAATTTCAGAAAATGGTTCAGTCATTGAACCCCTTACAAAAGCAATGGGTCTATCTGGAAGTCTACCTGGAACCAATCTGATAAGTTTGCGTAGCTTAGGTAGAAAACTGAGTTCTAAGATTGTACGTTCAGCTTTATGCTAAAAATGTATCAGTCTGATATTTAAAATATGTGTGTATGTGGGGAGGGGGGGTAGTTAATGGGTAACTTGTGATAAATCATAACGTTGGATAACAGTCTTTGAATCGGTCTCCAGAGCTGTGGACGAGGGTAAGGAGGTCCACGCAGCCTATCTGGACCTCGCCAAGGCCTTCAACACCATGCCCCACTCTGGAATCATAGATAAACTTACTAAGCTGGGCATAAATCCCTATGTCACTCGATGGGTTGCCAACTGGCTTAACCCAGACTGTAAAAGTAGCTGACTCCAAATCCAGCTCCAGACAAGTGACAAGTGGAGTACCTCAGGGTTCAGTCCTGGGACCATTCTTGTTTGGCATCTACTTCTCTGAAGTACAGGCCAACACTAAGGGACTCTGGCTAACAAAGTTTGCAGATGACTGCAAACTGGGAGCCATTATTGAATCCCCAAATGATGTGGATATTCTACAAAAGGGCCTTACAGAAACAGATGCCTGGTGCCAGTGCCATGGGCTCAAGCTTAATGCCAAGAAATGTATAGTCATCCCCTTTGGAAAAAAACATGTACCCATGAACTACCACATAGGTGGCAGGGCACTAAACATCAAAAGTGTGATGAGAGACTTAGGGACACAAGTGGACAGTGGTCTCACTTTCGATAACCACATCGCCACAACAGTCAGGAAATACTTCTATGTGGCACACCTCATCACTAAGGGCTTTTCATCCAGAAAAAAGGAGGTCATTGTCCCACTGTACTCATCTCTCATTAAACCCACTATAGAGTATAATGTCCCATTTGGTATGTACCTCACAAGACATCTGCAACAGCTGGAAAGGCCACAGAAATTCCTCACTAAAAGAATCACAGGCCTAAAAAAAACTCCAGCTATACTCTGTGGCATATCATCTACTCAAAGTCGATCTCTGCTTAACATACAAGGCCATGTCAAACCCTGAGCTGTTGGACATGCTCCACTTAAAGAAATCCCAGTCCCTCAGAGCCACACCCTCCAGGGATCTAAACCTTATCATCACAATGAACAAAACATGCTGGAGGGATAGGTTCCTGACTCAGAGACTCCCCATACTCTGGAATACTGCCCATACATGTCAAGCAGAGCACCTCATTGGCCCTCTTCAAAAGGAACCTTGATGATTGGATGGGAGATAGGAAATTCACCCCAGGGATCATGTCAGTTGCCCTGCTAGACAGGGGCCCAGAGAAGTAAATATTGTGGGAAAAAATTTCCAGGGAATTGTTATGGCTAGGCTTGCATAGGCCTGAGGGCCAATAGCCTAGTACCAACCTATGAACCTATGAATTGTATCTATAATCATTCCCAGACAACCACTTTCCCTCCTTTATTTTCCTTGTGATAACTAAATCATAGCATTCTCTCAACTCCAGTAATAGTTTCATAGGTTCATAGGTTGGTACTAGGCTATCGGCCATAGGGCCTATGCAAGCCTAGCCATAACAATTAACCTGGACTGACATGATCCTGGGGTGAGTTTCCTATCTCCCATCCAATCATCAAGGTTCCTTTTGAAGAGGGCCAATAAGGCGCTCTGCTTGACATGTACGGGCAGTCTATTCCAGAGTATGGGGAGTCTCTGGGACAGGAACCTATCCCTCCAGCATGTTTTGTTCATTGTGATGACAAGGTTTAGATCCCTGGAGCGTGTGGCTCTGAGGGATTGGGATTTCTTTAAGTGGAGCATGTCCAACAGCTCAGGGTTTGACATGGCCTTTTATGTTACGCAGAGATCGCCTCTGAGTAGACGATATGCAACAGAGTATAGCTGGACTTTTTTTAGACTGTCAGCATATGGCATCTGCTTTAGGCCTGTGATTCTTTTAGTGAGGTATTTCTGTGGTCTTTCCAGCTGTTGCAGATGTCTTGTGAGGTACATACCAAACGGGGCATTATACTCTATAATGGGTCTAATGAGGGATGAGCACAGTGGGACAATGACCTCCTTTTTTCTGGATGAAAACCTCTTAGTGATGAGGTGTGCCACGTAGAAGGATTGCCTGACTGTTGTGGCGATGTGGTTATCGAAAGTGAGACCACTGTCCACTTGTGTCCCTAAGTCTCTCATCACACTTTTGATGTTTAGTGCCCTGCCACCTATGTGGTAGTTCATGGGTACATGTTTTTTCCAAAGGGGATGACTATACATTTCTTGGCATTAAGCTTGAGCCCATGGCTCTGGCACCAGGCATCTGTTTCTGTAAGGCCCTTTTGTAGAATATCCACATAATTTGGGGATTCAATAATGGCTCCCAGTTTGCAGCCATCTGCAAACTTTGTCTGGGTCTTTCTCAACCTCAATAATATTTTGTCAACATTTTTTTCGGAATTTTTTTTTTTTTTTCGTTTTCCTTGCATCATCCTATGGCACCCTACGCCGGTGTCCCATGTCCACTGTTAGATCTACCTATCACCTCCTAACCTCTCCAGATGTCAATGTGGATACTAAGGCCATCCTGGGGAGGGGTCTGGCTGCCATGCACATTCCTCCCCCCATGCAATCCCTTGGTTACATTCTGAAGGTGGTGTGAAATGGGAACATGCTGGTATATATCCCTGACTCCACTGCAGCTCAGTCAATGTCCCCACCCTAATTCCTCCCTAGACCACACACCCCCCCCCATCATGTCACCAGCCTCCAAAAGAGATTGTTATGTGAGTAATACCCTCAGGACCACCTTCTTCCCTGGAATGGGAACTCCCATCCCTCCCTGATACTACATCAGTTACCCGAGCCCAACTATTTTAACACCTATGTGATGTGGAATGTCACACCTCTAGCAGCCTACCCACACACATCCTTGCTTTCCAGAGCATTTTCTGGAAAATCAACTTAAAAAGCATAACATAAACAAATGTAAATAATCTATAAACAATAAAAGCTATTAAAACTGCACAAACAGCAATGTTATAAGTAAAAACTATTCTTTATAGTGATACTAGTCACTGTATTCATAGTCTTTCCAAAATACTACAATATATTAAGAATTCACACAAACCCAGTATTATAGTTTTTACTAAACTTTCAAAAATGAGTTCTCATATCTTGGAAACTATACAACCTAGACATATACTGTTGGTGCACTTTTGTTAACTAGACATAAACTTTTACATGAAAGTAATAAATTCGTCTTTGACTGCATATTTATTGAGATTGTTACAGAAATATGAAAACCTGTACTTAATGGTATAATAAGCAATATCAATAACACTGAATATTTCTCAAGATGTGTAACTTACAGTGCAAATATCAAATACAGTTTTCTACAACAACATCTAAGGCTTCACCTGATAACATTGAATAGTTTTAAGTCATTTGTTTTTTGAAATATTAAGCACATATATAAATATTGCTTATTTTCATAATTATTAGCAAACAACTAGCAATAACTGCTGTACAGTGTGATATAAATGGACAACAGCATCAAATTGTCCTGTCTTCTACCATGGTATTTCACACCATACCCTTTAATGGCATGCAGGTCATTCAGTTATGACAATATGACAATAAATACGAAAATATGAATAAGCGGTTAACGGTGATTTTCTCCACTGCTGTACATCATAGTTTAACAATCTCAACATATTTTTGTTAATAAACACTTGTACTTTCTAATACTGCCTATTATTAGTTGTTAAGTCACTTAGTTAAAGAAGCCAGAGCTAAAAAAAATATTTGGATGCCATAAGGCGCTATGGTGGTCAACTGGAAGTATACAAAAAAGGCACTATAGGCTTGAATGAGCTAATCAAACCAAGGTTGGCTGGGCTGTAGTCATTGCTTTATCCCTCTACACCACCAGAGTGACAATATTTTGAAAACGTTTTTGAAAATAGTATTCTGATTCTGACATAAATCATGCATAACAGACTGTTCATAAACCTTAACTGTCAGATGATAGGTTGTCTGAAATTAATAAATTTAAATATACAAATATTAATGCTAGCCTCCTTAGTATATTTAACATGATTCTGAAACCTACATTTTAAATTCAAATCCCTGGTAAATGCTTTTCATTCTAAAATGGTTTGTAACTTAGGAACATAAAAAGTAGTAAGTAATATCATAAGATAAGCGTTTATTTAATGCAGCATTTTTTTTTCAGAAATCAAAATGACATTAGAAATATTAACCGCTAAATCATTGCCATCAGTCCCATTTATTTCTGTTCCCTGTCTGATCGCTGTTGGCACTTGGTCACTGACATGGACACTGACAAGTGCACTGCCCTAAGGGTCCTTTGATAAGCACAGCTCAGTGTGATCCTCAGAACATTTAGTCACTTAAGACTTATTAATAACTTTCAAATTTGGTATCAATATTAGTCTAAAAGTCTGTTGCTGACTTAGAACTACACAAAATGGAACTAGATGAGGGGGGTTGTTTTCCCTTGTTCTTTGGCTTTCCTTCTTTAAACTGTACTACCTCATCATTAGCATAATGTAAACGTTTTTGATTTGTTCTTGATTAGGCTACATTGTTCTAGTAGTCTTTTGTAACTCTCTTTTTTCTTAATTTTTATACGCTTCCAGTTCTCTTGTACTGCACTGAGATAATCTTCATAAATTCCTTCATACTGAGAGATATTCACACATTTTTGTATAGCTCATAAAGGTATTTTTTTTCATTCAACTTAGGTAATATCACTTCATAAAATATCTACAATACACTGTACAAACAATATGAAGCAACACTCTGAATCATAACCGTTTGGATATAAATCAGAAACTGTCAGCACCTACCCCAAGTTTCATGTTCCATTTTTATGAAGAAGCACATATTATAGAAAAAAAAGTGCATGGACACTTGCAATAATATACAAACATACATATATATATATATATATATATATATATATATATACACACACACACACACACACACATTTTATATATATATATATATATATATATATATATATATATATATATATATATATATATATATATATATATATATATATATATATATATATATATATATATATATATATATATATATATATATATAAAATCTTATAGAAAATGTACAACATATATATCTATATATCTATATATATATCTATATATATATATATATATATATATATATATATATATATATATATATATATATATATATACATATACAGATACATTCATGCATAAATAGATTCACAAATACATTTATTACACCTTGAAGTCTGTGTGTGTGTGTGTGTGTGTGTGTGTGTGTGTGTGTGTGTGTGTGTGTGTGTGTGTGTGTGTGTGTGTGTGTATCCACTTGTATATGTGCAGCTCTTTTTTCTGCCATTTATTCAAAATGCATACATTGCAGCATTTCTAAACCACATTCAGATGTGTAGAGATCATCATTTGGTCCTGGCTACATTTGCTTATATATTTATTTACATTATTTCTGTGCACTTAAAACAGGTGCTATATGGTATAAGTTAGTTAAGGCATATTTACTACATACTTCTGACTGATCAGATTCTATGCACTGTGTACTGCTGTGTTTACTCTTATATTTCTCAAGTCATTTGTCATCCTTGAATAGAATCAGCTGTGAAAAGAACATGAATTAATTTGTCCTACAAATGAAATAAAATAATAAATTAAAATAAATAAAAACATATGCAGTATAGTACCATGCCTCACACTGTACTTAACACAGGGTGCTATACCATTATGAACATACTGCAGCATACTTTGTTGCTAAATTAAACAGAATTAAATAACTAATAGTTATGTCTTCAAGGTAAAGGCCATTCTTTACAGTTTCGTTTTGAAAACCTGTAATGATATACATCACTGGGAGTTGACTGCTGTGTGTCTGACAGATGCAGTGTGCAAGAAATACATTAATAAGACTGCACATACAACTTTTATTAATTATGTGACATACATGCATCTCAGCAACTAATGGAGACCAGTGATAAAAGTCACATATGTATGAGAACACAAAGACTTCATGTATAATAGACATTTGTTTTTTTATCAGGAGATGGGATGATAGCCTAAGGGTTCATCAGTCTGAGTTGGTGTTAGCTTAGCTGGATTTTTAAACACCCCATGGCATTATTGCAAGAATAGCAGGGTATATCCTCAATGTCATAATCAAGCACGCCTTTGACTGTACAACAGACCTTTTCTGAAAGCAGAAAAATAAATTATAGGTCCTGTAGGACAAACTACATCAATTAAAAGTGAATATGTATAAAGCTTTCCCTTTTCATTCTGCCTTTGACTTTGCAGCTGTAACATAAGGCAATCATATTTTAGGAAATATGAAGCAAATATGACCATCACTACTTGTCATAGATCATTCAGAGCAACACTTTCACGTGTAACAAAATGGAGGCTACAGGAAAATTTTATGCAGCTCGGGAAGAAACAAAGGAAAAGTTAAGGTGCTGCAATCAAAGTCACATTTCCCACAACCCAAGTACATGTCATCATTTGTAGCAGATACACATAACTTAATTCAAGTTACCTCTCCTGGGGGTTATAAAGCTAAGGCATACAATCAGTATAATTACACAGATGTTCAGCCAAAGTAACACCATTACAGGTACTTGCATCACTGCTACTAAGTCAGCTGCTGACATCAGTCAAGATATGCTGTGAGACTCCAAACGTAGATTATAAATAAAGAAGCAGTACCTACCCATATATACATGATATGTCAATCACCACATCAATCATATCACAGCAAAGTTCATATGTTTGCATATCCACAGGGGTACTGTCTGTTGCAATGTAGATTTTACTGACAACATCAAAGAGGAATGCTTTCTCAATTCCAGAATTCTGTTAAAAAGAACAACAAAAATCTTGATTATCAAACATTCCATCTTCTTTTGAAAAAAAAGTTATCCTTTGAGAAAAAGGCAGTTACCTGTAGCCCATCAGCCTCTACTTTGTACTAATTATGACTCACTACATTATAATAAATCATGAAATAAATGGGCCTTTTTGCAACCAGTATTTATTTAAAAACTTGAGTGTTAGTAAGGCATTAACTTAGATGTTTTTGCATGTTTTTTTAACCTTCTGAATGTTTGTTTTGATATGAATGGTTTACATGCCAGCTCCTAAGGATACTGGTTTAAAAAATGCATGTACATTTGAAGACACTAGGATAGTGAAGGAGTATAGAAGACTTCCAGACTGCTACATGGCACAGAAGTACTGGACTATAATGATACTGTGTCACACTACACAAAGAGACTTGTTTATTCTGATAGCATGAAGGGATGTGGGCAGTAGAATCTCAATATTCAACATAGGATTCTCGGGAAGGAAGAATGTGGAATATAGTGCTACAAATGAATGACTGAAGGTTGTATGTTAATCAGGGAAATGAGAAAGTGCTTCTTCAAGGATACAATGATCAACTAGTGGAATGAATTATTAAAGGGAGATCAGGAGCACACCAAGATATTAGGGTTCAAAACTGGTGTGTGTCAAGTGGTAGATGAGGGGCAGAAGCATTTGGGAAGGCAGCAGCTACATACGAGGTAGGTGCACACTGAATGAAGTACATGTGCAGTATGTTCCTTTTTCTTGAGTCTACTTAAGTTCATAATATGCAAGTACATATTTCTAGTTAGTCTGCAGTGTAACAAATGAAAACATACATGGGGAATTTGTGAATTACAGTTTCTGGATTGTATAATACAGGACAGAGATAAAGATTCAGACTGCAGCATCTTTGCCATCCTTTTTATAGTAAGTTTGGATCCTGAGACCATTGAGTCTTTCAGAGTGTACTGAACGTACAAAGCCGACAAGCTAAGTACTGGCAGCTGTACTTTATTAGTCAGAAATACATAGTGCATATCACAGAGACAAATCTCATAAAACAAGGAATTAAAATGTAAAGACTTAAAAACGTTTGTCCTGCAATGGACTGGTGTCCCATACAGAACTGTTTTCTTATGTTTTATGCCTAATGACAGCCAGGATAGGCTCTGCACCCATGACACTGAAAAGGATAAAGTAGATCTTGGAGAATGAATAAATGAATGAAAGCCCTAAATCCCTTTTACACAAAGCTCTCAGGCTGATCTGTGCACAGCACCACCAAACATGTTCTGCTCACCAGCACCCTTCATCAGAAAACCTAAATCCACTACTAGTGTTATCACCTTTGCCAAAAAATATAATCCTGGGCAAGGCACTGCCTACATTGTCATATGTGGTATACACCATGGAAGCCAATTCAGCCCTCTAAGCAAAGTATACCCAGTCCTTTTATATGTTACACTGTTACACAAAGCCTTTGCTGGCTTTCTAACACACATCCTGTTAAACCAACTTCCCAGCCACATCACAAATGTCTGTGCCTCAGCTGTTTCATGTCCCTTCTTGTGGACCACACTGAGGCATTCACAGTGTGTATAGGTTGTACTGTATAATCCTACTGCACAGATCAACTATGACTCTGAATATAATGCCCTGCTATGCACAGCAATGCAGAATACACTAGCAATCTACTGTACTGCTGTAAAACAATTCTGTGGCTCTGGTGCAGACCACCACATGTGACATGAACTTCTTTTATCTTGATTATAGTATATGACAGCTGTTTTGCTATGATTGTTACACCGCAGCACGAAATTTTGGGAATTTCTTCTAACACTGCTTCTACTGTTTGGATTACAATATGTAGTCATGGACATAAAACTAAGCATATTAAAATTTACCTGCAACTTGTTTTATGTGGCTCTGTATTGTTATCAGTTAGGGTCTGATGCTTGCCACCTTCTAAATATGCGTATTTCACTGATATTCTTCTGGAGGATGGAAGTGACTGATTCCATTTAGCTAAGCTAATTATTTTTCTATTTTTTTGGAAACATTGCAGAAGTTTACTGTGCAGGTTTCAAAGTAAAAAACAAATGTTTTGCATATTTTTAATATTATATTATATTATATTATATTATATTATATTATACATATCAGTATTATCGTTCTGTTACTTGTTTGCCTGATCTGTGATGTACATTTCAGTCAGATATTGCTTTGTTGTTTATCACTGGTTTCTGCTTTCCAATCACTCTGAAAACATATTGCAGTGTTTTTTTTTTTTTTTTTGTAATTAAGCGGTCTGTTTTACTCTGTAACCTTGCAGGCAGTTGGTATTCAGAGTTAGGATCTGAATTACTACTTTGGACCCATGCAACCTTTATTTGAATTACCTAGATCTATTGTTCAGAACCTTTACTCAGAAAACATGTCTGAACTTTCTGGAGAACTCGTGACTATTTTTAAACTACTATAGTCTACCGCTCAATACATTTAATGAAATGATATTATGTGGTACACGATAATCTTCAAATATGAAATCTGTTGAATTAAGATTCTTTGACCCATTTTTGCTGAATTTTTCATACATTTAAAACAACCTGTAATTCAAAATAATTACCTACCCCAAAGAGGCAGACCTTCAGAATTAAGGTATGTTAAGTTGATGGAAGTGCCAGGTGGCTTCACCAACATGACAGGAGATCTGTTGGATGACGGAATTAGTAAAATCGATTTAGTGTATCATTTTCATCACACTTTATTTTGGTAATCTGTAGAGGGTAGAGGACCTGACAATATACACAACATTTCCGGAAATACCTGGTACTGCTAGAATCACAGTTATGACCTTTGCTGATTCACCATACTAGTGGTTCCTGTCGACTCTTGTGTGGTACTAGCCCAGACTTTTGGAGATTCATGCTTTCATGGTGTACCAGATAAGAACCAGTGAGGGACCTGTGCAATGCAATACTGATTATCTTTAAGTGGAACACTTCATGTTTCTGAAACCAAGTCAACTCTAAGGATTGTGCTTCGACATCAACGTTGAACAAACTCTGCTGTAGAAGCAGAAGCAAAGCACTCTGTGTCAAGGCTAGTCATACTACAGTGTAAGACAAGCTGAAGTACCCTCTGTTTCCATCAAGCTTTACCGCTACATAAATGTAGCCTGATTTCCTTAAAGGTGATGCCCACACTTTAAGAGATCTTTTGAAACAACTACCCTCTTTTATGAGCTCTGAAACAGCAAGTTACCTGCAGCTGCTTAGTATCTATTTGCTGATTTTAGTTGCTCAAGTGTTCCTCAGTGCAGTGACTGCTTGCAACTACTTCAATGTATACTGTGGTGATGTCTGTGGATTTAAACAATATTGTTTGTTATGCTGTCCAAGATCACAGCAACCCAGATATAGAGTAAGGCAGTTTTGTACTGTTCTTCCTATGAGCTACAGCAATCACAGAATAAAAATATATAAGTGCAAAGCATGTGGGAGTGAAACTCTCTCCCCACCTCCACACACAAGGCAGGAGGATGCAGAGTAGTTTGTATCCCTCCAAAAATACTTACTTTGAATTTAAGAGAGTGATGCATTAGCTCATTTGCAGTTTCCTCAAGGAGTGCTGTAGTAATCCTTTCTGTCTCAAGAAAACAGTTTTGTGAATTGATGTATGAGCTATTATTATTTTATACCACCAGGGAAAGGAGACATATACCTAAAACAAATGAATTTTAAGTCATCTCTTAATGGCACTTCTTTAGACACTGGCCATCACTGCTTCCATTCTCTCCATTAAGGTGGACATGTCCTGCACAGAGTAGACTCTCACCATTGGTTATCATCAGTAACATCTCCTTCCATGAAGCAGTACTTTGGAATGTCATCAATGCATACAATTTGCATTCCCTCATCACCGATTGCTAGGGTTAGTGTGCTGATCAGGTGAGTTTTCATGACATTCACACCTCCCATTCTCAGGCATTACCTAAGTATTCTTATCTCATGCTGCTATCCTGAATGATCAACCTGATATACTTTCACCTATGGTACTGCTAGAACTTCTCTGTCATCCACCTTATGCAAATTAGTTATACCTATGCACTACACTTAAGAAAATGGTAGTTACCACATGAAAGGCAGTAGCACCCCTCAAGTCATGTGACCCTTTATATTTAGGTCTGAATGCTTTATGTAGTGTTATACCATATACTGCTGCAGCTTTTGAGCTCTACTCATGTCCACTTTCCCACTGACAACTCCCCAGTGTTTCATGACAGGACTGTTAGTTTCCTAGTCATCTTCCTGACTCCCTCACAGCTGTGCTTCCTGAAGAGAAGCATTACGTTGAGATATAATTGGGGAGGTTTACAATCCAAAAACAATAGCTTAGAGGACTTTGTTTTTTTTTTTTAATTTTCAGATAAAAGGACAACCCCCATCCCTACATTCTCCACAAAAGTGAAAATTCAATGAACAACTAGAAAAGTGTCGTCAGACCTAGAGTTACCATCAGGGGCAGAGGAATATCCAGTGATCATTCTAGTAACATCACAAGCCCCACATACCTAACAGCAATTGTTGTCTGTCTCACAGCAAGCCACAACAAACCCTCCACAAGTTGGGAAAAGAGGATTCTATGCTGATATGTTAGCCTGAAATAAAAAGTATATCTAATCCAAATCGACACCTAAGCTCAAAAAATCAACTGCTGGTAACAGAAAGGCAGTTCTTGTTACTAACTTGCTCTGGACAGATCAATAAGCCCTTACAGACCAAAGTATTTGTTGAATTAATCCCAATGTATATGTTATGTCCACCAGAATGGATTGCATATGTACATTAATTTTATTGTCAAGACAGATGATCGATGACTGAAATACTTTAAATGATTAGCCAATTTTTTCCAATAAACACAATAAAAAAATGCCACAAAAACAAACTGTAATATCTATGCATCAGAACACTTGTATACACTATGAATATCTAAGAAGACTATGTAGACATTTCATTGCTAAACCAATGATGCACATCAGAAGTCTAGTATGCAAATATAAAAAGCTAAGCTGGAGACAATATCATATCTGAACAGATATTAGAGCCTATGTTAAAGTGCATGCATCATACTGCAGTACTTACAGAGATAAAAATGTTGAGTAGATTCTCTAGTGTTGGAAGCTGTGGAATCAATTTCTGTACCACTTTGCTAAATGCCTCAAATATTGAATGGTCATATATGCTTGTCAAATAAAAACTGGAAAATAAAAGCTGGGCATTAGTTATCCAGATATTATTTTTTCACACATCAGTTTGTATTAATTTCTGTCAAAACAATGGAATTTTTCACAATGTCACTAGCTAGTAAAGAAAGGCATATTAATGCTTATACAGGTAGATCATCCTACATATGTCGATCTGTACTGTTAATTATCAATGTTTATATATGACTAAACTTAAATGAGTCTTAGGACATAAAAGCTTAGCACTTTATAAGCAAGAAGCTGAAAATCAAACAACCATATATTTTAGTCAACATTCAATAAATGACACTGATAACACAAGTAAGGCAGCACCAGACTCTATCTAACCTCACTTATAATACGAAGAGTAACTCTTAGATAAAGTGTAGGTGAAATATGTGCAGGTGATGAGTAATAAAATACTCAAAATGTACAGTACACAACAGAAGGAATGACAGTCATGTATGATATCCACACTAAAGAGGCATCTGCAAGACTGAAACTCCAGCTACAGAACATGCAGGACTTGTTTCTCCAGGCACTAGGACCACTCACTGAAGTATTCCTTTCGACCCTCTCTTGGCTCAATCCCTGGGCCATCCACACCCCTAGTCTGTGTGGAGGTACAGCTCTGCTCTTCAATGCTTTTAAGACAAACCCTTAGGCATTTTTTAATTGTATTTTTATTTGCTTTTGTTTATTGGGGATGCTTGCCTGAGAACTGAAACACCCATTTTCAGTGGAGGCCCAAAGAGAAAAGCACCAAAATAAGACTAGAAACAAACGTTTGACAATTCAAAACAAAGACGTTCAATAAACATTATTTCTACTTGAAATAATCATTTTCTGGAGCCCAAAGATGAGTCAAGAGATTCAGCAATGCTACTCATAGCTGATGAAGAATAAAGTAGAACTGGAGGGAGGGATTATGTAGCCAGGGCTTGTATCTTTATAATGTATTGAAACATGTGACTCACATAACATCAGCATCTTTCTTAGAAACACTCCTGCTGCTTCAGGACATGAAGGGCAGTGTACCAAGCAAATTCAAATTCAAGCTCATTAATATATTTACAATAGTAAGTACAGTACAATAAACACTAAATACATTGCAAAAAATACATCAAATTTTTGCAAAATAAATTAGAAACAGGACAAGAAATGTGTCAGGTAAGCTAATACTCTAGGCTACAGAAGTAAGTTTTCAATTTCTTTAAGATGAACACAGTGAGTGACTCCCAAAGCCACTGTGGTAGGAGCTTCCAAAAACAGAGACCAGAGTAATCTAGTCATAATCTAGGAGGTTCAACAACCCCAAAGTGACAAAGAGTCATGACCTAGCTAAACAAATGGAACCAGGATTTCTTTCAAGTAAAGGTACCCAGGTTATGTATGGCTAAGTACACTACCACTAAACCTTTAAGTGGCAAGAAACTAATCAGTAATCAGTAGAGGTTTTACAGAACCGATGTCATATGTTCATAACAAAAAGCGCTGGATAGCAGGTGGGCTTGAAGAATTTTATACCAGCTGAAAAATGTCAATCTCTGAGGTAAGGCTCTAGTTACATTAATCATTAATCAAGGGAGGAGATCAGACAATGATTACACACAGAGAGGTTCTCGAGTGGACGTCTTTTTTTTGCTCCCTCCCCCAGGACCTTGTCTGATGTCTCTTCTACATTTACTAAATGAACCAGTGATTCAGCAGAATGGGAGATGGGTATTCTCGGGCTTTACAAGAGCTCTATGGTCCATTCATTCCTACGCTGGAACCCTCATAAACCCTCAGTTCCGCAGCATGAGTCAGACAGTAGAGAGTGGGCCTGCTGGCTGACCCTGGGATGTGGCCTATCCTCTCCTTGTGGGGGCACCCCCCCCCCCGGCAGCTCCTCTGAGCCCACAATAACTATCTCCCAAGGGGAAGCATACCTCCACATGCTACTTTATCCTCTGCTACTTAATTTTAATGTCCTAATGGTAGAGCGAGCTTTGCTAGCTCAAGAAGGCCACTGGCTGCCACTTATGTGGTGAGCCACAGCCACATTCTTCCCCTCCAGGATAGGTGAATCAGCAGTGATTCCCCCAATCCCATCCTCCCCAGCCAGCACCTACAGGTACCTGAGCCACCAGTTAAACTTGAGTCACCCACCATTATAGTCAGGGATTTATCCTTCCATCCCAAGGAGCTGGTTGGGTGGTAGCAGGTCTTTAAACTCTGCTATATTCCTTAGGTGAAAGCATGAAGTGTTGATCGTAGCTATCACCTGGACCTGGAGTGTTAGCCTGTTATCAAAGACAACACCAAGATTTCTTGCCTTTTTTGTAAAACCAATTTCTAAAATAGGGTAAAATATAAAACATATAAAAAAACAGGTTCAAGTCTGGACAATTTGAGCTCCTCAACCTGGCATGTATTTACAAGGCCAGTGTCTTTGATATGTTGACTTTCAAGTGATTACTACACATCCAAGGCTGGTTTATTTCCAAATCATTAGTTAAAGAATTTACAATAGACACACAGTATTGAGGGAAAGAGAAATACAGTTATGTATAACCTGCACAGAAATCGTAAGAAGTTACTTCTACAAATGAGCTCCTACAAGGACAGCATATATGCAGAAAATAGCAATGAACACAAAATGTGTCCTTATGGAACTACACGGCTAAGAAGGTAGAACGATGATGAACTAACTCCAGACACTGTGGTTCTGCCCTATAAGGTAGGATGTAAACCAGTCAGGCATAGTAGTTTATAGGCTGCAATTATTCAAAGGCATGTCAGGATACAGCAGTCAACCATGTCAATTGTTGAAGAGAGATCAAATAGCACCAGTAATGAGCTGATTGCTGACCTTTGTAAGGGCAGTTATGGAGCTGTATTTGGAACAAAATCTAGAGTAAGTATTACGAAATCGATATTCCTTCAATATGGAATCAAGCTGCACGCAAACATCTTTCTCAATAACCTTACCAATAAATGGTATATTAGAGATGGGCAGGGCCTACCAAGTTCATTAGGATATAAATTAGACTTCTTTGGGGTCAGGGTCACAAGTACCTCTTTAATGAAGATGGAAAATACAGATGTGTATAATATTTAACAACATTAGATCTTCAAGGAATTGTCAAATAGCAAATCATTACAGAGCTGCTCTGCACATTTTTCCAGTGCTGTCACCATCCCTTTAGAGGCTTCTGCTACTCTTTAGCCAGTGAAGATGCTTATTCTGATGGCACAAAGTTCCTACAAAAGCAGTATTAGCATATGTCTTCTTCATTTCTTATACTCTGAAGAAGCTTACACAGACAGAAGCATGCTTGTGGTATACAAATCTAACAGTCAAATTAAAAAATATAAACTATGAAAGCTACCCACTGACTAATCCTCAAATAAGAACAACACTGGTAATAAAAAATAAAAACTTCCAGTGCTCCAGGGCCCAGTAGGTTGATTATTCTACAAGCACGGTTCTATCCCCCCATGGCTCCCATTGAAAGGCTAACAACATTAAAGAACTACCAGCTGCTAGTGACTACAAATGGAAAGCAGTACAACCCTGACCTGCTGTTTTAAAAGACTATACAAGGTTAATATCTACAAACCTAAGTATAACTACCAGCTGCTAGTGACTACAAACGGAAAGCAGTACAACCCTGACCCACTATTTTAAAAGGCTATACAAGGTTAATATCTACAAACCTAAGTATATTTTCACTGTTAAAATGCTGAACTGGGTCCATAGCACTGGAAATTACCCTCGTGCCCCTATAAAAGATTACAATTGTACCAAACCTAGATTAACATACAGTCGCTCACTATATTGCTATCCAAGGATAAATACAGGTGTTTACTTACTCCAAAATTTTATTTTAAACTGCCTGTATAACTATAAGTTAAATCTAGCTTCATTTAGTGAGTTACCTACCTTGCAAACACTGAACACAGGTACCTTGAGATTTGATTCATAGCCTACCCAATTTCAATCTTGATAAACAGAACCTTATCTGAAGCCTCCGTCCCCTCAATCTGGAAAGTAACCCATGTTATACCTCTACATAAAGACAGTAGCTCCATAGAACTATCAAACTTCAGACCTATACCCATTCTATCTCCACTAGCTAAAATAATGGAAAAATGTGTCCATAAAAAACTCATGAACCACCTAATTCAAAGTAAGCTGCTGGCTGACTTTCAGCACGGCTTCAGGCGATTCCACAGCACCATCTCAGCTCTTGTCTCTTTCTCTAATGTCATTAACCATAACCGTAATAGCAACCTACTTTCCTCTGCTCTCTTCTAGATCTATCCAAGGCTTTTGACATGAACCATCAGTTACTCATCCATACCTTGAAAGCCTTTTCCTTAGACTACCAGTCTCTCTAAGGGTTTCAATGCTATCTATCTGGATGCCAACAGGCAGTCCTATGGCAAGATAAGCTATCATCCCTGTGTACCCATCTCCTTAGGAGTCCCACAGGGCTCAATACTAGGACCCCTTCTGTTCTCCATGTTTATTAATGACCTCCACACCGTTATTCCTAAGGCAACTTGTATTTAATATGTAGACAACTCCATTCTGATCTGCTCAGCCACCTCACAAGAAGATCTGCAGTCTTTAACCCAGAGTACTCTCAATACTGTTGAAAACTGGCTTACTAATTGCCATCTGTTATTAAACCCTCAAAAAACAAAGTTGCTCCTATTCACTCCCACTCATAGGTCCAACCCTGCAACATTACCATAATATCTAATAATGGGACCATCATCTCCCCTGAAGCCCAAACCAAACTCCTGGGAGTCATACTAGACAATAACCTTACATTTTATGCACATGTCAATCAACCCATCAAAACCATAAACAAAAAACTTGGATCCCTTTACAAGCTCAAACCCTTCCTCACTCCTCTTGTCACAACTGCTGTTGCCCATTCTCATCTCCCATCCACCCTCCTTTACTCCTTCCCTCTACTTACAAGCATGCGCATAACTGAAATTAACAAATTAGCTCACTGTTACAACCATATCTAGATTTGCAACTGGTTCAGCCTAGAGGACTCACCACTGTCACATTCTAAATCTTCTAGGGTGGCTTGAACTTCCTTCCCTACTACAGATTACCCAGCTCACAGTAGCTCATAAAGCTCCCTACCACCCTGATAATACACCAGCACTCAAAAATATTGTCAGCCTACACAGTAATCACAGTAAACTTCATTCATCAAATAGACTATTGATCCAAACAATCAAATTCAACAACACAGCTGATGAAGCCTTGTTTGCTAACTTGGCTGGTAAAACCTGGAATCAACTCCCTGATGACCTTACTCTTGAATCCTCACTTACAGTATTCAAAGAAAATCTCAAAAAATATTTTAAATCACACTGGCTATGCCCTTGCCCTAATCCTGATTAGCATCATCCCTGTGTCTCAAAGACTATAACTCAATTGTATAATGCATACTAAATGTCCTAATGAAGATTTTCATAATTCTTTTATCTTTCGTCCTACCCTTGTATAGTCTTAATTTCTGATTTAAAATTTGTATAATCGGTGTGTCTCATGTATTCTATAAACTGTCTATTGTATTGTATATATCACATTACTGTGTGGAGCTTTTCTCCCCGGGCCTCCGCTGAAAATGGACATGTATCCAGTCGAACTATCCCAGCCAACAAATGTAAAATAAATAAATAAATAAAAAATAAATAAAGCTACCGACTGACTAATCCTCAAATAAGAACCACACTGGTAACAGAAGGATAAAGCTTGCAAATAAGTATACACCTCAAAATATTAGGAAGCTAGATAATGTACAGCTTTACTCTTACAAGAAACCATTTCTCAAAGATGCACTGTTATAGTAAATATCTTACAGAAACCCATACAGTATCTCCTTTGGAGTGGGTCACCATACCAGTAACTTATTACAGCTGAGCAGCATTAAAGTAGTAACAAAAGTCTCCTGGGAGATTGGCAGTTGTAGGATCCTGTAGCACACCAATGTCCAAACCTGTCTTACCTCTAGAGTGAACTTCAAGCTTGTAGTGTTTTGTGAAGTATGGACAGTTCTCAAAGCTGTAACTTCTAATATGTCCTGACTGGACATATTTGCACCCAAGTTATATATCCCTCACACAACCTTAAGGGTCCAAAAACTGTCCAATACTTATGGGAAGCATGGCTGGGCTTAAAAATGCCCTTTAGGGCCGTTTGTCTAGTATTCTCCTATAATCCTATGAAATATGCAACAGAAGTGGTTGTTACTCTAGTGGAATGAGCTCTACTAGGTCTTTGAAATGTTTTGTTGCATTTATTATATCAAAAAATAATACAATAAGCCAACCACTTGAATAATGTTTGACTGCTTATAGGTAGGCCTTCTTCTCCATTTTCAAAGAATACATAGAGGTGGCCTGACTTCTAGAAATATTAAGGTCATCGCTCGGCTGTAATATCTCAGCTCTCTATGAGCATCTAAAACATGCATAAATGCTCTCTAAGATTTTGGTAGCTTGCATAAAGCACTAGAAGTTGTATGGGCTGAATATCACCTTTGGCATAAAGGAAGGCTGGCCTGCAGAGACACACTATCATGATGGAATATCATGCATGGAGATTATATGTTAACACCTGCAGTTCTTTCATTCTTCTATCTCACACAACAGCTACCAGAAAAAGAGAATTCCTGGAGAGATGTTTGACAAGCACAGATTCTGCTGGGTCAGATGGGGGCACAATTAGTTCCTGCAACATAAAGAAAGGTCCTGTGATGGAGAAATGTGTCTTCATAGAGGCCTTGAGTGAAGTATATCCTTAAAGAAAACTTTAACAGAAGGGTTAGCTACAGTTTGTGGGAAATACAAATGCATGCTGAGCTAGCAGAAATGCACACCTTAATAGAAAATAAGTATATTTTGCTTGAAAACGTGTCTGAAACATTCCAAAAAAAAGTATTTAAATGGGACAGGCAAAAAGATTTAGGCCCTTAGAAATCCACATTACAAAGCTGCATTTGTAAGTATGACCTCCCAGTATTACATCTCTTAAGATTCTTTTGCAAACCTTGTGGAGAATAAATGAAATTGACGGCTTACAACAGTAACCTGTAAGATGACAGAAACAGGGACTTGATAGTGGTATGGAAGAATTCCCATGTTCCTGAAAGAGCAGCTCTTTCAGAAGTGAAAGAAGCCATTTTGGATGAGCAGAAAAATACTTTCAATGACAGACAGTACAGTTGTGTAGACTTAACATAACTGTCGATACTTGAGTGTATTCACAGTTGCAGTCCTGACTTTGGGATTTCCTGCAGTGTAAGCCCTTGGACAGCCTGATTACCAGAGTAAAAAATCTCCCTCCTGCTCAGACTGGCCCTACATCCTGTCCGACATCAGTATGCTTGGGTATATAGGGAGCCAGCCAATGACATGATATCAGTTTTTTCTTACCCCCTAGAAGTTAGAAGCCCCCAGGATGAACAATAAACAAGGGTCTAAGACAGAAACTAGGCTAGGCAGGGAGAACACCCAGGGGATCCACTGTCTTGGGAAGACAATAGACTACTATTGTAGACAAAGGGGGAAGGAAGGAGGGAAAGAAGACTGCAACAGTAAGTACACTTGAAATCTACATTTATGGAAAGTGTACATAACTGTACTATATTCTTTGTGCTTCACTGCTGCAGTCCTGACTTATGGGATGATTCCCAAAGCTGAGATAAGGGTGGAAGGAAGATTATGGAAAGCAGAATGGCAGTGGTGAATCCTGCTCTAAACCTGGAAAAGGCTGATAAGTTGTAATGTTTGGTAAAGGTATGTAAAGATGACCAGTTAGCAGCTTCTAAAATGTCTTTGGAAGAGACTCCCTTTAGGAAGGCAGCAGTGGCCCTAGTAGAGTGAGTCCTGACAGCTTCAGGTGGCTTTTTACTATGATGGCTGTAGCAAAACAAAATACAGTGAGAGATCCACTTGGAAATAGTCTGTTTGGAAACTGGCTTCCCTTCAGAGTCAGTGGCAAAGGACACAAAGACGGTCTGATTTTCTGTAAGATTTAGTTCTGTCAAGATAGTAGCAGAGCTGTCTATGCACATTCAAGGAATGAAGGATTCTCTCCCCCTGGTTCTGAGGATTGTGGAAGAAGGTGGGCAGGTGTATGGCTTGATTCAAGGATGTGTCCATGAACACCTTGGACATAAAGGATAGGTTAGTCCTGAGGGATACTCTGCCTGTGAATATGAGAAACTGTTCCACTTCCATCAAAGTTTGCAGCACAGATAGCTGATTTGATAGCCAGTAAAAGGGCAGTCTTCCAAGTTAAAAATGTTAGGTCAGCAGAAGCTACCAGTTCAAAGGGGGGGGGGGGGTAGAGTATTTTTTTCCAGAACAAAATTGAGGTCCCATGAAGTGTGGGTTGCCTCCTGGGAGGTCTGATGTGGATCACTCCCCTAAGGAATTATTTCAGCAGGGGGGTACGAAAAGATAGGGGGAAGAACAGAGATGTGGGCTGAAATGGCAGAGGTGTGAATTTTGATGCAAGAAAAGGACAGGCCTCTGTCAACCAGGGTAGCCAGGTAATCTAAAATGGCAGAGATATTGGTGGAATTAGGAGTGAGGACTTTCTGCTGCCACCAGCTGGAGAATCTTTTCCACTTGGCTGAGTATGATTTTCTACTACTAAGCCTTCTGACCGCTTTGAGAATGTCTTGAACCTGTTTGCTTAAGGCATGCTTGGAGGTGTATGCTGGGGGATTATCCAGGTTGAGAGTCTGCAGACTGGGATGCACAAACCTCCCCTTGTCCTGAGTCAGAAGGTCCACTCTCTGAGGTAACTGCCACTGATTTACATTGGTTAAACTTAGTAGCAGAGGATACCAGTGCTACCTGGGCCAATATGGGGCTATCAGAATGACTCTTGGGGCCTCCCTGATTTTTAGGAGTTTAGGACTCAAGGAATAAGAGGCAGAGGGAAATGCATAAAGGAAAAGGTGTATCCAAAGGAAGGAGAAAGCATCTGTTTTCCAGGCTGTGAGCAGTTTGTTCATGGAACAGAATCTTTTTAGTTGAGCATTTTCTTTGGTGGCAAAGAGATCTATCTATGTAGGGTTCCCCATTTCTGGACTATGCTGAGAAATGTTTTTTGATGCAGATGCCATTCATGGGGATGCATCAAGTTCCTGCTAAGGTTATCTGCTAGAGTCTTTGAATCCCTGGAAGTTACTGAGCTACGAGGTGCAACCCCACAGATTGACTTGTCCTCCAGATCTGCATAGCTAGTTGACATAGAGGGTAACAGTGAGATCCTCTTTGTTTATGTACCACATGACTGTGGTATTGTCTGTTTTGACTAGCAAGACCCCTGGTTTCTATTTTTCTCTGAAAGCTACTAGGCCTTTTGAACTGCTATCGGTTCTTTACAGTTTATGTGCTTGTCTCTGACCTGAATTTCTCATTTACCTTGGGATTGAAAGTGTTGGAAATGAGCCCCCGAGACTGTTGTCTGAAGTATCTGTGGTTAAAGTTTGACCCTGAGGAGTGAACCTGAAGGGGAGACCCAGGTTCTGGGCATAAGCCTGTGCCCACCATGCAAATTCCTCCTTGAGACAACGGATTAGCTGAATTTTGGTTGCCATGAATTGTGAGTGCTGGCACCACAGATTCGTGAGGTACCACTGGAGTCTCCTCATGTGTAATCTGGCCAGAGGGATCATGAGGATACAGATGCCATGTAGTCTAATGCGCTGAGGAATTCCCTGGCTGAGAGGCATTGTCTCTGCATAATGTTTTGGAAGTATTGAGCAAGACAGGAGACCTCTTCTGGAGGGAGAAAGGCCTTTTGAAGAGAAGAATCCAGAAGGGCCCCAGGAAAACTATCTTGGTGGATGGGTCTGTGTTGGATTTGCGTAGATTTATGGTGAACCTCAAGAAGGTGAGGAGGTTCTGAGTAACGGCAGTAACCCTGAAAAGCTTTGGCAGAATTGTGACTTGAATAAGGCAGCCATCTAGATAAGGACAAATTTGGACCCCTCTTGTTCTGCAGAAAGTGATCACAAGAGACTGAGCTTTTTGTGAACACCCTGGGAGCAGTAGACAAGCCAAATTGCAGTCCACAGAACCTGTTCTGAAATGTATAAAGCTTCTGCATGTTTCCTCTATAGGAACGTGCAAGTAAGTAAGTAAGCATCCTTTAGATCCAGGGTGACCATTAAGCCCTAGGGAGCTGACATGGGTAGAAGCTTTTGAAGAGTCAACATTTTGAATTTTGGTACCAGAAGGGACTGACTGATGGTGGACATGTCTAGAATGGGGCACCAATTTGGTACCAGAAGGGACTGATTGAAAGTGGACATGTCTAGAATAGGGCACCAACAGCCTTCCTTTCTGGAAACCAGAAACAGCCTGCAGTAGAACCCCTTTCCTTTTTGGTGTTCTGGGACTGGTTTCACAGAGCCCTGTGATAACTGATTGAGAATTTGAGAAAGGGACTCTCTTCTCTGATTTTGTGAAATATCTGGGAAACCTAAGTATCTTAATTATAGGATCATAGGAGGATACTAGGCTATTGGTCCTTAGGCCCTTATAAGCCTAGCTGAGAGTTTAGCCTACGCTTAGACAAATCAGCACCCAATGCCCCTGTCCAGCAGGGACATGGGTGGAATCCCAGAGGTATATTTTCTGTTTCCCATCCAGTTATCCAGGTTGCATCTAAAAAGGGACAAAGAGGTACTGCGCGTGATGTGGAGAGGAAGTCTATTCCATAGATGAAGGAGTCTCTGAGACACAAATCTGTCCCACCAACAGGTCTTGTTGATGTCACAGACCAGGTTGAGGCCGCGCATGTGAGTTACTCGAGTGGAACTTGATTTGCGGATATGCAGCAGTCTCATCAAGGTGGGGTCAACAATCATCTTGTATGCCAGACAGAGGTCACCTCTGAGGAGTCTGTACGAAACTGAGTAGAGGGATAGGGCTTTTAGCCTATCCGTGTATGGTAGATGTTTGAGGCCCTGGATTCTCCTGGTGAGGAACCTCTGTGGTGTCTCCAGCTGCTGCATGAGCTTTGCGAAGTACATGCCGAAAGGTGCACTGTACTCAGTAATGGGCCTTATAAGGGAAGTATACAGGGATGTTATGACATTTTTGTCCCTGGATGAGATACCCTTACTTATGAGGTGGGCCATGTAGAAGGCTTTCCGTACCATGGAAGCAACATGGTGGTCAAAAGTCAGGTTTCTATCAACCTGGGTGTCCAAATCCCTCATGACTGATTTGAGTGCTTAGGACATTGTTATTAATGTGATAATTTGTGGGGACGTCACTCTCTCCAAAGGGGATGATGATGCATTTTTTGGTATTCAGCTTGAGGCCATGTTCATGGCACCAGTCATTTGTCCGAGTGAGACCCTCTTGCAGGATGTCCACATCAGTAGGGGAATTGATGACAGTAGCCCACTGGTTTTTGGCCTGCACCTCAGAAAGGTATATCCCAAATAACAGAGGCCTCAAGACTGAACCCTGGGGTATGCCACTTGTTACGGGTCTACTGCTTGAGATTGGTTCCCCTATCTTGACTACGTGGGTTCTATCAGTGAAAGTGATCATGTAACCATTTGAGATAATATTCAGAACCCACTTGTCTGAGGTGATGAGGAGCCAATTGTCTTTGACCAGGAATAGCCTTCCTCCTAGTCTTCCTCCTATGTTTTTGGGAGATGGTGGGACCAAGGGCAGGGGAATGGGAGAGTCACTCCTGCTCTCTGCCAGGACCCTGTGACTAAAACTCTCCTGTCTGGGGGTTTCTGAGGACCACTGCCTGGGCCTTTGTGATTGGTGTTGCCTTTAAGGTCTTTTCCTCTGAGGTTTCCTTTCCCTGCTTTTTTGACTGACAGGGAAAAGACCAGTGTTTAATGGGAAAAGTCCTACTAAACCTAGGAGGCTGAATGTGGAGGAAGTACTCAACAGTCTGCAAAGATTTTTGCTTTATATTCCTTCTTTTTGAGCACAGCCTCAACTTTTGGCCCAAAGAGAAAGTCCTTGTCCAGGGTTGCATCCAGAAGGTTGGGCTTGACCTTGTCTGGGAGGGTCTGCTCCCTAAGCCAACCATGCCTTCTAATGACAGAACCAGAGACTGCAGCTCGAATGGAGGCCTCCATAGTATCACAGTCACAATGTAAAGAATGTAAAGAATGTCTAGCCACCTGGGAGCTGCAATGGCAAAAGTCCAACAATTCCTTGGAAATGTTCTTGTCCTCCAGGGAAGACATCTTTTGCTTCATTTGATCTAAAACAGTTTGTTGGTATTTGATCATATGAAATTGTCAGTTAAGGGCCCTCATGGCTAGTAACAGAAGTGTAAACTTTTTGCCAAACCTATCAAAGACCCTGCTTTCTTTGTCAGCAGGTAAAGGATTTTTTGAAGAGCTACCCTTGCTCTTTTGGGTGCTGGAGTGACAAACTCTGGATCAGCAGAAGAATTCTTGAAGAGGTATTTATGTGAGTCCAGCACCCTATACAACCTGTCTGGGTTTCAAGGGGCTAGAGGAAGAGAATCCGGCTTCAAGGAAGAATCCATAAAAACATCCTCTACAACTTCCAACACTATAATAGCCAAGGGTTTGTGTTTTGGCAGGTCAAGAAGATCCCTAATCCTCTTTTTTGATTGTGGGTATCCTTAGGCCTCCCACTGGAAATGTTTCCTCATGTCGTGGAGAGTGTCCCCAAAACTGATGTCTTCAGGAGGCAAAGCTGAAGCCAGATTCTCTTCAAAATCTGAATCTTCAAAAGAAGTAAGAAAGGGTCCCTCCTCAAATACAGATTCCTCCTGGTCAGAATCCTCACCAGAAATCAGGAGGCTCAGTGAAAAATCATGGGAAGGATCCCTCTTCATTTTCCCTGTGGAAGACTCCAAAGGGCATTGCCTAGCCCTGACTATAGAAATAAGGTCTTCAGATAACTTCACAAAGTCTTGCTGATATCCCTGTGCATAGAAACCAGTAGGCCTAGGCATAGGGTTTGAGGTAGAACCCTTCTTAGAGGCAGCTCTGGCCTTGGGCCTAGGTATGTCTGCAATCCTGATGCCAGTCTCTTTTTATTTTCTTAATTTCTCCAAATCTTTTGGGTTTCTACTACCATGATGGGACTGGACCCCATTCCTAAGTCAAAGTATGACTAAAGTTCATGAAATTAGTATTGTTTCAATCTTTGATGTCAGACAGAAGTGTTCTTTGCAGCACCCATAATGTGCTCAGTAATGACTCCTGCAATTCTTATGGAGTTACATGTATTGGTAACACATCTAAATATGATTGTAGATTCTTTATGAGACCCGTTGCTCCTACTACTACTGGAACTGTCTGGGTATCTTTCTTCCACATTTCTGCCTGCAAATCCTGATATTTTATGACTCTGTGTCTCTTTGTATGCAAGACACTGTAGTCACTAGGTGTGGTGATTTCAATAATCAATGCTACATTTGTCTTCTTTTCATGGACCACTATATCCAGTTTTCTAGCATCTATCTTTTGAACTGTTGGTAATAGATGATCCTATGTGATGTAGACTTCATTGTTTTCTATGATGCTTTATGGCTCATGTTTATAGTGTTTTTCAGCCACTTCAATACCATAATGTTTGCACAATCCCCAGTGCAACCATCTTGCAACATTACTATGCCTTTCAGTATACAGTCTTCTGCCACTGGTACGTCCCAACCAGCAACGAGGAGTGCAAATGTTTTCAATTCTGTTTTACAAAACCTACATTTGTCTGTTTCTTACACATGTTCAATGGACTTTGCAAACCAACGTGTATGTGGCCCACATCTTGTGCCGCCAATATTAACCTTTCATCTCTTGGTTCGAATTCGCCTCTCCTTAACCATTCCTGCATTCGTTCCTGATCAGCATGAGGTTATTCTAAAAGTTTTCTATACTTGCAACTATATTTATGCATTTTCCACATTTCTTAACTTCTCATCTGGTCCTTCACCTTATATTGTTTCTTTTGTTTTTTGGCACATTCAGTTGCTGCCTGATTTATATCTACTTGTGGTTTGATTTCCATTCCAGTATGATGCCAATATGCTTCTGCTAGACTAAGCAGGGAAGTCATCTTAGATTTATTCTCCTCATGTTTCAAAACTTTCAATGCATTTGGGTCTTGTGAGGTCAGCAGATATGTGTGGAGTCTCACGATTGCAGATCTATACATGCAATTAATTCCAAGGAGGCCCATCCCTCCTTCAGAACGGGGAATATACAATCTTGGTATGCACTGATTTTTATAAATCATTTGGTGTGCATGAAGCATCCTTCTTGTTCTCCCATCTAATTTATCCAACACGTATTGGGGCCAGTCTATCACTCCAAAACTGTAAGCTAGGACAGGAAGAGCAAATTGGTTTATAACTTGGATTTTTTTCCTAGATGTCAACGCTGTTTTCAGGTTTAAGTGTTCTAAAGTATTAAAGAAGAACCACAGCTCACCAACTAAGAATTTTTCACAAAAGAAAGAGAACAAGTCTCACGATCCACTCCAAGGATATTTATTAGCGATTTTGTCAGGTAAATAGAGACTTCTTCAGATAAACACTACAAAATCAGAAAAAAATGCACTTTACCCAACAGTCTTATATATACCACCCCTAACACAACACAATTAGCCTCTTAAAGTTGTAGGCACAATTACGTACAAAAAGACACATGCATTTCCCACCAATAAATACAAAATATAATACAAAAAACATTATTCTAATGCATAATAAAATCAGCTCTAAGCCTTAAAATGGAGCTGATAGATATAAAATCATTTAATCCTGGATATACTGTTGCTTGTGACCTAAGCTGCCATCTCAATTCTTTTGCTTCTAAAAAGTCATTCAAAAATCCCCCTCTTTCACCTATTACAACCTGGTCTATAGAAACAAAACTTGAAAGAATGTGTACCGTTTTCTATATTGTGTTTTGCCAAGGAGATGTTGATGTTCTTTCCTTCTTTTTCCAACATCGTGGGCTTGTCTAAACTTGCTGCCAGTAGAGTCCGCGAACTGCCTTCTTCATTTTTATTCTTTTTTGAAATATCATGAGTGTTGGCATACATGGGTCCTAAGGGAGTTGATAGTTTTTCCTATATACAACTCTGGACATTCTGTGCATAGGGCTAAATAAACAACCCCCTTACTATTACAGTTGTATTTCTTATCTAATATGTGTTTACCATAATTAGGAATGGTAACCTCCTTGGTTTCTAACACATATTTACATAATGCACAATATCCACACATTCATTATACCCTTGGTTCTTGTATAATTAAGTTTCTCTAACATATTTTTTATGTTAACATCTTTTCTGTAAGTAATCCGAGGGCATGTACCTACAATATTTGAGCATTCAGACTCAATCATAAACACCCCCCAGTATCTTTTTACAATTTCACCTATTTCTACAAACTGTTTATTATAAGTCAACACCATATTCTTGCTAAATTCAATGGTGTTACTATTTCTCGCCTGCATATTATGGCCCATAATATTACTTGTTGTTCCCAACAGGGAACAAAACTGTCCACTTATCCGCTTCTTTATTACTTCTCCCAGTATATCACTAAGAAATTATTCTGGGTATCCCCTCCTCCCAAACATGTCCCTCAAGATGTTAGTCTGGACCAAAAATTCATCTAAGTCACTGACCATTCTTGCAATTCGAACACCTTGCCCTTTAACCACAGACTTCTTTTGTTGAACTAGGTGCCAACTACTGAAGTGCAACAGAGTGTTAGAATAGGTTGACTTTCTTAAACAGTTGAATTAAAGCCCCCCTCGTCCTGTCCTTCTTGATTGTAATATCTAAATAATTGACATAGGTGTCTCTGACATTACTGGTAAATTCCAAAAATAGTGTAGTACTATTCATATATATCAGCAACTCATCCAATAACTTCCTGCTACCCTTCGAAAATATTATAATGTCATCCAAATAATGGCCATGGGTGCCACCTGTGCCCCCATTTTTGCAAAAGTGGTACTTGCATATTGGCAGAATGAATATATATTGCATTCCCCTTATTCTCAGAACTGGTAATTCTACAGTTATTTTAAGAACAGAAATGTGAATATACTATTGTAATTATGTAAATCAAAATACGTAGTGGAAACTGGAACATAGAAGGTTAAATTGCAAAACTTCAGAAAAATGGTTGAAATTAAATTGTTTTATAACTGTGCCATAAAAGTTAGTTTCAATGCAGCAAGAAGACAGGATGTCTAAAACTAGGGGGCCTTCTGCACTGTATTGTAAGTGTTTTATTGTTTTATGTTTTCCAGCAGTTGCAAACATCTGAAGGCTATGCATTTTCACAAGAAGATGCTAAATGCTAATAATTTCTAGCAATGGTTGTTTTGAGCCTAAGAACTGAAGTCAGGTGACAAAAAGTGATGTCATGCTGCACCTATCCCAGCAGTAACATTTGATATCAATTTAAGAACTCTCTGAGAGAGTGGCAGTGCATTTTGTATTTTGTCTTTGACCTGCCAGCATCAGCTGGAAACATCCACTCACCGCATCTGTCTTGCATTGCTGTAAGTAAGTTAACTAGGGTACAGTAAATAATATAGTAAATATTAGTTTAGATGTTTTCTGTATTTATTTGAGACTGTCCTGCAATGTTGTTTTAAATATTTCCTGTGATTTTGAACTCTGATGCCAATGTGAAGACATATTTAGTAGTGTCTTGTACTTTTATTATTTATTATTACATATATTTAAACCTACTTTGTGGCTGATACTTGTGAGACATATTTAAGCTCTTAGAGTACTTGAATATCCATTTGGTGACACTGTGCAGGCCACTCCTAATAGCCATACTCTTGGTCAAACTATCATTTGCATTAATAGTAACATTACACAGTAGGATTGGACACCCTTTGTTAAGGGCCTCAAAGTAGCTGATAAAGGATTCTGGTGGCAGTAATAACTACCTTATAGTCTGGGCAGAAGGGGGCATAGCTAGTAAACCTGAGCCAGCCTTTCCCAGGTGTGTGTGTGTGTGTGTGTGTGTGTGTGTGTGTGTGTGTGTGTGTGTGTGTGTGTGTGTGTGTGTGTGAGCTACTTGGGCATGGGCATGAAGAGTGTTGGAGTTCTTGGGTTGGAACCCTGGCTAATGACTCAACTCTATAGCTGTGTCAGTGGGCAGTCTTACTGGGGATCTGGAGAAAGAGGGAGAAACCAGCCCCAGAATGACTGTGGTCTCTGTGTGCTCTTAAGGGAAATTGCACTTTACTGTGTGTACTTCTCATACTCCCAGTGTGTACCTCTTCTACTGTTGTGGTGAGGATTCAAGCTCATTGATTACTGGGCCAGTGTTGGGGCGTCACAAACACTACAGTGGGATGCACAAAAATTGACTACCTTTTTAAGGTGGCGTAGGAAGGCAGGTACTATTTCCAGATATGATTTAAGTACAGTCATGCACATTTGTCTTCTCCATTTAGTGTGCACTGCTATTTGGTCAACTTGAGCATTAAGCCTTGGAAACAACTTATTTCTTCCTTAAAATAACAAAAGTAACAATTGAATTTCTTTCCTTATGCATGATTTTAGCTAGGACCTTCACTAGATCAAAAATTGTAGAAAAGCTTTAAAATGTACCTCAGAGTATTCAAACATCTACACACACACACACACACACACACTATATATATATATATATATATATATATATATATATATATATATATATATATATATATATATATATGACTCTACTTCAAATGAATGAAAGCTCACAGGATCAAATTACACATCATCAAAACTACTTTGCCGAAATACCAAAATAGCGAAACCTGACATCAAACCTGTAGATCCCTAACCAATCCTCCAATGAAAAATATTACAAAAACTAAACTGAAACATTCTGGTGAACTAAATGTCTACATAACTCACCCTATACAGCAAGCACAAAATCCAGTACTAACTCTTCCCATAATGCTAAATGACCTTAAAGGAACATGACTCCACTAATAAAGAAATACAATATATTAAATGTATTACCCCCATATGGGGGGGCTCTGACACCCCCCACTGTAAATTAAATGTACCAACTCCGAGATAGCACTACCATGAAGAATATAGCATATTTACATGTAAGCTACTAGTTCTGCGATTGACTACACATCAATAATCTCTTTCCGCTTATCTGAGGTTCAATGTTCTCATGTTTTACTATTTTGGCATTTCGGCAAAGTAGTCTTGAAGATCTGTACTTCTATCCTGTGAGCTGTTGCTCATTTGAAGTAGATGCATATATATATATGCCATAGGCCTCTGTTACAGGAGGTTTGGGAGGTCACTCTTTGAAAGTTCTAGCTTGGCTGGAGTTTTCATTTAGTTTTTTTCTCATTAGTTTTTCAGTGTGACCTTTTAACTCTTTGTTTTTATATATATATATATATATATATATATATATATATATATATCTATGGGTCTACTTCAGAATCACAAAATTCCAAAATGCCGAAGACCAAAACGCCAAGACGAGAATCATGAAAGTTAAAATTCTGAACCACGTAAATATTCCCAGGCAAGTAAACACTTGCCCAACATGGGGACTCATGTCCTTTTCCCCACTGTAGTGTGATCTCGGAGTTGATATATACAGTTAGGGGGATGTGGGGGTAGGCGGATTTTAGACAGTGCGGTGTGTTTTAATGTGGTGCTGGACAAGTGTTTACTTGGCCTGGGAAAACTTACACGGTTAGGCATTTTAACTTTCATGATTCTCAACTTGGCATTTTGGAATTTCGATATTACAAAGTAGATATATATATATATATATATATATATATATATATATATATATATATATATACATATATATATATATACATAAACCCACGACTTTTGGATTTATAGCAGCCCCTAGACCCTCAGCTTAGTTTGGTTATTACAATGAAGTCTTGGTCATTTACTGTCTAGTGAAAGGATGCAGATAAAAATCTAAGTTAATTAAAAAAACTGTACATGAACATCAAAAGTATCTAGAAACACCACAACCAGACCTCTAGCTTGATGCAGTTGTTTCCTCCATAAGTATCAGAGTGCAGTCTTGCCTACTTAAAATGTGCTGAATGAATTAATAAATGCAAGGAAAAATGCTAAAGAATAAGACAAGCAATACGAAAAAGAAAGAAAAAAGCAATCTGGATGTTGTGGGTAAGCCCCAGGTGGGTGGGGGGGGGTTGGACAGAGTGGGGGAGGTGCCATGGAGCACCTTCACCTAAAGCACCAGTTTACCTAAGGCTGTCCTTCTTTGCGGACATTCCAACATAACAAAAAGGCTTGTAGTTAATTCTAATCTGAATCACATCAAGGTTGTTCTGCTCAATGCCAGACGTCTTCTTAATAAATAGGTAGGTAGATCTTAAGGCTGTCCTGCAAATACAACACATTCATATCTGTGTTGCAAAAAAAACTTTAATTCAATTTAAGTTCCTATCATGCATGCAGAAGGGCGGCCACGGTGGTGCAGTGGTTAGCACTGTTGCCTCACAGCAAGAGGTTCTCTGGTTCGATCCATGGCTGGGGTGCCTTTTGTGCAGAGTCTGCATGTCCCCCCCCGTGGTCGCGTGGGTTTCCTCCGTGTGCTCCGGTTTCCTCCCACATCCCAAAGACATGCAGTAGGTGGATTGGACACTCTAAATTGGCCCTAGGTGTGAGTGCGTGTGTGCCTTCTGTGGAAGGTTGGGCGCCGGGCTGGCAACTCGACACTGTTAAACTCCACTGCCAATCATGAGCGGACAGGTGATCCGCTGTGGTGACCCCTAACTGGAAGAAGCCAAAAGAAGAAGAAGAATCATCCATGCAGAAATGCTGTGAACTGGGGGTGGGGGGGGGGGAGTATCAATATTTGTCAGAGGCCCAATTACCTCTAGAAAGATTTCCCATAATGCACAAACATAACTTACTGAACTTCAAACAACCCTAAACAAAACAAGTTTTCAGTTCATAGCCTGTTACAGGTCATCTTCTATGACCACAGAAAATCATGGCAAATTTCTAAATGAGATTGCTGAACAAGCCATAAACAAAAATACGCTTTTGATGGGTGACTTCAGCTATTTATAAACTATCCTACATACCTATAGCACAAAGATCGGATATGTCCAAAGATTCCTAGATTTAGTATATGTTAACTCCCTTACGCATAGAAATAGCTAACCAGGCCCCTAACACCAAATTCTGTTGGATTTCGTCTTCACTAACAACAAATCTACTTCACTGGCTCCTACAGTAACCTCATATCTGGTTAGATCAGTAATTTTCATCTAAAACCACTGTAATGAACACCTCTGAATTCAAGAACTTTAAAACATAAACTCCATTAAAACTATACAATGAACTCTCAAAATTCAAATGCAAGATTTCTAGCCCTCATGATGCCCTAGTAGTCATTTATACCAATGAATTTTACTTCCAACTAAGAGACAGCTTAATCAAGCGGTCTCAATCAGAACAGAATATATTGGGGAACACACAAACACACCACATTGGTGGAATACCACAGTCAATACTATACTCTCTATAACAAAAGAAAAAGCTCTGATAGCAAATGTAGAAGCCAAGGGACTTTACAATTAGTTAAACGTTCTTATCATGCCTCATTAGGTGAAAAAAGTTTCTCTAAAATCATTCATAATGCAAGAAATGCATTATTTGCTGAACTGTATAAAACCAAAAATATCTTCCAATTCCTGAACAACTCAAACTTTATCTTACCAAAGAATCAAATCACAAATTCTTCATTGACAAAAGCTAATCATAGATATCCTCTTATCCATCTAAATTCTCCACTTAATTATTTTACTTCTAAGGCCAAGGATTTATTTGTTGATCAATAATGCTTATGAAAGCCATTTTGTTATATAATTGTCTGTCTCTCGTTTATCTTTGCACATATGTATGATAAACTTTATACTTTGTTTATTTTTCAAACTCTGTACCTTTTCTAATTTTATATTAATAAATAAATAAATATGGTCTGTGATATCCTAATATTTCCATACTAAAGATCAATATAAAATCTGAAAGTTACCACACAGATCAAAGCTGTAAAATTAAAATTTGCATCCAAAGCCAAGAATAATCATAAATCCTTTTTAACTATATCAGATGATAATAACTGGTGACAAAATCGTGGACTGAAACTAAATGCAAAAAAAAAATGCATTATTATATCCTTTGTGAAGTCATCTATCCCAGGGAGCTACCCACACTGACAATATGCCCCTAAGAGTTGACCCAGTTGTTCAGAAGTTGGGAACTTATGTGAACAGTAACCTAACTTCTGACTAACGTGTCCAGTATTATAAGAAAATCCTTCTATATTTAAAAGCTTACTAAGGGATTGTGTCTAGATCTAGTGAAGTCATTTTGCACTACTACTCAGCCCTCATTAGGCCAGTCATTGAATATAATGTCCCCTTTAGCATGTATCTGTCTGATACATGCGACAATTAGAACACCCACAGAGATACCTTACTATAAAGAAACAAGACCTAAACAACACATCCTACATGGACAGAATCAAAGCCATGTCACTACAATTGGTATCCTACAGACTAAGAGGTGACCTGTGTCTTGTACACAAGACATCCTCTGACCCATTACTGATGGATTTACTGTAAATCAACAAGTCAAATGGCATCAGAAATACTCAGTCTAGGGAATCTAAAGCTCTTCTGCAACATCAACAGAATATTTCAGAGGGACAGGTATATCCTACAGAGAATACCACTGCTCCGGAACAGACTTCCCAGCCACATAAAACAAAGTTCATCCCTGTCCATATTCAAGTGCAACTTAGATCTATAGATGGGAAACATAAAACTTACCCCAGGACTGCCCCCTGTGCTGCTAATAGACTAAAGAGTAGACAGAAATGGCTCATAAACACTTTATCCCATGAGTGGGTCCCCTTAAATTATCTATGGTATAATTCTAGTTACTCTCATAATTCTAGTTACTCTCATAATTCTAGTTACTCTCATTAGGCGTAATATATAATTATTGAGCATGGGATGGGTAAGGCCAATCTGTTACCAAATGGGATATGTTATTCAGGCACAAAAAGGGAAACTGGCTAAGCTTAAAACAGCCTGTAAAGGCAGCTAGCATGATACTTTACCTAGTACTTTGCCTAGTACTTACCTATGAACCTATGAATAAGAAATAACATTTAGCAATGCCCTAAATTAATTCATAATTATATTACCCACTCTGACCCCAACAGTATTGTTAACAGACTTGCAGTTAAAACTATTATATTATAACTTCATAAGTACTGTCCTCAATAATCCACTAAAATTGTACCTCTCTGTGGGCTCCAATAGTAATAAAAGTTAATAAATTCTAAGTGCCACTGTCCAATCTACTAAACCCATCCTAAAACTGTTCAACAAGTGTATAACTGTTTAACCCAAATCATAAAGATTATCCTTATATCAATATCACCCTAAAAATTTGTTATCCTGGGAATAATAACTAGTGGTTGGCACATTGTTAAAGCTTCAATATAATTTGTGTTTGTTCAGGGTTAATAATATCAGTGGTTTTTGTCATTTTATGGCTTGTAAATGCAATTTTGTTTCAAATCTATTCAAACTGTTTGGCACTTTTATCCCATACATACTTCTGTATTCACTCTTTTTTTTGTAATCCGGCGCTACTTAGATTCTTTTTGTAAAATCATCCTTTTCTTTTTTATCTTTCTTTTTGTTACTTTTTGTTTCTTTTCTTTCCTTTAAACTTTTTTGTTCTATTCTGTTGATTGAGTTTTCTTCTAAAATAATAGTAGTATATACAGCATAGGTTCTAGTAACATATTTATTACAAAGGCAAGTATTCCTATCTTCCAGTTCCGACCATATATATTAGCCCACACCCGCTGTACTGTTGTCCTGCCAGCTAGTCCCTAGACCCTCCCATGGCAGTGTTGGTGTTGTCCTCCTTGTTGTACCTCTGTTGTACCCATCCCACTCATGAACTTTCCTCTAGTGTGAGTGATAGTGTGAATGTCTGTCTTACTTTCGGGTAGATCGTCCATAGTTCTCATGAAGGGAAGGCGAGAGGTGGGTCTCCTCTATTCTGTTCATGCCATTGTTTTGTATTTAGGAAGTCTGTTGTGTTGAGATTACATCTTGGTTTTTGGGTAGAGAAAGAGAGTTGATTTTTTTCATCTATTTTGTGTACATGGCTCTGAGAGACAGACATCTGTCGCTGAGACAGAGATACAACAGAGAAACAGTCTTAGCTTTTTTGTCGTGCTGCTGCATAGGGCAATCGTATTTTGAGGGCAACTGTCCTTGGCCAGCACTCCTCTCTGGTCTCTCTCTCTTTCTGAGAGCAGTGCCAGGTGCCGACAGTTGCTCTGGGGTAATACAGGTCCTGGTGCAAAGAGTAGAGGGCAGAGGTACATGGTTAGATCTTGATCGGATGCCTTTGAGTCAGATCTGGGTAGTCCTTCAGAATCCTTGGTCACAATTAGATTTTGGTTCATCACCATAAGCAGACTATCTACTATCTACTTGGGTCCCTAATCTTCTTTACTTCCTTTCAGATAGACCATTTCTCTTTATTGTCCCTAGATTACCTATTTTCTGTTTTTTCCAAAGGACTCTGTTTTTTTTTTTTTTTGAGACCTTGATTTTGACCATTACTTGGACACCATCATTTTGATGCCCTTCTGGAGTCTCTGAGGATCTCCATGTCAGCCGGATCTCTCAGTTTGCAGTAGGCTTTGCAGTCGCCCTCAAGTTAGTCGCCTTCAGCACCCAGTGCTTGTATGTCTGTAAGATAGTCAGCCACAGGAGGAAGAGCCCCTCAACAAGGCTACTCCGACTACCCTGCCCTAGGACCTACCCACCCGCTACTAGCCCTTTGCTAATAGGATCTGAGCCTTTTTACTTTTCATAGATCCTCCTGAGAGCAGGTTCCTTTGTGCGAGGTGGGCTTATATCCATCTGTAGCTAGAGGAATGGTGTCAAATGCTGGGAATGGGTGTCAATGTCAAAACCTTTACCAAGGTCAGCTGTGTGTACCTTCTTCTTCTGTCGTGATCATCCTCCCTAACTGTCTCAGGCAAAATCTGCAGAAGAAGAGGCATGATCTTGGGGTCAAGCGACTGGAGGTTCCCAAGGCCGACTAACTGTTCCCAATTCCTCCATTTGTTTGTTCTCCATCTCCTTATTCTTGAGTGCCCTTTATGAGATGTGACTGGTGAGGGGTCAGTGGTGGTAGTTCCCAGTTTCAAGCCAGACCCCCACCCTGTGGTAGCGGACCCTCATAGCCATTGCGCACCCATGTGGCACATATCCTGTGGAGAGGCTGAGACTGAATAGTATTAAGATGTTTGGGTTAATTCCTTTGAGTGACACAGACACAGGCCTGGGGACACCATCTGTCCCCAGTGTTTTTTGTTTTAGTTAGAGCCTTTATAACCATAACCAAAGTAATAGTAAATAAACACTACCCCCTGGAATGGTAATAAGCCCTGTAGGCGGTGGGGGTGGGGGTGGGGGGTGGGGGGAGAATTTGCACTGAACCTGTCAGCCAAGATGTTGGCAATGTCAGAAGGATCAGTGTATTTTGTTCCATTTTGTACTAGCTCAGAACAGACCTGAGCGTTGCCATTTAGGTTTTTGACGTAGCCATAGAAGGTCTTATGGTTATCCTTGGCATCCTTGGCAACTTTCTTTTCGAAATTGGCTTTAGTTGACTTGATGAGGGCCCTTAATTTCTTACTAATGCTGATCAGGGATGATTTTTCTACTTGAGATTTGGCCTTTTTTTTGTATAAGTCTCCTCCTTTTATTGTATAGTTTGCTTATGGCCAGGGTCCACCAGACTGGTTTCTTCTTGCTTGAGGAAGGAGTCTTGGTTTTATTTGGGATAGCATGGTCCATGCAATCCTGAAGATGCATACAGAGTGCCTTGGTGTAGGATTCCGCATCCTGGATATCATTATCCTTCTGCAAGGGAATAGTGAAGCTTTCCACTTCGGGTGCAAGTAGTTTGAAGTTTGCTTTGGAAAGGTTTTTGACTATGGTTTCTTTGACTGGGGGAGGTGGAGGGGTGAGGATGTCCAGGGTTATCAGTTTGTGGTCGGATCTGACCAAGGAGGGAGTGATAATAGGTGTGGTACAATGGGCGCCCATATTTGTGATGATTAAAATCCAACATGTTGTCCCCTCTAGTGGGGGAACATACTAGTTGTTCAAGAGCATTTGAATTTATAAATTCTATGAATCGCTGAGCATAGGAGTTGGAACACTGGTAGTTCCCCCAGTCTATACCAGGGTAGTTGAAATCACCCAAGATTATGGTGTTGGGTAGGACCTTTATATTTTCCAATGTCTCAAGGAATGCAAAGTGAGCATCTTGGGACATGGTGGGCGATCTATAACCGGCTACGACTTGAAAAGTGGTTTTGCCTGCTGATAGTTGCGCATGGATGATCTCTGGGGCATCATGCTGCACTACTAACCTGGAGATATGGGTATCCTTGATGAATATGGATACACCTCCGCCCTTTGTACTGTGATCTGGTAACTGAGGCCGGAAGGTATGATATGAATTGTAACCTGGCAGTGCTGGGGTGCTCTCTTGAGCCTTGAACCAGGTTTCCGTCACTGCACAAACATCGATTTTCTCCATGCTGAGGAGAGCCTTGAGTATGTGCATTTTCAGATTGAGACTTCTGGCGTTGAGTAGCATTACCCTTTGTTTTTGGTTACCTGTGCTAGTTACGGTGGTTGGTTTGTCCTTTGAGCCTTGCCTAAAAAAGGCACTATGGGGACGGCAAGAGCCTTGGCCAGTATTCAAAAACCTAGGGGTGACAGGTGCAACCCATCTCTGGCAAAACAGCGAGGCTTGTCTATCATGTCATCCCAGACAGACAGACACTGGATCCCCTTAGAATGACACCAGAAGCTTAGCCAATTGTTGAAATTGATCATTTTGTCTTTGTATTGTGGTATCATTCTAGGTGAAGGTAGTATGCTACTCAAGGTCAGGGTCATACCAGCTTGGGCTACATGATCAGAGAGCTCCTCAATGTCTCTTTTCATGTAGTCCAGGGAGGTACGTCTTAGATCATTCACACCAACATGTAAAATGACAGCGTCATACTTGTATTTGTTCTGGAGTAACCTAAGTGCCTGTGTTATGTGGCGGATCCGAGCACTCGACAGGCAGCTGACAGTAACCTTCTCCTTGTTCAGCCTGGTGAGTGGAACATCCGTGTGCCTTACTGTAGAGTCTCCTATTACTAGCGTGTTAGGTATGGTGTTTTGCCTTAAGGGCTGTTGTGAGGCACACTGCTGAGGTGAATTATGTGTTTTTTGGCTTGTGTTTGGGGGTGCAGGTTGCTTGCTTGTCTGCTTTGGAGGGCACTGTTTCTTTTTCAGATTGGTACCTAGTGCCTCCGAATATGTTTTTGTGTATTTATGCATATGTTTTGCCGGTGCTTGTTTTGTAGATTCATGTGTGACAGGTGGTGTGATGCAAGTGTGTCTCTTATCCTCTTGACTGTCTGTTGCAGTCATGGGTTGAGAGTGCTTAGCCTCCAGTCTGGCTGTGTATATGCATCTCTCACAAGTGTTTGTGTCTAGAGGTAAGAGGAGAGGGTTGTCTGTATACATGAGGCAGTTGTGACATTGCCTCAGGATGCCCAATTCCACCAGATGAACTGGAGAGTACACCTGAAGCTGACCTCTGGACATGCTTTGAAGAGTAAATTGAACTTAAGTCCTGCGGACGATCGAGGGTCTTATGCTATATTTAATAGTGTTATTTTTGTGTTGTAGTGTTATACCTTGTCCGAAGGTAGGTTATTGGTCTATAGTTTTTACAGCAGCTTGTAGGTTCACTCTTAAGGAGGAATGGCATTTTTCCTGCTGTTAACCAGGTTGGTGTCTGTTCGAGGTGTGCAAATAAGTAGTTCTAAATCTTCATGTAAAGATCTTAATACTTTTAAAAAGAAGTTGGGTACTGCATCAGGGCCTAGGGTTTTCCATTTAGGTGCTTTTCTTAATTTTGTTTCAATTTCTCTGGCCATCACTTCATCCCATTTCATACCCTGTACATTTGAACTTGCTACTCTTTCTTTTACTTCTTCTATCTATTCAGCATTTTTGTTATGTTCCACAGGGTCTTCATAGGTATTTCTCCAAAATGTGCCTATTTTTTTTTTTGGTGGTGTTTCTATTTTTTTTGCATTGTTTCCCAATTCTCTATAAAACCTTTTTGGGTCATCAATGAATTGCTTATTTTGTAAATTTCCTTTATATTTATCTACATATCGTCTAAGTTGCCTGTGCTGATATGTTTAGTTTATTATTTGCAATAGTGTATGATACAGCCTGCTCTGTTCTATCTTTCTAAGTATTTTGTTGCTCTGCTCCCTCTTCTATACGCCTCTAACAGTGACACTTCTTGTCTTAATTGCTTTATACTTTTCTCTATTCGATACTTCCATTATGACATTTGGTATGTTCCCTTCCTTTACCTTATTGCCCTGTATTTTTGTGGTAAGACTTTATCTGTTATTAATTTAACTGCAAAGTAATATATCCTACGTACTTATGTTATATCACATGCATTTCTGTTAATAGTTTTGATTACTCTGTTCATTTGTTTTATCAGACTTCTAACATTTTGGGTCTTACAGACTTTCTGTAATCTATTTATTTCACTGATCTTAACATGTCTACCCATCTCTATTAAATCAAGTCACTCTTCCCTTAGATCCTTCCTTACACCTTTTTCATCCAAACTAAGGGCACATTCTGCATTCTCTGCTTCCTGTGGGCATTCTACAGAAAGTTCCAGAACATCTTCCTGTGACATATTTTCTTCAGCTGCATTCTATCATCCATTGCGCTTTCATATGGGAACTGACTGGCCTATCACTCTCCAACATTGACTGCATGATAGTCACCACTGTTTCCTGCTCCTTCCCCTGCTATACAACTCCACCTGAACTTCTGCACTGGCTTCCCAATGAAGGCTCCAGAGTATCTTCATGTGGCAACTGATTAGACGGTTCCTGTTCCACCTGTTTCTCCTTAATCTGGGGACTCATTACTCCATCATGCTGTGACATTATCAGAGTTGGATTTTCTACATTAAATCCTTCACTTTGCAGGTAATCCATAATTTCAGTTTCTATTTCTTTGACTTTTCCATTAATAATCCTCTTTTCGACTTTCCCGCATTGTTTTCTCATTTTTTGTATTGTAAATTTTCCATATCTGGAAGCCTTTGCCTCTTCAAATATCTTTGGTGCTGCTTTTTTTGCATTGTTTAGCGTTGCTTTCTCCTTTGCATAAATACTGCACCATATTAAATCTCTTTTTCCTTCCCATTTCCATATTTTTCTTCAGATGTCTCCTTTTCCATCTGTTTCTCCTTACTTTGGGGACTCGTTGTTTCATCATGCTGTGAAATAACCATTGTTACACTTTCTACACTAAATCCCTCACTTTACAGGTATTCCATAACTTTAGTTTCTACTTGTTTAACTTCTGTTTTACTAGTCTTCTGTTCTACTGGTGTCTGCATGAAATGAGTTGGCCAAGTTTTATGCCAGATGCCCTTCCTGAGAGACGGAGATATGCTCTAGAGAGAAGAGGAATGAAGGTCAGTAGGACTAAGACAGAATACATGTGTGTGAATGAGAGGGAGGATAGAGGAATGGTGAGGATGCAAGGAGTAGAGGTGGCGAAGGTGGATGAGTTTAAATACTTGGGATCAATAGTTTAGAGTAATGGTGAGTGTGGAAGACAGGTAAGAAGACAGTACAGGCAGGGTGGAGAAGAGTGTCAGGAGTGATTTGTGACAAACGAGTACCAGTAAGAGTGAAAGGGAAGGTTTACAAGAGGGTAGTGAGACCAGCTATGTTATATGGGCTGGAGACAGTGGCATTGACAAAAAGGCAGGAGTTAGAGCTGGATGTGGCAGAGTTAAAGATGTTAAGATTTGCACTGGGTGTGACGAGGATGGACAGGATTAGGAATAAGTATATTAGAGGATCAGCCCGGGCTGGAAGGTTTCGAGACAAAGCCAGAGAGGCAAGATTACGTTGGTTTGGACATGTGCTGAGGAGGGATGCTGAGTATATTGGGAAAAAGATGCTAAGGATGAAGCTACCAGGTAACAGGAAAAGAGGAAGACCTAAGATAAGGTTTATGGATGTGGTGAGAGAGGACATGCAGGTGGTTGGTGTGACAGAGCAAGATGCAGAGGACAGGAAGAAATGTAAACGGATGATCCGCTGTGGCAACCCCTAACGGGAAAAGCCGAAAGAAGATGATGACGATCTTCTGTTCTACATTCTCCATTTGTGATCTTATTTTTGTAATGAGACATTTTCCATATCTGGGTGCCTTTGTCTATACTTTCTTCAAATATCTTTGGAGCTGTTTTTTGTGTTGATTAGTCTGGCTTCCTCCTTTGCATAAATATTGCACCATTATCAGATCTCCCTTTCTTTCCCATGTCCATGTTTCTTTTATATATCTTTCAAAAATCTCTAGGATTTGTTCTTTATATTTTTGCACATCCTCAGTTGCTTCTTTTTCAAGTGGTACATGGTTTCTTGGTATGTGCAATGTTTTTCATGAATCTGTTGTATTAACGAACACAAATCTGAATTTGAAGCTTTTGACAGTTTTTCTCGAACAAGTATTTTTCTTTCCTCCAATTTCTCGCTTAATCTTTTTGAATAGCTTCTAGCCACAAATTCTGGGCTTCCTATATAATTCTAACAATACATCATTTCTTTCTTATCCTCAGTAGTCCACTCTATCCTCTTTCTGTATCTTTTTTGGCCTGTCAATTTTTGTCTTTTTTTTGTAGACTACTACTTCTTTCTACAAAGGGGGGGGGCATCCTCCCCCTGAGCCAGGCGTAACCCCATTGTAGGAATATTTCCATCTCTTGAGGATTCTACACTGTCATTTTTTCCAGTCCTGGCACCAGTGTGCATACCAGTAATGGTGCACTTTTTAAACTGGGACTTGTGTACCCAGCTGCTTTTTTATTTTTTAATTTACCTTTGTCCATGATATATCCTATATAAAATACAGTCTATATATCAGTGTCATTTTGGTGAGATTTTGTAAAAACAGGGCCCACCTCATGAAGGTACTCACCAAGACTTGAGGATGAATTCATTTCCAGCAATTCTACTTTCCTTTGCTTGCTGACTTTATTATCTCTCCATTTGGATCGCTAATCAGACCATATGACTGCTTCCATTCGAAGTCAGACATCATTAAAATTGGAGCACCAAATGAGTTACAGTGGACACTGCCAGAGTGGCGCCAACACCATTCAAAGTACAAAGAAATTCATGAGCCATGTAATCAACTTCTCATTGACACAAAAGCTGAAGTCACACATATGTTGTATTCACCTAAAAGCCAGGTGGTTAAGGAATCCCAACAGCCAGTTGATCCAAAAGTTTGTAAATTCCTGTTAGAATGTCCTCATACAACCATATGGATGGGAGATGAAGAGAAACCCACATCTTGCTCCTACAACCCTTTACATAACCTCTAGAAACTTCCTCACTAAAATTCCTCTTATAATAAATGCCAATAATACATGGGGACACAACTGGGTCATTAGTTTAGTATATACCTATGAACCTATAACCAGAATATACTTAAAGACAGTGGTGTTTTGGCTGAATACAGTGACTATCACAGAGTCAATCAAAAGCAGATTATCACTCCACTTTAAATTCTGTCCCTCCTAGAACAATGAAAGCATAGTTATAGGTATGTAATATTTATCATAACAGTAGATCTTTGAAGAAATGTCACTGTAGCAGTAAGTAATGACATTTATGTTCGCTCCTTGGTAAAGAGGGATGGAGCTTTAATTATGAACCAGAATGTCTGGCTTTGACTAGGTATCCTGGATCTTGTGGAGTTAGATGACGAAGAACAATGGTGTGAAGGAGTGTCATAATCTATCCTGGGAGTCAGGGGTATGTGCCCCAGGACACATACTTCACCTACAATCCCCAGTGTTGATCAAATATTGAAGGAATTATCTGCCTAAAAGAATTGGGTCTACTGGATGCAGAATCACTTGCAAAGCACAAGACAAGCCCTCACACCACCCCACTGCATGTCCGACCTCTGGAAACTTGCTCGAAAGTGTGAGAAATGAGAAGGCTTAAGAAAACCCCCTCTTATGGCGGCCTGTAGGATAGCCATGTAGCAGTTATGTTTGTGGCCTTATACCATAAAGAGGACTGAATGGGCATTTGAGACTTGATGGATGTTGGGATAGACGAGAAAAACATGGAGAAGCAGCAAAAAAGGAAAATCATGCCTTTTGTGTTTGACCATTTTATTCGCTGCCAGGCACAGGATAAAGAACAGTGACATCTTCTCTGCAAGGCACCAACATAACTCTCATGTGGGTAGATATTCGTACAGGTAAGCCACAGTTTTCTTTAAATATCTGTGTACTGTTGCACATTCTCCTTTGTTCTTTGTGCCATTACTCTTCCCAGAAAAGAGTGGCTGTCACAGGCAAATATTCATGTTAATGTTTATTCAACTAAAGTCCATGAATTCATATCCAGTACAACAGAAATAAATGTATTTACATGGGTTATAATAAAAAAACAATAAACTATGTAGAAGGCAATACATTAAAAATATTTTAATGTAACAGTTAAAACTTATGTGCTTCCAACATCTTTTTGATCGTAAATATAGTTACAGAAACCTTAAAATAAATTACTTCAACTCATAAAACAAGTTAAGCAAAATATTATATACAAGTAGAAATAAGTATCTGAGGTATGGACAGTGAAACTTTGTGAAAGGAAACTTGGTAGAATGCAGTTGCAAATTTATTTAAGAGGGAATAAGACTGTGTAATAATATATTCCTAGTAATGTTATTGTCCTTATAAAAATAAAACTCAAAATTTGCATAGCTTTAATGCACAATTTATAGCAGTATATGAAGTTAAGGAAAACCTTAACCATTGAAAGGACTACACTTAAAATCTAACAAATGTTAGCAATATAAAATATTAAAAAATGTAAGTGTCAGAATGGATTCTCTCTAGTAGAATTATTTCAAACTAAGCCAAATAATTTGGTTCTGTGAAAATTACATCTGAGCAAGCGAGACTAGAAAAGATGCTTTTATTCTGTGAAACACTGTGCTGCAGCTACATGTTGCAAGTTTAGATAAGGAGACACAGTTCTGTTTTGTTACAGACAAAGAAATATTATAGAGCATTGCTTGCCTAAGAGAAGCAATTAGAAACACAGACGGTGTGCTATTGTATGTTACCTTGCTTTTATTACAAGTTCTGTAATGAATGCAGTGTTTTTTTATGTAAAGGAAAATTGCTGGTGAAATCATGAGAATCTGTTCATAACTATAAGAACACTTTGAAATGTTAACAGTCTAAGCCATCAATAGATAACAACTGCAGGTTGTTATTATCAGTTTAACAATATGAAGTGTAATTGGAAAGAATATTCCAGAAGATGTCACCTATGTTGGCCAATGCTTTGTTTCATGTTCTTAAATTAGTCTATGTAGTCTGCCACATTAGACTTGCATCTGTGTAACCTCGGTAGCTGTAGATACTATTGTGAAACAATAAATCTTATTTTTACAAAATGATGTCTTAGTGGATTTACTGATAATGGGCAGTCCTATGGAACTCTTTACATTTGGCACAGTCATCCAGTGTTTCTAGAAAGAGTCGAGCATCTTATGTCATCTGCCTCTGAAATTTATGACACATGCAGCACATTAGAGGGAGAGAAAAAGTAGTGGCAAGACACAAGGACAGGATGCAACATATTTCCTATCCATCTTAGAATAAATCTGAGGAATATTTTTGATGGCTATTAAGCACAGGAAAACTGGAGCAGCCGCACCTTTGTTCAAGAAAATTTCCACAGTAGGTAACATAAGACATATAAGTCTTCAGTACCACCTTTGCTTAGCTTTATTTAGCAGGTGAATAGACAATGAGCACATTTTAATTTTCTCTAAAATGACTGAGAACATTCTTAAAGGGTGTGTTCCTGGAGATAAGAAGATAATAAATTAATGATTTTCAGGCTTAGAATGCATTAATGGAAGCTGTACAGTATAGTAAAGATTCAGTGAAGTAATATCTGCTATGTGTATGGCAGGAATTGCTAACAGAAAAAATGCACAAATAATCTAATGAATGTGAATTATGATTCCCAAGAGTATCTGTTAAACTGTCATATTGACATTTTGCCATTTCATCTTTTATGTTAAGGAACTTGCAAAGTTTGACTTGATCAGTACACTGTTTACCATGACATGGTAAATATATGGTTACAAGTCTTAAAGCAGTACCAAGTGTGAGTATATCACATGATCTTGTTTGTTTGGAGTTGCCCAAGGAACACAGATAAGTGTATGTCATAATTTAATATTGAATCACTGTATTCTGTATGGCAATGTTTTTCAGCATTTCTAAAGTCCAGAGACTGACTATAAGCTAATATTTCTTCTGCAAACTGATCTACTTCTACTTACTTCCAGCTTGCCTGCTGTACATTCAGCCCCTAATGAAAAAGACATTAATGGCTGTTTGTTCAGCATACAGACAAAGACAGAGACTAGGTATAACAGGCATCTGACCTTCAAGCTGTGTGCTCAGCAAGACAGAGAAAGTAGTTTATAGTGTTATGTTTTACACAAGGAGAGACTTTGATTTTAATAGCTTTTTTTCTTCCCAAAGGTTCTAAACATAATAAATTCTAAATGTGCTCTTATGCATGATTTATCTTAAAAGGAAAACAGTGACTTTACTGACAGTTAATGTGAAATTCCAGGATGAAATGTTTAATATCTTAAACTTCTGCACACTTACAGAGTGGACTTTTAAGTCAATGTATGCTATTTTTCCTTAATGAAAAATAAGAGAAAAAATTATTAGTACTAATATGCAAACTTTACGGTTTTCACATATAAGGTACTCTACAATGAACATCAGTATTGTCACAACTATGAGACATTACTGATAACATAAAGATACTTTATAGTCTCTAATTCTCAAACGTAGGAATATGCATACTGCATGGCATTAAAAAGTTAATTCATGTGTTTAAATGACAGATATTTTCTATGTGATTTAAAAAGCATTTGCATGTTTGTACACGTGTATTTAGATGTGACATGTACACATACATGTACACCATTCCTTCCACACACTCACACATATAGGATTTTTCAGGATATTTCTGTGTGCATGAGTACAAAGTGCTCCCCATCCCCATATATTGGGAGAGACAATCTATTTTTTATACAGACAGTGGGTTATTTTGTATATTATTTTAAAGCTGAAAGCTTCATAAAGGAAATGTAAATTAGTTATATAAGTTGATATTCTTTAATGAGATTTCAATTACACAATTTAATTGCAAGAAGGCATGCACACAAGACTGTTTGAATTATATGTAGCAGGGATTTTCAGGAAATGTTTCCTTGAAAACATAATTTGCAATGCTGTAAGACAATGTATTTAGGGTTGCCACCTTTTCAAATCCCCAAAGTGGGACATTTTTTTGTTGAAGCATGAGGTTTTGCAGGACAAAACATACCCACAGTGAGTGCAAGGGACAGAACTTCACTTTTTTGCCAAAATAAATGCTTATTTTTGTAGCATTTAGTTGTTTATGCTATTTCTTATAACATTTAGGTGTTTCAGATGAAAAATAACTATTTTATGCAACTATTAAAAAACTCAAGAAATATTTTTTCTCCTAAAATCTCAGGACATTTGTAATTTTTTAGTTTTTTTCAAAGGACACAACTGCCAAAATAGGGACTGCCCCTCACAAAGTGGGACAGGTGGTACCCCTAATTGTATTTCCGAGTACTGAATAATGAATAAATATGTTCTGTCTTCTTGGAAAATGCAATGCAGAGGAAGAAATTTTGTTTTTATTCAACGAATGTCATAAAAATTAACTTTGTTTTACAATGTATTTATTGCACATTCACCAAAGAAAAAAACTGAAAGTATTCTAATTTTGGACAGGCATAATTCTTACAAACTGCAAGTGATAGCTTGGAAAAATAAATAAATTATGGGTTACATGCTGTGTACTAAGATTTTAGTGGAACATTCTAGCTAAAAAACACATATAACATAAGCTAATTAGGCTACCCTGAGTGGCATAATCACAGCCCAGATTATTAAAACAGCAATTGTGCCAAGGGAGAACAGAATATGCAAGTGTAAATTCTCAGGTTCAAAAGGCTTTCTTTTTTGAAAGCTGTTTTGACTGAAGTCACATTTTTTTTTCTTCTGGTCATAAGATTTTCTTTTGCAGAACCTGTTTTTATAGAATTCCCAATTTTTCCTTATTGTAATAAAATGAACAACTCAAGTAAAAAAGAAACAGCAGTACATTTCATGGATCAGTATTTCAAGATATACAAGTTTGTTTATATATACATTTTCATACACATATGTGTGTGGCTGTGTGTGTGATATCACACAGTTATCTTCCAATATGTTCGAAACATGTGAGAGGTAACTTCATATGAAATATAGGAAATGTTTCACTGACCTGTGAGTAGAGTGAGAAACAGTCATGGTTTAACATACGATAAAGACAAAAGGCTAAAAGGATACCACTGTTTCAGATTTCATCCAGAGTTAAACAAACCAGATTCTATCCAAAGTTAAACAATTCAGTAATAACTAAGGAAAGCAGAGTGTTTTGATAGAAAGATATTTCTGCTGTTTTTTTTTATTTATTAGCTAGCGTTAAGATCTAACAACCAAGAATAATATTTTAAACTAAAACATTTTTAGCATTTACAATAAACAAATCAATAAAAGAAATTCCGGTTTTGTAAAATAAGAAAATTCAGGATTTGATTCCTGGCTAACTAGTAACTGATAACGTGACATACAAAGGAATGGGTGTTTTGAACATTATAGTAAGTACAGGTATGTATTTTGTGTCAGGAAACCACAAATAATATTGTTTTATTTCACAGTTTGTGAAAAAATAACATGAGTTTGGCAAAAGAATTTCAGCACTGGTAAAATTATGGCAAGATGTATGGAAATCTTCATACATGAATAGAGTGGTAACACTGGCAACTGTTCAAACCAACGCTAACCAGTATATTATAAATGTATCCAGATCAATTTACACAGGTCATTTATTTCTAAAATTACAGGATTACATTCTAAAGGCAGATTTCATATTCTGATTTTTTTTCTTACAAGAATTCAGTGATGTATTAGCAGAAATTCTGAAATTCTTTTGAGGAGAATATGAATAAAATAAGACTAATTAGTTGATTAGGAACATAGGGAGAAAAGGTACCAGGACCTTTGCAAAAGTAAACATGATGCATAAGACAGAATTAGTGGGCATGAATGACATTTTTATGTCTATGCATTGGGAAAATAGTCATTTAGGCGAGACACTTCTAATGGCTGTAGTTTTATTTTATATTAATATTGATTTGGGATAAATTCACTTATTAATTAAGATTTTAATGACTTTCTTATTTTAAAGTTAAAGGTATCGACAATGATTCTGGTGGTTAGCACAGAGAGTTAAGACTCTAAGCTGCAGTTCTTCTGTTGCAGGGTTTGATTCCCTTAATGCTCATTTGCCTAATGTATGACCTTGAGCAAGTCACTAAACCAGATGTTACTCTCAGGCTGTCTCTGAAAACGGAATGTATGTCTAGTGTGTCTACCTGGTTGACAATTGAGTATTACAAGGTCACAAGATTTAGTTTACAGTTGGGGGGAGGGTCATCAGCACAGGGCTCCACAGCACATTTATATGACTCTGCATTGCAGTATGTTCCAAAGACCTGTAGCAAGATATTTGCTGTATGTACAATTCTGTGCAGCATGGCTATAAGAGGGTAGCAGGAGCAGGGGATTTATTTATTATTAATTCATATACTATTTATTCACCAGGTGAGTGGACAGGTCTATTGACCCTTTCCAGCCATGACCCAACCTCAAAAAAATACATCACAGTCTTTAATAGACAATATTGCATACAAAATGAGTAGCAAAGTTCAGAACATAAGGACAAGACTGAATGCAGATAGGGTAAGATTAAAAGATCTAGACAGAGTGCACTGAGAAAAGAAAAAATGTAAACAAAACACATGCTAAGCTATGCACAAAAACAGTAAAATCATACATATAATACATAAACTCTTACATTCATGTGAAATACATGGGCACAAGATGAAACATTAATATGAAAGTTTCTTACAGATTGACAGGTTCATAGGTATATACTAGGCTAGCAATCACTGAGGCCTTTATAAGCCTTGGCAATAAGTTAATCTGCTGGCCTTTGTAAGTCTAGCCAAAACTTCCCAAATGTAATCAGCAGGTTTATGTACTGTAGAGGTTATGTTAAGGGCTGTATGTAAGCTAGGGCAAGATTTAAAGGCTGATTCTGTTCATTAGCCACATAGGTGCAAGACCCAGAGTATGTTTCCGATGGGTCTATGTTTAACGATCGAATGGCACATTCACTGAATGGCCGTTCATCAAACACAGACCAGCACAATTTCCTTTAATCGAAAGGCCATATGATCATAAATAATTTCATTGAGCGATCATAGTTGGTCAACAGAAAGGAAGTGGAACATAGTACTTACTTATCGGTAACATAGGTAAAAGGAAACCTGCCCTTTCCCCACTGTAGTGCAATCTCAGAGTTTGTATACATAATTAAAGGGGGTGGGGTGGGGGGCACAGCCCCCCCCAAGAGGAGGATTTGGTGAACACCAGGCACTCCTTATGTTGTGGGCAGCACCCCCCCATACCCCCGCTAATTATATATACCAACTCCAAGATCACACTACATTCTGTACATTAGACTCACAGTCTGAGCTGCCTATTCAGAGTGGAGGCAAAAAGATTTAACTGGGGAGTTCCTTATTGATGGACAATCTGCAAGAAGACTTCTCTCTTTAGCATCCACTTGTGAGGGTCTGCCTTAGATATGCTCAAGTACTTTGCCATTTGAGTTCATTTTTTCTCTTATTTTTCATTAAGGAAAAATAGCATACATTGACTTAAAAGTCCACTCTGTAAGTGTGCAGAAGTGTGAGAAATTAAACATTTCATTCCACACAGTTACCTGGAGGAACAGACTGTGTGGAATAGTAAATTCCAAAGCCCTCATGGCTAACCAGCAGAAGTGACAGAATGTTGCTCCCCCTTGTCTGGAGATACACCATTTGACTATGGAATTGCCTTTCTACACCAAAGGTAGTGAACGGTATGAAGGATTAGGATCAGGGCTTTCTTTTCCTTGGTATTTATATGCCTGCACCTCTCCTGCCTTGACTATACTCATCAGACTTTCATATCCACAGAACAGGCTCGCTAAGCCAGGTCTGCAACATCCATGGAGAAGTTCTGATAGGGAGTAGAATCCAGAAATGGCAATCTGGGATTGAGTGATATCTGGTTAATCAACCTATGAAATTCCTTCTTCACAAAGGGTAAGAAAGGAATTGGGAAATTCAGAGGATGGCAATGTTGGCTTAAACTGACCTGAGGTATCACTGAATATTCCTCATGTGGGGTCTGAAAAATGTAACCATTTGTACTGCTGAATCCATGAAACCCCAAGGCTCTCAAAATATCTTACAGAATTAATTTCTATAGTTATAAGGGATTGGAAGTATGAGGTCCAAAACTGGATTTTCTCTTGAGGAAGGAAGGCTCTCATGTAAGAAGTGTTCAGTTAGCATTCTAGAAAACAAAACTAGACTCTATGAAGGCTGCAGGATGAATTTCTTCATGCTTATGGAGGTTTTTCTTTTTCTTTTCATGTAGCTTGAATTAGGAGATTGCCGAAATATGGACATGGATGCACTGCAGTATGCACAATGCTATTACAGGTGGATAAATATTTTGTAAAATCACATGGAGCTGTAGAAGACCAAAGAAGACAACTGAAAATCAATAAATCTTATATGACTGGCAAAATTAGATCTTCTTGGTTTGGGGGTACTTTGGGAATTCAGGAAAAACTGAAGGGAAGTTCTGAATCAATTTGTACCCATTAAGGATTATGTTGAGTACCCAGATGTCTGATGTTATTGATCTCTGAAGTGGAAGGAACTGACACAATTTCCCTGAAAGAAAGGAAAGCGGTAGGGTAAGGTGAGAGGGTCGCGGCAGAGAGCTTGATAATCATATGTCTGAAGTCTAGACAGCAAAGGATCCTTTAGGTCCTTTGAAATCTGATTTAGGTTACTTCTGCCACTTCTTTTTAGAGATTTCTTTAATCTTTTTGCTGTGACTTTCAGACTTTGTGAAACAAGGGTCCAGCATTAGAGGGATAATTCCTCAGAAATTCTAGCACATGGGACAGAAAAGGGGTTTTAAGGTCTTAAAGGATCTTATCGCCTCTCTTGCAAGTTTTCTGAAAATTTCAGAACACAATGGAAAGAAACAAGATTGTCTTTGTCCAAAGCTTATGCTTGAGATCATCAGGCAAGAATTATAACTGTAGCCATGAACACCTTCTTAAAACAGATCTAGTTGCTGCTGCACTGGCGGAGGCATCAGCAGCATCAAAGCCACACTTTACTGAATGTCTTGTAACTGTGCAGCAGAATTACAGAGAGACAATACGGGTTTATCTGGGTCATGAACGTCTGAAATTAGCTTGATCGTGTTATCAAAAAGAGACAACAGACACCTGGCCATGTGGGCTTGGTAGTTTATGGCACAGAAATAAACAGTAGTAGAGATGTAAACTTTACTCCCTTATCTATGTACAGCCCCATGCTTCTTATCATTAGGCAAGGCATTTCTAGAGGGTAGTAATTTAGATTCTTTATCAGAGCAGGGTATAAGGAAGGACTTTTGTACAAAAAATTATGAGAATCTGGGACTTTATAAAATTTATCAGTTTTTTGGGAGCAGGTGGCTGAGACTTGGGTGTAAATGAATCAAGCAAGAAGGTACCTTGCAAAGCATCCAGCACAGTAGGAATTGCTGAAGGCTTAGGGAATCCATATCTAACAAGTCATAGCATCTTGTTTGTACTCCACAGACTTGCTTTCCTTCCCAGTGGAAGTGCTGCATCATTTTTAAAATAGTGTCACTGAGTACGGCATCAGAAAGAAAAGGACAAAGGGGGTTTAATACACACAATGGATGCATTTTGTATGACTTTAGTTTGGTAAGGTAAACAAAAAACATATCTGCTTGGCACATTGCATTACAAATTATCACATTAGTTTTGTCACTTATCACCATTGAAAATAAGCAGTATAAATTTAAAAGTGCTCTGTAGTTACCAAACTAGAGGTAAAAAGTTGCCATTTCACAACACTAATTCATTTTCCCATTACAACATATGCCATCATTTGTTAATGTAACTGTACAAGGCAGCCACCCTAGGTGAATATTGGTCTGTAAAGACGAATGGAAGCTGAACAGCAGCTATCATTTTACTGATGCCATTACCATTTACCATGTCACTTACTGTGCTCATTATACTTATAGTTTAGTGCTCAAGGACCAAAACTGTGGCCTTTTATCTGGATATGTAGTCTATCAACTATCTCAGTCTATCATTTGACTCTTACCTAAGGTGAATCTTTTCCAGGCCAGCATCTACAAGGTCATCATTTGCTCTCTGATGAATGTCTCTTTGGGTTTCAATTTTGTGATCATCTGATAATCCATCAACTTTATGTATGAAGACTTCAAAGTTGATATCTGGGTTCACTTTATAAGCTCTAGTCACAGTGAGATGCAGTCTGGCCAAGGCTTCCATATAGTCATCCTACGCATGAATAAAGTGAAAAAAAAACATCAATTAAAATTGATTATTTTGCATTTTGCCTTGTTCACTCACAATCCTGGCATACGTGGTAAGTGGACTTAATGGGTCCACTGCTGATCTCACCCTGCAATAATGACCCTCCACTGCAAGAGTTACTTGTATTAGACTTTCATTAACCCTAAGGTCATTATTCAAAGCAGCTTCCTCTCCCACAAAATGCACTCCTGTCAGATATATAGTAACAGTCTAGTGCTTAGCAAAGTTTAGACAAGCCATTTGGTTCAGCACTCTGTTAGCGTGCAACTCTGACTGCCATGGTGGCTGGCCAATTACCTTACTTAATTCTTAAGTACATAAATAATTTAGTCTTGATGCCTCAAATCAACAATGACCCCCTTCTTCTGCAGAGTGGCTTTAGCACCAAACTAGGATTCATATAAGTAGTTAACACTGGTCCAACCCTCTGCCAAAGAAGTAAAAAAATATATCTTTGACCCACATCCATTTCTGTACCTACATCATGTATCACAAGTGGAAATTCAGCCCAGAATGTTGCCAGATTGACTCCAAATGTCTTATTCTTAAAAGCAAAGATAAATTTTGCATATGATTTTACCAGATTACTGAAAAATGTATGACTGTTAACAATTGTTACTACTTTAAGAAGGAATTATCTGCACAAGCACCAAAATGAAAAGCACAGAACATGTTCTTTTTGATTTGAGGGATTCAGTTAAATAAATTAACCGCATATATGGATAACACATAGCATGTGTACTGACACTTACCTGACAAATGGCTGTTTACTGACTTGCTTTGTCACACATGACGAACTAGAGTATTAAATTCTGAAAAACAGTTTACTGACACAGAATTCTGATCCCTTGTTAATTTTATCCCATATTACCTGCAACACACACACACACACACACACACACACACACACACACACACACACACACACATACACAGTCATACGTACATACATACAAATATTTCAAGCACAAGCAATAATGCCTACTTTAATGTAATTTGGTAGTCTATTCCATGCATCAGCTACTCTCTCATAAAACCAATTAATACAGTTTTCATTCCCATAGAATCTTCTATAATGGTTATCTGATGATTCTCTACTACTTTTTGACAACCTCAAACACTCCCTGAGAAAGTCATCTCTAAATGCCCTATATGCATGAATACGGTCTCCTCTTAAATATCTATATGAGACACTGTACAACTTCAGATATTTTAGTCTTTCATAATAACCTAAATTTTCACATCCATATTGCACTCTTTCTAGTTTATTCATGCCTGTTTTCTTAAAAGGTTTCCATATCATTATTCTACACTCAGATTTGGGTCTAAGATAACTAATAAAAATGTCTTCATATTTTCTTATTTTCTAGATTTCCTAGACTTTATAAACCTTTTTATACAACTTATAATTCTATAAGTGTCATTCACCAATTAGTTGCTATGATTAGAAAAACTCAAAGCTGGATCAACCTGTATACCCAGGTCCTTAAACGAATCTCTAGTCAGAGATGATAATAAATTGGTCTCCTGCCTCTTCTTAGATCTTTCTAAAGCCTTTGATACTGTCTCCCAGTCCATGCTTCTCTCCAAACTATCTCAACTTAATCTCTCCAATACTGCTATCTCTTGGTTTTCCAGCTATCTCTCTAACAGACAGCAAGCTGTTAAATGGCTCTCAGCTCTCTCTCTCTTCCTCCCTATAAAAATGGGAGTCCTACAAGGCACAATTCTTGGCCCCTTTCTTTTTAACATTTTTACTAATCAACTCTATGCATACTGCTCTCAGTCATCCCTTATACAATATGCAGATGACTCTACCATTAAAACTATAGTCGACAACCCTCTGACCTGCTCAGCCTTACTCAAACCTCCTTCAACCTCAATGAAACCTGGCTTACTAACAATCAACTCATTCTTAACCCTAAAAAGACAAAACTCCTACATTCCTTCCTAAATCTCCCTATCATCTTAAATCCTCTTTTACCATCTTCTCCATTAACAACACTATTATCTCATCTGAACCCTATACTAAGCTTCTTGGAGTAATTGCTTGACGACCAACTTAAATTTGACCTCCGTGTATATCACTATATAAAGAAGACCCACCACAAACTTGGCCTTCTTTCTAGGAACAAAAAGTTCCTTACCCCCAACTAGAGAATTTCACTGACCCAGGCTTATCTTTTTCCTAACTTCTTTTACTCTTCTCAAATCCTTACTAATGTACAATACTCTATTTAAACTTAAAACCACATACAACAAAGTTGCCAGATTCGCAGCCAACCTGCCACCAAAATCTCACCACTGTCTTGCTCTCCATACGCTCAGCTGGTTAGAGCTTCTGAACCAACTCTTATATACACAGCTTCTCATCATCCAGACCATCCTAAATCAACCCTCCTCCTGCCCTAGCATCTCCTCACTTATCTCTCTTTATAACCCTCCTCACTCTCTCAGAAGCTCCTGCAGATCCATAAGCCAAACAAATCTTTGGGACAAAACCTGTACATCTGCCTTCCTGCATTATCTTGGAATAAGCATCCCTTGGCCCTCGGACATATTACTAATTCTCATGACTTCAAAACAGCTCTTAGAAATTTCCTGAAAAGGATTTGTCATTGTAATCATCCTACTTGAAATCCTTCTCTTTCTTATCTCAACCTTCAACTGCTTCTCTCATTTCCCCTCCTAGTCTTTGCTCCCAGATATCCTCAACTCTTTCTTCCCATCACACTTTTTACTCACCAAACTTACTACTATAACTACCTTCCCTGACCTTTTCCCTAATTCTCCTTCTTCTCTAACTCTTTTCCTACCTCCTAATGCTACCTCCTCTATACTTGCCTTCCTTTTTTATGGCCTCCTTTCCTAAATTTTCCCCTTACTTGTAAAATTATGTTCAAATATTTTTCCTTATTTTTATATTAGCTTTTTTGTGATTGTATATATTTCTAGCATAATCTCTACTATATATTATATACTTGCATGTTACTTTCTATTTTCTAGTTTAACCTGTAATGTGCACATTTTCTTGCATATTTTGTACTGTGAGTATCCTATACATTTTGTTTGGTGGAGTTCATCTCCCTGGGCCTCTGCTGAAAAAGGGCACTAGCTCATTCAGACTAACCCGGTCAGCAAATGTCAAATAAATAAATAAATTATAAATAAATGAATCTACAGTTTCAATCACTGTGTGCTGTATTAAATATTCATCTATCAATTTATGTCTCCCAAGTCTCATATGCTTCATTTTTGATGTATTTATCAAAACAGTATTCTCCTGTGTCCAAATGGTTAGTTTAGTGAAGTTCTTTTGCAGACATGCCCTGTCTGTAACACGTGTAATCAGTTTAACCATTTTCAAGTCATCTATATACAGAGCGTAGAACACCACAGATGAAAAAGATAGATCTGAAAGATACAATCTATACAAGTATGGGCCTAGGATAGAGCTATGTGGGATAACCTGTCTGTAACCTCAATGTTCACCTATCCAATTGCTGTATGGTACTTGCCACGTCATATATGCAAGCCATGCAGCTATCCATCTTATCAAGAGAAAATGAATACCTAGTTGTTCTAATTTATTGATCAGTGCTTTGTGCATGACCCTATCGAATGCTGAAGTTAATCTATATAAATTACATCACAGCACAATTTTTCATTCATAACTATTATTATATTGATATAGAACATCATATTATAGGTTGTAACAGACCTATTTTCAACATTTACATGCTGACACATGGTTTCAAGTCCCAGCTTTTACAATTCTGACCATAACATATATAACCTTCTCCATTATTTTTCCACAACATAATGTAAATTAATGGGTCTGTATGACTCTTGGTTTGTCCCACTTCCCTTTCCTTTAAATAAATGTTTAAAAAGTGCATATCTCCAGTCATGAAAAATCTCCCCATAATCATACAACCTATTGTAAGTTCATGCCGAAGTGTTCTCAGGTCATTATTACTAATTCCATCTCCTCCCTGTGCATTGTTTAGATCAGGTTTGCGCATTTCTTTTTCAATACTAATCTAATTTGATTTCAGTATATGAGGTTACCTGGATGTCACTAGGACAATGTATCACCCCCTTTGTGGAGTCAAACTGCTTTGCATAAGATTTTATAAATGTATCTATAATCTGTTGTGTCTGAGAAAAATGTTAAACTTTACACACAGTTTATCAATGTTTACGTCTTTACTTCTACATCTTAGTTATCTATAAAATGGCTTCTTATTATGCTTAATATCTTTATACAAATTTTCTTCAAAGTTTTCTTGATCTTGTCTCATACTATGTTTAATTTGTCTGTCCAGTTTTCAAAGTCATAATTCAACCTATTTTCCTTTTCATGTATTTTTTGTTTCTCACCTTAAACTAATATCTTGTTCTTATGGAAATTAATCCTAAACATTTTTTTTGCATTCTAGCAATTTCTCTCTATAATCTTTTCACATTCCTTCTGTAGTTTTTCCATTGAACCATCAGTCCAATCAGTTCTAAGTAGTGACTGCACAGTGACTGTTTTGTTTCCATATAATCAGTTTTTAATCTCCTGTGCATTGGTTCAGATTTCAAATTGGCAGAATTATCTAGCAACAAATTAACCTTTAAAACTCACCGATTACTGCAAATTAAAACTGGTAAAACTTGACATGAAGTAACTGTAATCTCTTTAGGAAAACAAAACATGTATAGCATGTTCCACTCCCTGGTAACATTTTTACATCCTGAAGCAACTGTTGTTCCTGAAAATAATGCTGTAAATAATTTCCTTACTAATGTAGTTGAATCAATATTATTACAGGCTGTTTCTGGTAAATATGTCCCCACCCTCTATTATTCTTACTTCCTGTGTTTCATGCAAGAAATACATGAATTCTTCTAGGTCATCAGTACTTGACTTTGGTGGTCTATACACTCCAACAACTGTTACATGTTCCAGGGTTGTCTTTATTGTCACAGTTACACAATCTACAGTACTGGTGTTATCACTGAACATGTAATAATCACAGGTCTCACAGAACTCTTTAATTAATCACAGGTCTCACAGAAATCTTTAATCCCTATCGTAATACCACCACCTGATTTTTTGTTAGAATGTCTGTTACAGTAAACACATTTATACCCTAACAGAACTAGTTTCCAGTCATTGTTCTTTAACCATGTTTCATAAACAATAACATCAATCTTATGGGAATGTAGCAAATTTTCCAGTAAAAAAAAAAATATATATATATATATATATATATATATATATATATATATATATATATATATATATATATATATTATTAATGCATTAAAAAACATCAGAGATGCGTCAAATGTTGCTATCTGTGAACTGTTAAATTTGCAACCTGGCAAAAATCCTGCCTAGTGCTTGTCAAATACTGCAAATAATCTGCTGGAAAAATTATCTTCCCTGATCCTAACAAGTGCACGTTATGCTCTACACATTTCCATGTTTTAAAACGGGACATTTTCTTTAAATACATCCTAACACCTGCCATTTAAGACAGCTGTAAATTCCCTAACAGTCAGAGAGTCCTTGTGGATGAGATCATTTGTACTAACATGAATAAAAACAGATTCATACTTCCTTACATTAAGGCATTCTAAGGCCTTTCTCACATCCTCTATTTTTGCTCCTGCAAATATAACACTATTCAATGTCCATTATCTCCTCTGCAAAGTATCACAGTTCCTTTAATAATCGAATCTCTAATTACAATAATATATTTTCTGACCACATCTGAAGAATTTTCAAGTTCTACTTCAGTAATTATATGTTCAATTAATTATTAGAAAGGAATGATCTACATCACAATTTATTAACCCCATTGTTTTCATTGTTTACTACATTTCCAAGAATACAATTCAGTGAATTCACATACACCTGGCTTGGTACAAACACAGCTTGAGCCATGTTGTCAGCTTCTGTCTCTTTCCTTTTTTTCTTACAGCAATGTTTTTCAGTCCTTCCATGTTCAGTTTTGATGTCTTCCTTTTCACCTACCCCTTGCTCCTTTTCTCTACCTTCTATTTTGGAAAAATGATGACTTCTTCTGTAGACTGAAGGTTTTTCTGGTAGAATAATGTTATAATTGCCTGTAATATGTATGTTACATAACAAAGCAGTGTCCTTTTAGTATGTATTCTCTTTGCTTTATAGACATTAATCAAATTATTTTTCTTCCTTGTTATTTGTTGTGAACTTCTTCCTTTTTTATTTTCTTCTATATGCTCTGAATCCGCAGATTGCTGAATACTTGTATACAGAATACCAAAGTTGTCAGTGGTATTACCTTGTTCAATAGAGACTGAGTGATCTTTACTGACACTAGACACTTCATTTCCTGAATGATTTCTATTTGCTCTTTGCCTAACATTATTTACCTCATCAGTCCAGTCATTAACACATGTAACAACAGTTCTCCAAGATGTGCCAATTACACAAGTGTAACCATCATCAAGTCTAGATTTACTACTAATAATCATAAGCAAATAATTTAGCTTTTGACATGAGGAACACAGATCACTAGTGTTATCAAGTGTTATCTTTACATATACATAGCATTTAGCAGACTGTTGAAGATACTTGTTTTGCAAATCATTAATGGCATACACATTTAAGAAACTGATTTTCAGCTTCAAATGAATATAGAATTCTAAAAGAAAGGGATAATCAAAATCAATAATCACAGACTTCAGAGATTTTAAATCCACTTCTATTAGAAAAATTGCACAAACAATATACAAATAAGTATTACATTAAGGAGAATAAAGTCACTGTCTTGACTACCAGTTGTGAAAGTCACACAAAAACTGGAATTCCTTTACATTGCATGTGAATGAGCGCAGTAGCTTCTGGTCATTAACGCTTGCAGTCGCACCTCTTTTTAACAGAAAAGATCAATAAATTACAAACCGACAGACGATTGTTTCAGATGAGCACTGGAAAAAATGAGTATGGAGCAGATTCTGCTGGAAATTGGCCCCTTTTAAAGTAGCTATAGAATTTCTGTTGTTTCTCAGTGAGATTCAAGATAACAGAAAAATCCCAATACATTTCACAGACAGGTCTTCGAGAAGTCATCTACCCCTGGTAACTATCATATTGACAACAGACTCCATACAGTTGACCCAGCAGTCAGGGATTTAGGGACACACATAGACACTAATCTAGCCTTTGACCATCACATGTCTACAGTAGTGAGGCAATCATTCTACACTGTGTAACTTATAAACAAAGGCATGGTATCTAGGTCCAAGGAAGTCATTGTTCCTCTGTATTCGTCATTCAACAGACCTACCATTGAGTACAACGGCCCTTTGTTATGTACCTAACCAGGCATAGCAAACAAATGGAACATCAACAGAGGTTCCTTACTAAAAGAATACAGGGCATAAGTAAAATGTTCTATGCAGACTGCCTCAAGAGCCTATCCCTGTATTCTGTCTCCTACAGGCTGTTGAGGGGAGATCTTTGCCTGGCATACAGGGTATTGTCAGACCCCACTCTGATGGACCTCCTCCATATCAGCAAATCAAACAGCACCAGAATTACCCATTCTAAAGACTTAAACCTTGCCTGTGATATAACAGGACCTGCTGGAGAGACAGGTATATATCCCAGAGAGTATCCCATCTGTGGAACAGGCTCCCCATCCATGAGAAGCAGAGTTCCTCCCTAACCCAATTCAAGCATAACTTGGACAGCTGGATGGGAAATAGGAAATTCATTCCTGGCTTGACACCTATTTCTCTAATGGAAACAAGCAACCTGTAAATGGTTCATCTCCCAGGCACCTGCTTGTAAAGGTTTCATCTCCCAAGCCTCTGCTTACACCTATCAAGGGTACCAGAACTTGTCAGAGATTTGGGATGCATGGCTAGGCTTACAAAGGCCTTTGTGGTTGTTAGCCTAATAAACACCTATGAACCTATGATGAATGCTGAATACAATGGAAGAATGACTTCCTTGGACCTAGATGCCATACCTTTGTTTATAAGTTGCACTACATAGAATGATTTTCTCACTACTGTTGACATATGATGACCAGAGTCTAGAATGCTGTCTATGTGTGTCCCCAAGTTCCTGACTACTGGGTCAACTCTTAGGAGTAGTGTTGTCAATAAAGTAGTGACCGGGGTGGATGACTTCCCGAAGGATACTGCTATGCATTTCTTGGCATTTAGTTTTTGTCCGGTGCTCTGACACCAGTTGATTGTCTGTCAACCCTTCCTGGAGAAAATTTGTGTTTGTGCAGGATTCAATGACAGCTCTTAATTTGCAGTCATCTGCAAATTTAGTCAGCCAGAGGCCACTGACATTGGCCTTGACTTCAGAGAAATAAATGCCAAAAAAAAACCAGTCTCAGGACATATCCCTAACAGATGCTATTTGTGACTGGCCTCTTTGTAGAGGTGGACTCCCCAATTCTAACTTCCTGGGTCCTGTTTGTGAGCCAGCTGGCTATCCACCAGGTGACATAAGGGTTTATACATAACCTCCTGAGTTTGTCAACAATGCTGAGTGGGATATTGTGTCAAATGCCTTGGCCAGGTCAATGTAGGCAGTGTGAACCTTTCTGCCCCCATCCAATGCTTTGATGACCTTATCAAAAAAGTCCACCAGGTTGAGTAGGTATGACCTGCCCTTGACAAAACCAAACTGAGTTGGATCCAGTGTCTGGAGGTTTCTTATCTCATTACTGATCATTTCCATGATACTTCTTTCCATGGCTTTGCATATGAGACTAGTGAGACTTATGTGTCTGTAGTTTCCACTTTTGTGCAAAGGGATGACCTTTGCTGTTCTCCATTCATGAAGCATGAAGACTGTTTGGAGGCTACAGTTAAATAGCAATTCCAGGAGGTCTGGCAGGTCATGTTTCATGCTATTTAGAAGGCATCCTGGGATACTGTTTGGGTCCATTGATGTTCTGCTCTTTGCCTTAGAGAGAGCATTAAGGACCTGTTCCCCCTAGTGATAGCAGGGGGAGTTATATTTGATGGTATTTCCTGAAGGAAGGTTGAGGGGGAGAGAGGGGTAAAGTTGGAGGTGAATTTATGTCAGCCAGTAGGTTTGCTATATCTTCTGGCTCAGTATAGGTGGCTCAACTTACAATGAGCTCTACACACAAATGTGTATTGCCTTTGAGGTTGCAGATATAGCTAAAGAATGCCTTGCAGTTGTCCTTGGCCTAGGAGTCCAAATTTACCTATAATTTGTCTTTGGTAGACTTTATTTGTCCTCTGAGTTGTTTGTTTAGTTTGATAAGAGTGCTTTTATCCTGCTGAGCACTGCACCTCCTACTTTTGGCCATGATTTTCCTCCTTCATACAAGCCTATTGATGATGTGGTTTAACCAGGGTGGCTTGTTTTTTCAGTTAGTTCTGTACTTCTTCCTGGTAGGTACAGCTACTTCTATGCAGCAATTAACATGCTTATACAGGGTTTCTGTGAACAGTTCTGCATAGGCAGCAGTATTTTCAGGGTTTATGGGGGCTTGAAATTTTTCCAGGTTATGCCTTAATAGCAGGAAGTTAGCCTTAGAGTAGTTCCTAAATATTCCAGGGTTAGCTGGGATTCCGGGTTTTGCCTTTACTTCAAAGGAGACCAATTTGTGATCTCATAGAAGACATTACAGTAGTGGGTGTGCAGTACTCTCCTATATTAGTGAGGACCAGATCCAGTATGGTTGCACCACTGGTTGGTGTACTGACAATCTGGTCCAGGGAGACGGTGTTTACAAAATCCATGAATCTCTGTGCCTATAAGTTTGGTGTCATATATGATTCCCAGTTAATAATGGGGTAATTAAAGTCACCCATGAATATGGTATTGGGTTGGATGGTAAGTCTTTCCAATAAGTTTAAATACATGGCATGGGTTTCCTGGGTCAGAGAAGAGATCTATAGCTTGCAAGGAAGTGGTATTGGATTTTGCCTATGGTGATTTGAACATGGAGAAGCTCAAGTGCATTGTCCTGTTTGACCAGCCTTGAGGTATATTTATTTTTGATGTAAATCAAGACACCTCCACCTTTAGTCCTTGTCTATGTAGTAGTTTGTCTAAATGTGTGGAAGGTATTATAACTTTGCACTGTTGGTGTGCTCTCTGTGGCTTTAAGCCATGTCTCAGTGACTGCAAAAATGTCAGCATTCTCTAGGGTGAAGAGAGCTTCTAGGAAGTGGAGTTTTTTGTTTAGGCTTCTAGCATTGAGCAGTAACACCTGTAGATTTTCTTGATTTTGATTTGCTATGTCGAAAGTACTTTCAGCTCGGCATTGCCTAAAAAAGGCATTACAGGGAAGACAATGTTTTAGCTAATATTCAAAAACCTGGAGGGGAGAGGTGCAGACCATCTCTGGCAAAGCAGTATGATCTGTTAACCATCTCCTTCCATGCTGACAGATACTGTACCACCTTAGATTGACACCAGAAATTAATCCAATTATTAAAGTAAGTCATCTTTTGTTCATATTGTGGCATCCTTCTTGGAGAAGGTAAACTGCTGCTCAATGCTAGGTGCATTCTGGCCTGGGACATATATTCCGAGAGCTCCATTATGTCTCTCTTCATATAGCCTGCAGAGGTACATCTCAGGTCATTTACACCCACATGGACTATAACTGAGTCATACTGGTACTTGTGGTTCAATGACCTGAGTCCGTGCATGCACAATGTGGCGGAGCTTTGCCCCTGATAAGCAAATGACTGTGACTTTCTCCTTACTCAACTTCATGAGAGGGACACCAGTTTGTCTCACAACGGAGTCTCCAATGACCAGCGACTGTGTGGTGGCTTGCCTTATGGGCTTAGAAGGTGAGGCTCCATGAGATATGTCTGTATGTGTTGATGTGGGTGTTGTGTTGAAACAGTGCATTCAGGGCTTCTGAGGGTGTTTGTTATATGCATTTCATCTACGAGGACTTTGCAGTTTAAGAAGGTTACATTTAAGTGTCTTGGCATATGTAGGTCTATGTGTCTGCTTTGAATTGTGTGTGTGTGATGGGTGCAGTGTGTGTACTACTGACAAGCTTATTGACCTCAGGAGTGCTGTTATGTGAGAGCTTTGCCTTCAGTGACATTGTGTAAATATATCTCACACATACCATATCAGTTTGTTTGAGAATTAACTGGTTGTCAGTAAACATGAGTCAATTTCTACATTGACTCAGAATGCCAATATCCACCAAGCTGGTAACAGAGATAGTGTGAAAGTTCATATCCATAATAACAGACCCATTTTTACTGATTTAGACAGTTGGAGTGAGAATATAAAGTAATGTCAAGAGTATCGTATTTGCAACTCTGGCACAGCAGTTGCCACTGCAAAATAGGTTTCCTGTGTGCAACTAGGTACTGGTGAGATTTCAATGGTGCTTTTACAGGAAAAATGTAAACTCAGGGTATCTGTGTCTATACAGGGCACTGCTAAATCCTTGAGGGAGAATTAATAAGTAGACCCTGATGATTTATGGGTGAAGTATTTAGGCAGCTATTTTGAAGTTAGAAGCAAATTAAGCAGTACTTACTGAGAAGAAATAATCAGATTGTCAAGAATGATGAAAAGAGGGAAGCTGCCTGAATGGATACTGCCTAGCTATGACTCGTGTTGGTCTTACCACAGCTTCACTCTGCTAGGATACAGTGCTCCTTTGCTTGTTCTCTCACTAAAAGCAAAACAAAAGCACTAATCCCAAGATAAGAAGCAGGCCACAGCCTGTTTGGTGATACACAGTCTTATTCTAGATGATGCAAAAGTCTGTAGGCTTGCTGTAGCCTTTTCCTGATAGATGTCTTGAATAGCAACCAGGCCAATTAGGAAGGTCAAGCACAGACACTCACTGACAGACAGGAATCAATGCACTCTGCTCCTTCACTTACCAGGAGCAAAATATAAGCACAAATTCCAAGCTATAACCTATGAAGCAGTTATTAGGCCTGCCAGTGATTAGTAGTCTCCAGGAGATAATGTCCCTATGCTCCTTCTCTCACCAAGAGTAAAACAGAAGCACTAATCCCAAGATTACTGAGAATGTGAGCTCTCTAATAATTGGTGGTCTTAGAGTATATGTTACAGACTTTAAAGATAAGATGGAAAAATGGGTTAATATCCTGAGAGCTACAGTGTGCATTAAGCAGTAACATGTGAAAGAGGGGATAATGTAAGCTTTAGCTATCTAAGTGAAGAGCCACTAATTTTAAAAAAGCAAGATTGATTGGAAGGGGGTGGGCACATTGCATTCTGGTTCTAAGGAGTTCAGAGGGATGGCTAATAAGTTTAAATAGCTGAAGGGGAGTGATTTCACAAAAAGATAATTTTGTGCTTACAATAGCCAACGAAAGAGGAGATGGAAGGAGATATGTGGTCAAATTAACATAAGGGGGCAGGCAAAAAGAAAGACAGGTGAGTTTAAAAACACAGCAGCACCAGAGTGGGAGAGTGGGGAAAACTTAATTTCTGTGTGACCCACACAAGACATGGCTGTGGTCTCTTTCCTAGTTTAAACATGCAATTAAAATCAGAATGCAAGAAAAACACAGTGTAAAGAAAATAAATCCACATTTATGAAGTAGAAGAAGGTAATAAAGCAATACAAAACTCAAGAAAGCAAAAACAAAACTAATTGTTCACACACAGCAAGTGGTGGCAGAGGTGGGGTGAGCTTTTCCAGTAAAGCCAACATTTATCCAGATTGAGATGAATGGTATCAAGCAGACACACACACACACACACACACACACACACACACACACACACACACACACACACACACACACACACACATTCAAGTAGACTACTGTGAGATCAGAACTGACACCTAACAAGTTACACAAGCTACAGAATACAGTACTTAATGCTAGCACCGCAACACAAGTCTTACTCAAATGGAGGCCAACTTCCTTCACCTTAAACCCCAAACCATTAACAGCAGCCAATATTCAGATCCTATTTTTTACTGTAGTTACTAAATCATAAAGGAAGTACAACCTCCTTCAATATACTCCCTCTTGCTGGAGCCAAGGCAAAATAACATTCTTCCTGCACAATATTTATAACTAATCCAAACAATATACCACTTAATGGTCATCTTTGCTTAGCACTTTTCTTTGCCTGCATCTTAACATTCACTTGTACATTAACTGACACTTGTTTCCATGTTACATCACATACACTTTTGCTCATTATCCTATGTCTAGATCTTATACCATAGCTTTCTATCCCCCCAAATACATACATTCATGGCTCACTGAAGCAATTGTTTTTACCACATCACATACTGCAATCTTACCTTCTACTACACTATTGTCTATACAATCAACTACTTCACTATTCAAAAGCACCATGTCTCTCACTTTCTTTCCTCTAACATCAAACATCCCATCATGAAAAATACTTTGCATATTAACCACTCATCATCTTCTGTAAAATTTTCATGAATACACTAAAATATGTGTTGCTTAGCATTAATGGCCTCCAATTTTGAGTATTTTCCCTCTTTCTTTTTTTTTGTATAAGTACTTCACCCCACCTTCACATATTTATCTGCGTGTTCCATTAAACACCCACTCACCACTATCACAAAGGCACATTCCTAATTGCGTCTTCTTTTTTCCCTATATATATCAAAATCTATCCCATCTGTTACTAAAAAATAAAATACTACCCCATCAGAGCCAAATGTACTATCTCTACCTGACTGTTCCCATAATTTTATTCCATTCTGCAAGAGCGATCTATTTTCCACAAATGGTACTGGTACTCTCTATCTTCTCTTCTTGTCATCACTTTCTTTATAAATGCCTTGCATACAGTATTCCACAATCTACATCTCTATTTGCCCTTCTTTCTTTTCTGCAGACACATTTCTCATTTTATCCATTCTAGTCTTTGTATGTTTAAAACATTTGCTAAAAAAAATTTCCTCCATCTACCCTGTATGACATATCTCTGTCAACACAACATATCCTTTTTTGCTATAATGTTCCTATTCAGTCATTTTCCCAATATAATATATCCTGTTCACCTTTAAGTAAAGTTTGTTCAAAGTTTTATACTACAGTGTGCTAGTCAGACTTTTTCTGTCCCATTACTCTTTCTCTACTTGCAAATATAACTTTTATATATTTCATGTTCTACATCACCCACCACCATACAGACTAAGATTTAGAAAAATCCAAAAATCCAGACAAAAAGAGCTGTTGGAATAGTTAATGTTTTGAAAGGTAGCTGGTTCCTTGATGTAACTTCCACTGTGGGTAAGTGCATATTTTGTTTCCTTTTCCTTTTTGGAATACTTCAGATATACCAATTATTTTTTATGACATGGATTAGAAAATTAACTTAATAACTTTATTTCATATTTAAATAATACCACACCATATCCAAGTTTTCCTGGAGAGTGGTCCAAGGACAATGTAAACTTTTTGGTTGTCACCATCAGTGTCAACCATCATAATAATGAAATAAACTCTAGGATATACAGGAAACCCACCTTTAGTCATACTTATCTACATGGAAAAACCTGTCATGCCAGATATGTTGAGCATAACATAGCCAAACATCAGCATATATATACCAAGGCACACAATAAGTAACAAGTTATTTTAGGAAATGATAAAACTGCTAAGGAAAATGTTTACTGATAGTGATTATAATGTAGATACAACAGATGACATATTTGAGCATGTTGAAGTGAAAGGGAAACAAAATATACACCTATCTTGAGCAAAGGTTACATCAAGAAACCATCTACTGATCAAGACATTAATATTTCAACAGTTCTTTTGACCTGAGAAATACTGTGGATAGCAGCAAGATCAAACAGATTCTAACCATCATCTTCTTTTGGCTGTTCCCGTTAGGGGTCGCCACAGCGATCATCTGTTTCCATTTCTTCCTGTCCTCTGCATTTTGCTCTGTCACACCAACCACCTGCATGTCCTCTCTTACCACATCCATAAACCTTATCTTAGGCCTTCCTCTTTTCCTGTTACCTGGTAGCTTCATACTTAGCATCTTTTTCCCAATATACTCAGCATCCCTCCTCAGCACATGTCCAAACTAACGTAATCTTGCCTCTCTGGCTTTGTCTCCAAACCTTCCAACCTGGGCTGACCCTCTAATATACTTATTCCTAACCCTGTCCACCCTCGTCACACCCAGTGCAAATCTTAACATCTTTAACTCTGCCAAATCCAGCTCTACCTCCTGCCTTTTTGTCAATGCTACTGTATCCAACCCATAAAACACAGCTGGTCTCACTACCCTCTTGTAGACCTTCCCTTTCACTCTTACTAATACTTGTCTGTCACAAATCACTCCTAACACTCTTCTCCACCCACTCCATCCTGTCTGTGCTCTCTTCTTCACCTCTCTTCCACACTCACCATTACTCTGAACTATTGATCCCAAGTATTTACACTCATCCACCTTAGCCACCTCTACTCCTTGCATCCTCACCATTCCTCTGTCCTCCCTCTCATACACACACAAATATTCTGTCTTAGTCCTGCTGACCTTCATTCCTCTTCTCTCTAGAGCATATCTCCATCTCTCCAGGGTCTCCTCCACCTGTTCCCTACTCTCACTACAGATCACAATGTCATTTGCAAACATCATAGTCCACGGGGACTCCTGTCTGATCTCGTCTGTCAACCTGTCCATCACCATTGCAAATAAGAAAGGGCTCAGAGATGATCCTTGATGTCCCACCTCCACCTTAAACGCATCCGTCACTCCCACCTTAGACCTCATCGCTGTCACACAACCCTCGTACATATCCTGTACCATTCTTACATACTTCTCTGACACTCCCAACTTCCTCATACAATACCACAACTCCTCTCTGTTCTAACCAACAACTGGAAAATTTTATCAGGTAATCCAGATCAACTAATACTATTGGAACAAGACCCTGTTTTGTTTACAGAAGGAATACCAATGTAAAGGCCATTTTTGAAAGAGACAAGGAAGACATCACAAATGATAATGCCCATAACACTAACAAAAAAATAAAACATTTCTCTACTGCTTTTGTAACTATTGCAAATAACTGTTGGTCATTAAAAACCATGATAAGAGCACTGGAGGAAAAGGGTCACTTCAAATGTAATAGTGTAGGAGTTGTTTATGTTGTATTTTATGAGTCCTATGATTCATTTTATGTTGGTAAGACTTTGTGAAAGCTAGTTCAAAGAAAAATGATGTTTATATGCATTCATCTCAATGTGATAACTGAAAAAGATTTTCATTTTTGCCATTGACTGTGTGAAACAAACCACCCTAAAAGGTGACACAAACAATAAGCTGGAGATCAGTTGGCAGCTAGTTTTGTTCCTGGGATAAATGATGCTGTAAATATAAAATGTATTTCAAAAATGAAGTCAGCCAGATTGTGGCTGAGTAGGTGGCAAACAGCCAATGGCTTTTCTTTAAAATAAAATGTGATCTTATTAGTACATAATTAATATTGTTGGTGTTCTTGTTATTTATGAAGAAGCTTGTGATTAAAAGAACAAAAGCACTAAAGACTTGGGTGATATTCTTGTTGTTTGCAGTGTTTTCCTTGACTTTTGGTTTATACAAATTTGCCATAAAAATGTGTTCTGCCCAGAACAAATTACTTTTTACCAACATTTCTTCAGGTTGAGCAGCAAAACCAATTTAATCTTCTTATGCCTCTCTTTACACTTCACCTATTTCAATCAGTATTAAAATATAAGCAGTAAAATTTAAATCCATTTTTCCTTCTTGGACTTCAGTCAAATCATCGGAGAACAAGGGGTTATCTATTTCAGTACAATACTTTCCTCTTCAATAAGTAAAATATAGTTCCTTAATCTAATGCAGTTTGCCAAGGTGCATTATTTCATGAAACACTTGTATATCTGTACTTATTTTATCTTTTTGTTTCCTCAGGTTACATATCAGCTCTCCCAGTATAACTAGACTCACATTAACTAACACAAACTACTTCATCTTTTTCAAACAGGTTTTCCCTATCCTTTATCTCTGTGTTAGCATAAGCCACAACAAGTCTAACAGTTCTACCAGTTATGTGTACATCACATATTTCTAACCTACCAAGTTCACCTACAATAACATCTGGAATACTTTAATGTTTGTTCAGGACTGCTACACTACTATAGGTATTCTACCCAAAGCTCCAAATAATGTCCTGCTTCTACATTGCAGATGATCTCTGTAATGTTCATTTAAGTATCTAATATCTAATAAATCTGTTACATCAAAATGTAGTGTCTTGCAAAACTTATACACAGTAAGTCAATGTAACTCATTAAAAATGCTGTTAACATTGTCGTCACTTTGCATTATCCTTTCCCATTTTCGCAGTTTTTAAACCCTTTCTTTTAGGTTCTTCCTTACCATATTTCCTAAGGTTATGTCTACATCTTTCTCTTCTTCACATTCACCATAACTAGGCTTGTCATAGATGCTTCTGACTACAAGATTGTATTGTATGCCATCTTCCCTTTCCACAGCTTTGTTTACTGACAAATACATACCTTTACCATTTTACCATTCCAGTTTTCTGATATAATAATATAATTCCTTGCTATTGCTTTCTACCTTTGAAATCAAGCTGAGTTTATAGTCTGCCTTGAAAGATTTATATATATATATATATATATATATATATATATATATATATATAGGTTCATAGGTTGGTACTAGGCTATCGGCCCTAGGGCCTGTACAAGCCTAGCCATAACAATTCCCTGGCTATTTCTTCCCAGAATATTTACTTCCCTGGTCCCCTGTCTAGCAGGGCGACTGACATGATCCCCGGGGTGAATTTCCTATCTCCCATCCAATCGTCAAAGTTCCTTTTGAATTGGGCCAAAGAGGTGCTCAGCTTGACATGTATGGGCAGTCTCTGGGTCAGGAACCTATCCCTCCAGCATGTTTTGTTCATTGTGATGACCAGGTTTAGATCCCTGGAGCATATGGCTCTGAGGGAGTGGAATTTCTTTAAGTGTAGCATGTCCAACAGCTCTGGCTTTGACATTGCCTTGTATGTTAAGCAGAGATCACCTCTGAGTAAGCGATATGTGACAGAGTATAGCTGAAGTTTTTTTAGACAGTCAGCATAGGGCATCTGCTTTAGGCTTGTGACTCTATTAGTGAGGTATTTCTGTGAATTTTTCCAGTTGTTGCAGATGTCTTGTGAGGTACATACCAAACAGGGCGTTGTACTCTATAATGGGTCTAATGAGGGTTGAGTACAGTGGGACAATGACCTCCTTTGTTCTGGATGAAAAGCCCTTAGTGATGAGGTGTGCCACATAGAAGGATTTCCTGACTGTTATGGCGATGTGGTTATCGAAGGTGAGACCACTGTCCACCTGTGTCCCTAAGTGCCTTATCATACTTTCGGTGTTTAGTATACTGCCACTTATGTGGTAATTCATGGGTACATGGTTTTTCCCAAAGGGGATAACTATACATTTCTTGGCATTGAACTTGAGCCCATCGCTCTGGCACCAAGCATCTGTTTCTGTGCAGCCCTTTTGTAGACTATCCACATCATTTTGGGATTCAATAATGGCTCTCAGTTTACAGTCATCTGTGAACTTTGTTAGCCAGAGTCCCTTAGTGCTGGCATGTACTTCAGAGAAGTAGATGCCAAACGGGAGCTGTCCCAGGACTGAACCCTGAGGTACTCCACTTGTCACTTGTCTGGAGCTGGATTTTGAGTCGGCTACTTTTACAGAGTGGGTTCTGTCAATAAGCCAGTTGGCAACCCATCGAGTGACGTAGGGATTAATGCCCAGCTTAGTGAGTTTGTCTATGATTCCAGAGTGGGGGATGGTATCGAAGGCCTTGGCGAGGATGTGTGGACTGCATTGCCCTCATCCATGGCTCTGGAGACTGATTCAAAGAAGTCAATCAGGTTGAGGAGACAAGATCAGCCCTTTGCGAAACCAAACTGGGTGGGGTCCAGTGTTTGAAGGTTACCAATGTCTTTGCAGATCAGGCCCATCAGACTGATGGGACGACAGTTCCTGGGATCCAAGGTGGATCCTCCCTTGTGGAGTGGGATAACTGTAGCTGTGTGCCACTCATTGGGCATGAAGCCTGAGGTGAGGCTATGATTAAACATGACACTTAGGTGAGGTGCCAGTTCATTTTGTAGTTCATGTAGTACACAGCCCAGGATGTCGTCTGGTCCCATGGATGCTGTATTCTTAGCTTTGGAGAGTGCGCTTTTTACCTGTGTGGTCGTGATTACCAGAATTTGGCAATCTTTTGGTATTGAGATGGGCCCTTTAGGGAGTGAGAGGGGGGTGAAGTTGGCACTGAATCGATCTGCCAGGATATTGGCAATATCCTTGGGATCAGTATATTTAATGCCATTCTGTTGTAGCTCAGAGCAGATCTGAGCACTGCCATTTAGATTCTTGACATAACTATAGAATGCCTTGTGGTTGTCCTTGGAATCTTTGGCAATTTTATTTTCATAACTAGCTTTGGAGGACTGTATGAGGGATCTCAGCGTCTTACTGAGGCTGGTAAGGGAGTATTTTGCACCCTGGGATTTTCCTCTTTTTTGCAACTGTTTCTTCCTTCTGTTGTATAGTTTGTTTATGGCAGGGGACCACCAGATTGGCTTCCTTTTTTTGGAGGAGAATGTCTTGTTTCTATTTGGAATGGCACGATTTATGCACAAGTCGATGTGCTCATACAGTGCCTTAGTGTAGGATTCAGCAGTCAAACTTTCAGTTCCTGTCTGCATGGTGTCATGAAGTTTGTCACTTCTGACTTAAGCTGCAAGAAGTTAGCTTTGGAGAAGTTTTTTAAGGAGGTTTCCCTACTGGGGGGTGGGAGTGGGATGTGGACATCAAGGGTGATTAGCTTATGGTCAGACCTGGTGTGGAGCATCGATCAATCATGTTGATAATGACCAGGTCTAGGATATTTGAACCCCTGGTGGAACTATGGGTTAGTTGATCCAGGGCGTTGGAATTTATGAATTCCAAGAACCGTTGGACAAAGGTGTTGGTACCCAAGTAGTTTTCCCAATTAATGGCAGGGTAGTTGAAATCACCCAGTATTAGGGTGTTTGGTTGCATCTTAATATTTTTCAGTATGTTTAGAAAGGTGTAGTGAGAATCTTGGGGCATGGTGGGGGATCTGTAGCAAGCTACAATTTGGATTGCAGTCTTACCTAGTGTTGGCTGCACCTGTAGAATTTCAGATGCATTGTGTTGGGCAACTAGCCTAGAGGTGGGAATATCCTTGGTGAATAGGGACACTCCTCCACCTTTAGTGTTTCGGTACTGGTTTGGTGGCCAAAAAGTGTGGTAAGAGTTGTAGCCTGCTATTGCAGGGGTGCTCTCTGGAGCCTTGAACCAGGTCTCAGTTACTGCACAGATATCAATGTTCTCCATTTTTAGGAGTGCCTCGAGAGACTGCATTTTGAGGTTTAGACTTCTAGCATTGAGTAGCATTACCTTCAGATTTTGCATGCTTATATCTGTTACGGTGGTGGTTTTGTCCTTTGAGCCTTGCCTAAAAAAGGCACTATAGGGGTGTCAAGAGCCTTAGCCAGTAACATAAATCCCAGGGGCAGCAGGTGCAGACCATCTCTGGCAAAGCATCGTGGTTTGTCGATCATGTCATCCCAGGCAGACAGATACTGGATCCCCTTTGAATGACACCAGAAACTTAGCCAATTGTTGAAGTCAATCATTTTGTCCTTATACTGTGGTATCATTCTGGGGGAAGGCAGGATGCTACTCAGGGCTAGGGTCATACCAGCCTGGGCCACTTGATCTGAGAGCTCTTCCATGTCTCTTTTCATGTAGTCCAGGGAGGTACGTCTCAAGTCATTCACTCCAACATGGACAATGACAAAGTCATATTTGTACTTGTTGTGGAGTGAGGTGAGTGCATGCGTGATGTGGCGGATCCTGGCATCCGACAGGCAGCTGACTGTAATTTTCTCCTTGTTCAGCCTGGTGAGTAGGACATCAGTGTGCCAGACTATACAGTCACCTGTGACTAAAGTGTTGGGTACGTTGTTTTGCCCTAGGGGCTGTTGTTCGGTGGCACACTGGTGTTGTGAGCTATGTGACACTTTGGTTGCGATTGGTGTTTATTTCCATTTCAGCTTCGGAGGTCCTTGTTGCTAATGTTAAGGGCCTCTGCATAAATGGGTTTAGTGTTACTATGTGTGGATGTTGGTGGCGTGAATTTTGAAGAGCTATGTGTTGCTTGAGGTGTAGTGCAGGTGATAACCTTCTCCTCTTGACTGTCTAGCACAATCTTGGGTGGAGAGAGCTTTGCTTCCAATTTGGCTATGTAAGTGCATCTCTTGCAGGTTGTAGTGTTGGGTGGTAGGAGGAGAGGGTTATCTCTGTACATGAGGCAATTGCTGCATTGCCCCAGTATGCCCAGATACACCAGGTGGACAGCAGAAATCACCGGAAGCTAACCCTTGGACATGCCTGGTTCTGTGTTTCTTTTGTAAAGTACAAGAGCTGTTTGCAATTATAGGCTGTTTAGTGCCTACGATTAATTTCTCCTTATTAACAAGGAGAGTTGAGTTCTTGTATCAGTTTAAGGCTTCCTTGTGCTTTCCAGCAAGTTTTAGAGCAAGTGCTAGTCACAGGGATTCAGAATTTAGTGCTACTACTGAGAAACCAGCTAGTTCTAAGGGAAAGTTTGAAGAGTAGACTATTTGGCATCAGAAATAGTTTGAAGTGCTAGACTAATAAGCTAATAAAAGTGCAGAAGAGCATTGAACTAGCAGATCTAAGGGAAATATTGAAGAGCACCACTCAGACGCTTACAAAAAGTCCTGGATACAGCAAATCTGTATCTGAGCTAGACTAGTGCCAGGAAAGGTAGGAGAGAGAGAAACAGCCCGAAACTGGTGTTTGCATTTGATAATTTAAGGTAACTCCAGACAGTTTATTACATTCAGATGCAGTCCTCATGCATGCATGGGGCATCATATCTCATCAGTGTTTGATTGCTTCATTACTCACCGTATTTCTATCTCTGTTCCCCCTTCCCCTCAGTTTCCTCTGGGCTCTTCCTTTCCTTTCTCCTGGTATGATTTTCACTCTTGTAGTATTCTATTAGCATTTACCACTGCCTTTTCATTTTTCTCTAACCTAATTTTGTCTTTCTAGTCCATTTCTGACATAATTTTCTCCCCTTGTCCAGAAATCTCACGTATAAATGTTACTCTCATACTGTTTTTATTCCCTTCCAATTTTGAGTTATGGTGACTTTATCTTCGGTACTCAGCAGTCGATAATGTTAATTTCTCTCTTTTTCTTTCCAAATGCTTTCCTCTTTCTTTATGCAATATATATATATATATATATATATATATATATATATATATATATATATATATATATAATTCCCAAGTATGTCCTGTTACCTTTTGAAATATGTCTCCCCAAATCATCAGTGCTTGCTTTCAGACTTCTTGTGCCCAGCTATGGTCCCAGAACATATGCATCATTCCTGCCTCATCCTCCTGACACCCAAAGCATCTACTATCCTCCTCTCTGCTTTCCTTTACCAATCTCATGGGAGTTAGAAACCATATATGCAGTATTCTCAGGCTTTGATTTACCACTCTGCATACTTTTTGTATATGCTTCACTGCCTAAACTGTCTGTGTTCACTATCTTGCAACTCCCTTTCATCCTTCCTCCCTTCCTCAAATGTTTCTCATTCTCTCTTCTTCAACCTTGTCCCTTCTTTCCTCTTAACACTTTGTAGCTCTGTTTGGTCCCTCACTTCCCTTACCTCTTCCATTTCCCTCTGAATGCCATCCTCCTTCCTCTCCCTATTGCCATCCTTTTCTGCCTGTTCCTTTCTCCTGTTGCCCCTTCTGTATTCTTTTTCCAGGTTTTCCTAAGCATCAAATAGTTCTGTCAGTGGGTTTTTGCTATTCGGCATTTCTGAATTAACTCTTCCATTGTTTTAAATCTTTCCCCACCATTCTTTTCCCTGCATAAAAATCATTTTGAGCTACTCCTCTTCTCCTCCAAATTTCTTTGTCTTACCTATTTTGCCTCCCCACTTCTATTCACCACAGATTTCTGAGGTTCCCTTCCTCTCATTTCATGCATCCCAGTTCTTTTACTGCTGTTTTATTCATGTCCTTTAACAAGCTACTCCACATCTCCCTCTTCTGTATTCTGTTTTGCTGAACCTCCTTCTCATCTGTTTGTATCAAATGAAATATGTTATCTGTCAGTGCATATGCTGGGAAATGTGGGAGCCCCCAGTGCCCCCTTTTCCTATTCATTCTAATTTTTAACCTGCTTCTTCTTTTCTCCTTACCTTTATTGACTCATTCCTCTATGTACTTTTGCATTTGCTGTAACTGTTTGCCCCTAGGGGGTCTATGTGTATGTTGCTGAGCAGGTAGAGGATTACTGGTGGTATCATCATCCTTGAAGCATTATTTCTCCCAAGCAATGTGTTGCATGTTTCACCCCCCACTGCCCGGAGAGTATTTCTTACCTTTTTTCCAGCTTCTTCAACATTTTTACTGATTGTTTCTCTCACCATCTTCCTAACACCCCTAGTACTTGGAGAACACTGCCTCTTTTATCACAGTTATCCCTCCTTTACCCTTCCCTTTCCCTAATCTTACTACCACGTTTTGTTGCTGCATCCGAGTCTCACCACTTCCTTTAACTTAGAGTTCCCATTGCTGCAGACATCCTCTAACATTAATATACAGTCATCTGGGTATAACACAAACTAAGATTGTATTCCCTCCTTTTCTTCAATCATTGCTAAACTGCATCTGACTTCCACTGCCATCTCTTGTTCACAAGCTGAAATAGGTCTTGGGATGGTATGCACCTCTGTCTTGTCCCCCTCTCTTATCATTTTCTCCTCAGATACTTCTCCAGTTATGAGTATTTCAGTTTCTGGGTCTTGGTTTATGGCCTGTATCCAAAGTATGAGCTTTTCTCCTACTTGCCTTTGTGGTAGTGTCTTCCATAAGGATTCCCATTTTACCATATCAAAGGCCTCCTGCAGGTCAAAGAGCACAATCCCACTTCTCTCTTCATGCTTCTTTTCCTCTGTGTGCACAGATTCCAGAAGTTTCCACCAGTTTTTTTCTGTCTTCCTTCTCTTCATGAAACCATTCTGCCCTGCTTCTAATCTTTTGACAATATGTCATCCAGTTTTCCTGTCAATATCTTTACCAAGATCTTGATATCTACATTAATCAAAGATTAAGGCCTATAATTTCCCACTTCCTCAATTTCTCCTTTGCCTTTATGCATCATAGTTATCCTGGTCCCCATCATTCTTTTATATATTTTTCCTGTGTCCTGAATTTTCTTGTATTCCTCCTTCTGGACCTTCCGCATTTCCTCCCTTACCCATTTATCGAAAACTACAGAGATTCCATCCAGCCCTCCAGGTTTCCTCTCCTTCATCTTGTATGTAGCTTTCCTTACCTCATCCCTTGTCACCTCTGTTTCAGCTTATCTCTGTTCACCTCCAATGTTATCCTTCTACATTCTTTCCGCAGTTTCATTCTGAGATTCTGTCCCTTCATGCTGTTTGTAAATCTCCCTGTAGTATTCCTTGAATCTTTCCCTGATTATCTCATCCTCTTCTAAATATTTCCCATCTCCTCCCCTTATGTACTTCTCGCTGTCTCTTCTTGTATTTCTTGGTTAGTTGTTTTCCTTGTACCTTATGCACTATCCACCAGCACTCCCTCGTGTACCCACTGTCAGATATCTTGCTCTGTAATAATTTTACTCCCCAAATCCATTTTTACAGCCTTTTCTCTGATTTGTAGTGCTCCCTTCTACTTCAATTTCTTCCAACTTCTTACTGCACCACAGCTAGCTCTTTCTCCAGCTCCTCAATCACCCTTCCTTTTTCCTTCTGCACTCATTTTTTTCTTGGCAGTGACTTTGATCCTGCACCACCAGTGTTTTTTCAGGTTCCCCCTGTCTTTAATATTGTCCTGCACTGACTCCTCTATTAGTTCTTGCAGTGTTTTTTTGTCCTCTGGCTTCTTCCATTTATAGTTAGTCCACCTTCACCCCCCTTCAGATTGCTTGCTGTTCCTGCACACTTACCTTAACTCTCACCTCTGCATGCCCTGATATGTGCTGCTCCTGTACCTGGAATTCCATTATTTAGGATGACACTAGGTTCATAGGATGATATTAGGCTATTGGCCCAGAGGCCCTTATAAGCCTAGCCAAGAATTTCACTCATGTTCCCTCAAAGTCAGCACCTGTTTCCCCTGTCTAGCAGGGATTACCCCATTTGAGAATCAAACCTTGTATCTTGTATTTGTAAAGTAAACACCTTAACCATTATGCCAACCTCACAATAACAAATGGATAGCTGTGGTTCTTTCCTACACCCGTCCTGCACATCCCTACCTGCTGTTCACTATGTTTTTCCCCCCTGCTTGCCCCCATTTCACCACTGTCCTATCATCCCCTTCTTTTCTTTATATTTTTTTAGCATGGGTTTCGCCACGCCAGTTAGTGCAGCTCAGTGTCACTGCTCAACAGAGGCACAGCAAAATAATGGGTATAGTTCCCCATACTAAAGGGGTGGCGTAAGCCACAAAACTATGGGCTAGGCTTGTAAATGCCCTCGGGCAGATAGCCTAGTATGAACCTATGAACCTATGAACCTAAGAACTCGAATGTCTAAATAGTACATTAATTTACAGACATATTTTGCCTGTTACGGATTCAAACCCAGGACCTACTACACATAAGACCATAATTCTACACATGTAGCTAGTTGGATGTTATAATAATCACCCTGCCAAGTCTCAAACCCGGGCCCCTATCAACTACAGCATAGTGCATTAACCTAATCCATTAGGTTTTCTTTCATTAAAAACATGATAAAACTACTCACATGCACCATAATGTTTCTTGTGAAAGTATATTCCCTCTCATTTGGATGCCTTTCTCTCCATGTGTCCAGCTACCCACCATCTTTTATTCCTTAGGCTTGTTCTGGTCTCATCTTTTTGTTTTATTCCCTCCTTCCATGCAACCTGTCTTTTTCCTGTTCCCTGGTGGCACTGAATTATCCTCATTATCTCAATTATCTCTCTTTTTGTCTGTGTCCTATTAGCAAAAAAAAAAGACTTGTTGAATCCTTCTTCATTCCTTTTTGGTGCATATATGTTTCCTTTTGTTCACGGTGTGCCTTCAACCATCAGTTGACAGATTAATAGGGTCATAGCTCTTTTAGGTAAGTACTAGCTTGCTGCCCTTGCAGGCCATTTCAAGCTTAGCCAATTTCCCCTTTTGTACTTTAAATAACCTAGATTGGCCTTACCCATCCTGTGGTCAAAAATTATATATTGCTGCTAATGAAAATAACTGGGATCATACCATACATAATTTGAGAGGATCCATGCATAGGATAAAGCATTTAAGTGCAGTATCTGTCCATTAGTAGTACAGGGGGCAGTCCTCGGGTAAATTTTCTCTTTTCCATCCATACATCTAAGCTGTGCTTGTATTTGGACAGGAATATTTTTTTTATGTGGATGCGGAGTCTGCCCCACAGCAGTGGTATCCTCTGTGAGATATACCTGTCCCTCAAAACCATTGTGTCGATGTTGTAGAAGAGGTTTACATCGCTAGACCAAGTATTTCAGATGCCATTTGACTTGCTGATGCATAATAAATCTATCAGTAATGGGATGGAGTATGCCTTGTATGCCAGACATAGGTCACCTCTCAGCAATCTGTGTGATACCAAGTATAGTGACAAGGCTTTGAGTCAGTCCATGTAGGACATGTTGCTTAGGCCTTATCCTTTTAGCAAGGTATCTCTGTGGGTGTTCCAGTTGTTGCATATGTATGGAGAGATTCGAAGATTGGCCTGATGAGGGCTGAGTAAAAGGGGACAATCACATCCCTAGATCTAGACACAATCCCTTTGTTTATAACCTGTGCAATATAGAAGGCCTTTCTTACAACAACAGATGAAAGTTGGTCAAAAGTTAGTTCACTGTCCACATAAGTTTTTAAATTCCAAGCAACTATCCATCTACCTATCCCACTTTTATCACTTTCTCTGTGACAGTCTGAAGCTCTCTGCGAAACACAACTGGTACTTCCGTCTTCCTCCCCCACCACCTTATTTTCCATTTCTAGTCATAACACAGTATCGTCTCCATATCTCTGATTTTCAGTTTTGTTGCTTGTAATAAAAACATCTTCCCTATTCTCTTTAACTTTTCTTGTTTTCTGCTTCTTTTGACAGGATTTGACAAACTTCCAATGTTACACATAATTAATTGTAATTTTCTGGTTGTTTATGCCCGCCCACCCCTGTTTCCCCAGTTGATACCATCCGGCAAAATCCTTTCTCTTGGCCAGCCCTCTGATCTAAATATTGTGTTCTTTGGAAATTGCATATGCTTGGACCCCTCCTTCCCATCCCTGGTCTCTGGATCCCTGCCTTTTGGCTACTGCCCTGGACACGGGCTATTCATGACTTTCTTTTGCTCCCTTCCAGTGTCTCTCATACTAATACATTACATGACAACCCAGTACTGATGTCACAACTGTTTTATGTTACAGCTTTTGCATTCGATGATCTCCCATTCCAACGCTACTCACCAGTCTGGTGCACCAACTTCATTTGTATGATAGTCCAATACATTTTACTTTTTTGTCTTGTTTTTCAGTTTTTACAACTGTTTACTATGATGATTTTACACCACTGTTCCTTTATTTCACATATGTCTCTGGACTGTTGCTTATTTTTCCCTTATTTCTCCCCATACATTCCTTTTCATACTCCCCCACCCCCCCATCTGTTACAGCAGCAATTTTTACTGCATGATCCATCATATCCTCAGGAACTGATTCAGTTCATCCCATTGTTTGTAAAGTTTAAATATTGTCCCTGAGGTGTGTTCCACAAGCCAAGGATTTGTTTCATTTAACACATCCTTCCTGCACTGTCTACAGTTAACTGTCTTTCAATGCCCACTCCTTTCACTTTTTTACTGCTTCTTTCATTCAGTGGTCACTTTCAATTCTTCTATAGTCCTGCCTTCCCCCTCTTTGACCCTACCATCCATCATAAATGCGGATATCCAGTTTGTTTTCACCTTCATTTGTCCAGCAGTCACTTCTGAGTCACCCAAATCATCCAAAACACCATCCTCCTATATCCTTAGAGCTCTCCTTGACTGTCTCTGCTTTTGATGTTTTCTGTTTTTGTGCCAAAATTTCCCTTGAGAGAGGCTTCTTATTCTTCAGTCCCTTTGATAGCTCTCTTTCACCTGTTTCCCTTCCACCATCATATCTCTTTTCTCAACTAAAGGTGGGTGTCTTTTGTGTTTTGATTATTTCCATCCACCCACCCCATATCACATGCAACATCCCCAAATCACAGTTCTTTCGTATAAGATGGATTTGTTCCCATCCTGATAAATACCATGATTATAAACAGGACTTTATCAACAGGTTCAAATCCCGGGGGTACAAAAATGGTACCATACTTACAGCTAATCATTTGGCATCTTCAATGAATAGGAATGATCTTTTGGCATACAAGGACAAACAGCAACTTGGACAACATGAACTTAGATTAACTACCACCTTTGGATGCAATACCAATGCTCTGTTAGATACTGTCAACAAACATTGGAATATATTGCTAGCGGATGATAGGTTACCAGGTTTTCTAAATGATAGATGCCTCTTTTCCTACCGGAAGGGCAGAACCATAGGTTCGTATTTTAATCATTATAAACAAAGTTTGATTGTGGGGGAACCATCCCAAACCAATCTAATGGGGGATTTATTGCAGGGGTGTTATCCATGTTGTCATTGTGTTCACTGTATCAGGGTGGCCAAGTCCAAACAGTTCACAAGCAAGAACACCGGGTTGGTTTTTGATATCAGATTTTTGGCCAGTTGTGGAATGGATTGGGTTATTTACCTGGCTACCTGTATGTGTTCTGCTTTTTATATAGGCCAAACCTCCCATCTGGTCAGGATACGGATATCCAAACATCTTAGTGACATAAGATTAAAAAAACCTAGTAACGCATTATTTAAACATTCTTTGACTCATACCACAGCCTCTTTCAGGATTACTATTATTGACAGAATAATTGGTGATCGGGCTAATAAATTAGGTTGGCATGATATATTGAACAAGAAAGAAAAAAAAGTGTATCATTAAGCTGGGGGGATTATTTCCACCAGGTCTAAATGAGCATCTATAGCCAACCAATCAGGGGGACGTTTTTTGTATTATGTGGTGACTTTCATGTATATTAGGCTTGGCTTTGTTGCCTGAACTTTAACACTGAGGAAGGCTTAATAACTTTTGGTCCGAAACCGGTCTGTTTTGCCTAATTTATGTTGAAATAAATATACACATTTTTTAGGCACCTTACGCTTGTGTGTGCTGGCCTGTTGTTTTTTTTTTTTTTTTTTTTTTTTTGCTTATTTCCAGTCAATTCTCTTTCACTGTCATGTGGCTTCTCTGTACTTTCTGGTCTTGTCTTCTTCCCTGCAAGGATTTCAGCATTTGACACTGTACACCCTCCTAATGTCTCTGTGTCACATCTCCTATGTCAAAGGTTTTTCTCCCAGCCCATATCTGGCAGACTATTCAGATTTTTTTCTGCCTGGGTTGTTTACTGTCTGTAACACCTTTGTTTACAGATCATGAGTAATGGCAGTACTTAACATCTGTAACATCTTGCAGAGTTAGTGCCCTCACAGACTGGTGATTCAATGGCAAGAAATGGAAGATGCAAAAAGAATACGCTTAGTTTTAATAGTTTAAACTTCCCTTAAAACCAGGGGTATCTCATGGAGTTTGATAAACACCTGAGTGCACCAACATCATCACACTTAGCATAGTAATGATGTAAGGTCAGGGTGACAATGGCTTTCCTATGAGAAAAATATTGGAAAAAAAAATGAAAACACAAAGTCAGGAACAACCTCTCTGCTATAATATTTAATAAATACACAAATCTGTGCAGATGTATTCATTAAATATTATTGTCCATGTGCTTATTCTGTCACATTAATTTTTCGGACGACCTTAACCATAAGATGCATACAAATTCAGGAAAAAAAAAACATGCTAATTTCTTTACTATACCCATTTTCCCTTAGGCTATACTATGGAAATAGGTATAGTCATGAAATCAGTATGTCCACATGAATCTAAAAATAATCTTTACTGTTGTGCTATAAAAGACAGAAGCAGAGACAGGAAAATCTCCACCACCAACCGGATGTCACAAAGGAGTGCCCATCACAACCACACACTCAGAAGCATTAGAAAGTAGGCTGTTGACAGCACAGCACTTGCAAGTCCTATTTTCATATAGGATCATAGGTATGTACTAAGCTAACGACCATCAGGGCCTTTATAAGCCTAGCAGCGCAACCCAACCCAACACTGCCCCTGTGTATCATGGGTGTTACTAGGAGGGGACATGCTACTGAAGAAGTTTTTATAGATTATAAGGGCGTGTTAGTTTGAGCATAGTTACTGTCTACCTTTGTCTATCAAAGACACGGGAGCCAGACCCAGGGTAAATTTCTGATTTCCAATCCACTAATCAAAATTATGCTTAAATAGGTTAGGGATCATTATTTTACATGAAAATGGAATTAGAAGAGCCGCTAGTTTAGCTACCAGCAATGTTCTCAAAACAGTTGAAATTGAATGCAGACATGTTCTTTATACTTTTGAACATCCAGCATATTACGTAGACTGAGCTATTCCCACTCTTGCTGTACTTCAAGAATTGTAAGATATTTCAACCATCCAGAAGTCTCATTCAATCTAAGTTTGCCTAATACCTCCATCATAACTTTCCTTCTATTACAGAGTGTTCTGAGTAATCCTCCCTATTTGCAGCTTTAAGGGCAGGTATCTGTTCCTTGTTTTCTTCCTCCTTACTCATCTTTCTTTCTGGGATGCTTTTTCACCCTGGGATCACTCTTTTTATTCATATTTCTGCAGCCTCTGTCCAGAGTTTTGCTTAGGCAGCCATCTTGGCTGGGCCTTCTAGCAATCTTCAACAAATTGCCATAACATGCAAGTTCATCCACACATCCTAAGCCCCATTCCATAACATTCTATCATCCCAAACTTTTTTTTTTATTTCAAATACATTGTAACATATACTAGAAAAAATATCTTTGTCTTTTCAATATCTGAAGTTCATTCCTGGAGCCTTCCTGTGTCCTGAAAGAGTGCTCTTCAAACTATCTGGAGATATACAGAGCTGAGTAAATTTTTCTGGCACTTCAGAGTTGTGTACTGGTAATTGTTGTTTGACTAATTTTATATCATTGCTGGCTGACTTCAGAGTTGTGCACTGTTATTTTTGCTTCACTGTATAGTTTTTCAGATCTCTGCTGAAGGTGATGGTTTTCCCATACCCACCCTCCCTATTCCTGTGTTGCTGTTTAAATTTGGAGGTTTCTGCAGTTGCCCGCCCCCACTGTAGATTTGATCTGGGACACTCCCCCCAGTCCCATCTCTTTACCTCATTCTACCTAATAGACACTCCTTCTGCATTGTTTTTAGTCATTTTTAATTTAATTGCATTTTTTAAACTGTTTGGTCTAACATTGCTACATGCTCAAGTGTGCTAGCTTGCACTGCATTTGAATTGTTTTGACTGCTGTTTTAGCTGCTTTTCTGGATATACAAAAAAAAAATACATTTCATGTAACTAGTGTAGTCCAGATTCAGATTTGCTGTATCCAGGACTGTATGTAAGCTTCTGAGCCCCCCCCCCCCCAAGCTTTCTGTGTTGGAGGAAAGCCTTCTAGCTTATCAGTGGGAGTGGTAAGCACTAGGTAACCTATCTACCACATAAGGAGTGGTACTGGCCCAGAAATTGTAGTTATTGGCCGTTTGGGCAGTTTTTCCATCTCTCAACTTTCTGATTTAAAAGCCCCATTTGCACTTGTTTCCCCCTTTCCTGTAACTAGTTTAGTCCAGATACAGATTCTTAGTTTTAGCACTTGAATTTGTTTATTCGTGATCAGCACTTGTTCAGAACTTGTAAGCACTAAATAACCTACTAATTACTACAAGCATTCAACCTTCCTCATTACCTAGAGGAAAACAGTTTTGGTACTTACTTTCCTCACTTGCTTAGAGAAAAACAGCTTCTGTACTCACTTTCCTCACTTATCTAGAGGAAAATAGTTTTTTTATTCAGGCATGTCCAAGGGTCAGCTCTCAGTGTTCTCTCCTGTCTATATGATGAATCTGGGCATCTTGGGGCAATGTAGAAATTGCCTCATGTACACAGACAACCCTCTCCTCCTACCACCCAACACTACAACCTATAAGAGATGCGCTTATCTAGCCAAACTGGAGGTAAAGCTCTCTCCAATCAAGACTGAACTTGACAGTCAAGAGGAGAAGGTAAACAGTTGCACCACAACACACTCCTCACATAGTCTCACTAAATCTACACCACCAAAATCCACACATAGAAACACAAAAACATTCATGGACGCTCACAATAATAATCTGCTCAAGCAACAGAGACCTCCAAAGCAGAAATGCAAGCAACCTCCACCCCCCCCAACACAACCCAAATGACACATAGCCCACAGACTCAATGTGCCACTCAACCACAGCCAATAAGGCAAAACAACATACCCAATACACTAGTCATAGGCGACTGTATAGTTAGGTACACTCATGTCCCACTCACCAGGCTAAACAAGGAGAAGGTTACTGTCAGCTGCCTGTCGGGTGCCAGGATCCGCCACGTAACCCACACACTCAGATCACGCCACAACAAGTACAAATATGACTCTGTCATTGTCCATGTTGGTGTGAATGACCCGAAACGTACCTCCCTGGACTACATGAAAAGAGACATGGAAGAGCTCTCTGATCTTGTAGCCCAGTCAGGTATGACCCTAGCCCTGAGTAGCATTCTGCCATCACCCAGAATGATGCCGTAGTACAAGGACAAAATGATTGACTTCAACAATTGGCTAAGCTTCTGGTGCCATTCTACAGGGATCCAGTATCTGTCTGCCTGGGATGATATGGTCTACAGACCATGATGCTTTGCCAGAGATGGCCTGCACCTGTCACCCCTGGGATTCCGAATACTGGCTAAGGTTCTTGCCGCCCCTATAGTGCCTTTTTTAGGCAAGGTACAAATGACAAATTCACCACCGTAACAGGAATAGGCAAGCAAAAACTGAGGGTGATGCTACTCAATGCTAGAAGTCTAAATCTCAAAATGCACTCACTCGAGGCACTCCTAAAAATGGAGAACATCGATATCTGTGCAGTGACTGAGACCTGGTACAAGGCTCCAGAGTGCACCCCTGCACTACCAGGCTATAACTCATACCACACTTTTCAGCCATGTAACCTGGACCGGAACACCAAAGGCGGAGGTGTGTCCATATTCATTAAGGATATCCACACCTCCAGGCTAGTTGCTCAGCATAATGCAGCAGAGGTTATCCAAGTGCAAATAACTCTGGGCAAAACTGCAATCCAAATTGTAACTTGCTACAGATCACCCACCCCACCATGCCCCAGGATTCCTACTCCTCTTTTCTTGATGTACTGGAAAATATTAGGGTTCAACCAAACACCCTAATAATGGGCGATTTCAACTACCCCACCATTAACTGGGAAAACTACTCATGTACCAACTCCTTCGCTCAACGCTTTCTGGAATTCATAAACTCCAATGCCCTGGATCAACTTATCCACACTGCCACCAGGGGCAACAATATCCTAGATCTAGTCATTACCAATATGAGTGACTGGTGTTCCACACCTGAAGTCAACGCCTCATTGGTCTGATCTGACCATAAGCTAATTACCCTAGATATCCACATCCTGCCTCCACCCCCCATTAAGGAAACTATGGTAAAACATTTCTCCAAAGCCAACTTCATGCTTCTTAAGACAGAAGTGGTGAACTTCATGACACTCATGCAGATGGACAATACAGTTATGACTACTGAATCCTACACAATTGCACTTTATAAGCACTTACATGAGTGCATGGATCGTGCTATCCCAAACAGAACCAAGACACTGTCCTCCAAAAAAAGGAACTCAATCTGGTGGTCCTCTGCCATAAACAAACTGTACAATAGAAGGAAGAAACTCTTGCAAAAGAGAGTAAAATCCCACGAGTGGAGGAGCTCCCTGGTCAGCCTCAGTAAGAAGCTGCAATCCCTGATAAAATCCACCAAAGCTAGTTACGAAAACAAAATTGCCACTGATTCTAAAGACAACCACAAAGAATTCTATAGCTATGTCAAGAATCTCAATGGCAAAACTCAGATCTGCTCTGAGTTACAGCACAATGGCACTAAATATACAGACCCAACTGATATTGCCAACATCCTGGCAGATAGGTTCAGTGCTAACTTTACCCCCTCTCACCCCCTAAAGAGCCCATCTCTATACCGGACGAATGCAAAATTCCTGTAATCACGGCTGCACAGGTAAAAACCACACTCTCCAAAGCCAAGAACACAGCATCCATGGGACCAGACAACATCCCAGGCTGCATTCTAGATGAACTACAGAACGAACTGGCACCCCACCTAAGTACCATGTTCAATCATAGCCTCACCTCAGGCTTTGTGCCTGCTGAATGGCACACAGCAGCGGTTATCCCACTCCACAAGGGGGAAGCCACCACGAACCCTGGGAACTACCGCCCCATTAGCCTGATGAGCCTGGTCTGCAAGGCCATGGAACGTATCATCATGGAACTTATAAACAAAGACATTGGTAATCTCCAAACTCTGGATCCCACCCAGTTCGGGTTTGTAAAAGGCAGATCATGCCTCCTAAACGTGATAGACTTCTTTGAAGCAGTCACCAAAGCCATAGACAAGGGTAAGGTGATTCACACAGCCTATCTAAATCTTGCCAAGGCTTTCGACACCATCCCCCACTCTGGAAATATAGATAAACTCACTAAACTAGGTCTAAATCCCTATGTCACAAGATGGGTTGCCAACTGGCTCACTGACAGAACCCACACTGTGAAAGTAGCAGACTCCAAATCTGACTTCAGACCAGTGACAAGTGGAGTACCACAGGGTTCAGTCCTGGGTCCTCACCTGTTTGGTATCTACTTCTCTGAAGTACAGGCTAACACGTTAACGAAGTTTGCAGATGACTGCAAACTAGGAGCCATAATCAAAACTCCTAACGATGTGGACATCCTATAAAAGGGCCTCACTGAGACAGATGCCTGGTGTCAAAGCCATGGCCTCAAGCTCAATGCCAAAAGTGCATTGTCATCCCCTTTGGTAAAAACTCTGTACCCATGAACTATAACATAGGCAGTAGTATACCTAACACCAAAAGTGTGATAAGAGACCTTGGGACACAGGTGGACAGTAGTCTCCCCTTTGATAATCATATTGCCACAGTAGTCAGGAAATCCTTCTATGTGGCACACCTCATCACAAAAGGTTTCTCATCCAGAAAAAAAAGAGGTCATTGTTCCCCTCTACTCATCACTCATTAGACCCATTATAGAGTACAACGCCCCTTTTGGTATGTACCTCACAAGACATATACAACAACTGGAAAGGCCACAAAAATACCTCACAAAGAGGATTACCGGCCTCAAACAGATGCCCTACGCAGACCGACTCAAAAAAACTCCAGCTTTACTCCATTGCATATCGCCTACTCAGAGGTGATCTCTGCCTAACATACAAAGCTATGTCAAACCCAGAGCTGTTGGACATGCTCCACTTAAAGAAATCCCAATCCCTCCGAACTACACGCTCTAGGGACCTAAACCTTGTCACCACAATAAACAGAACATGCCGGAGGGATAGATTCCTGTCCCAGAGACTTCCCATACTCTGGAATAAACTACCTATCTTTATCAAACAAAGCTCCCCATTGGCACTCTTCAAGAAAAATCTTGATGATTGGATGGGAAATAGGAAATTCACCCCAGGGATCACCTCTGTGGCTCTGCTCGACAGTGGCACAGGAAAATAATTTTATTGGGTGGCAAAAGCCAGGGTACCTTTTTTGCTGGGCTTGTATAGTCCCCAGGGCCGATAGCCTAGTACCTACATATGACCCTATAAATCGCACTATAAGTCTCTTTTTCGTTTAGTTTTATGACCTGTGTAATGCTGTCTAACTATGGGAAAGAACAGTTCCTTGTTATCATATAACAGTAAAAAAAAGTTTAGCATGCTCTAAAGATTCAAATGCAATTTCACAAACGGGTTATTTTTCAACATGGATAAGAGCCTTTACATTTTGCATTATAAAGCCCACAGGAACAACAAGTATATCCTACAGGCAGTACCTGTCAATACAGAGTCCAGCCTTTCTAGACACTCAAACAAATGCATTTTTAACTCTTTCGGCTATTACAAAAGCTTCTGTACGGTAGTTCTACTATTTGCATCTACTGTTGCATACAAAAGTTTGTTGTTTGTAGCTAGAAAATGCTTTTAGAGTGAGTTTCTGCATTCTCCATAGACTCTCCTTCCTCCTGATAATGTTGAATGAACATGACATCATCTGAGGGCATCAATGTCATTTATGCAACAACCTCGGTCTCAAGTAAAGTGGAAACATCTTCCTGAAAACCACAATCTGTGCTCCATTATCACTGATGCTATAAAACCAGGTTCTTCTTTATCTAACATAATTGCCAGACCAGCATTATTTAATCCACCTTCGGCAAGTTCAACAATAAACACATCAGGACTGTGCAAATCCATAGCACACTCATTTTACTTCTCCACAGAAACAGTACCAACTACCCCCATTCTCTTTCCTGCCCCCTCCTGTAGCCAACCTACAGCAGGAAAGAGTCAAAAAGAGTAGAGGAGATTTATTTATATCACATATTTCAGTATTTAGACAACATATAGTTCACATTATTCATGTTTTTTTAACATAACACACTTTCCTCACATTTTAACAACAACAAAATAAACATGTTTCTCTTTGCTTTTTTTTAGAACTGCCCCTCCACACCCCATTTTCCACAAACAAAACCTTATTCCCCTTAACACTACTGACAATCCCATAACATATTAAACAATCCCTCAAACCTACATTGCCATACATGCTATACAGCCTAGCAAAATTCAAACCATTTGTAGCTTTGTGACATCCTTATACTCCCCATACAATAACATGACTGTATTTCCTGAAAACAGTCATAATTATACTCTTCTTGAAATTTTCGCAAAACATTTTCATCATCTTACATTCTGTACAACCATTTTCTATTGTTTCCTCTGCATCATTTTTACATAGACTTTAAATTTACTGTTTATATCTTATTTGTCCTTTAACAAGTAATTTGCCTAATGTTAATCTATCTATCCACAACCCCCTTTTCCCATTTTTATACACACTGGGTCAGGGTGTCACTTCACCAATGACAATCATCTAGAACCAAGGTTTGCACCGCCAGGTGGCTAATCCTGTCATGGCAGGTCTTTCACACCACACACTAATCTCCACAGAAAATCACTTGCTTCTTCTACTTCACTGAGCCTTTCCTGCCTTTCAGTCATTACATTTTTTTCACTCTACTAAATGTTCCCAGGATTGAACATAAACAAATTGCTATTACTGCTTCATGGCAACATTTTTCATCACTTCAGCCCCTATCTCCAATATCCATAACCTCATTTTATGGGGTTGTTTCCTTCCTGAATAATAACTGAGACCATTCCCTGTTTCCATGTCTGAAGAAAACACTTCTCCACTAATATTTGATTAAAAAATTGCCCAAACAACAATTAATGTTTGTCTCCCCACCAAAACGTTTAAACTTCAACTGGTATCCTATAGTTTACTGGGGAAGTTTTCACTCTTTGAGATTTTATCCTTTAGTTTCCTTTAAAAGGACAAGGTATAGCAGAAGATCTGCTTTTGGTGTGGCCCAAGCTGGTATAGTAAATACTCGATTGTTTTTCCTGCTCAAGTTGCTCCTTATTTACTTTCTTTCTTTTATTCTTACTACAAAGACTCGGAAAAAAAATAAAAATCCTACATAACAACACCATTTGTGCAGGGGACATTGCTATTTTTCTTGACCTGAGAGCCTTGATTTTAAAAATTTTCCTCTCTACTTTTTGCTGTCTTAGCCTTCCTACCAGGTATTCCTAAGCCCTTGATGAACTCTTGAGGTAACCCAGTCTTAATGCAACTAATATGAAGTCTTTCATTATATGTAGGTAATCACTTAATAGTTTAATAACCTAGACTAAATCCAAGTCTTTAGTTGTGAATGAATGTTATATCTTCTTCTTATGTCCTTTTTTTTCAGAATATCATTACACCTCTCATTATCCACCAGTCATGACTTCCCACATATCAGAGTTTCACTAATTTACCCAAACTCGATCTTTATAACGTTCCAGTCTGTTATAATATTCTCAAGAGTTTTGCAGTGTTTCTTTGTACCACATCACAGACACAGCATACTTTAAATAATGAGCTGGAAACCTCTCTTAAGCATAAGGTTGCATAACCTAATATTAATAATTGTAATAGTTCAGACTTCTTAATTATTTAAATATATTCCTCGGGTAACTGTATTTTATCTGTTCTTGTCCAGTGTTTGTGTCTAGCTGAGCAAAACCTATAATCTTGTAGTTTATGCTCTACCTTAGCTACATCGCCTAGTCTAAACATGTTAAGTTACATCTTTTATGAACCTACTCCGCCCCAGTCATCCACAAGTGTCTTGGTCCTGTACTTGCATCTAGTTTTCCAATGACTGTTTTTCCATCACCAGTCACATACAAAAGACCCTGCTGGGGAAAAATGGCAGCTTCTCAATTATATTTCTTAGCTCATTCTGTTTAATACTGGGTTGAATACATACATGGGTCAGTATTAGTCTTCTATCCTACCTATACTCTAACAGCATCACATACCTCATTTTTTATACTCCATAGCTACTCCCTTCCTCAGCAATAAAAGTGGCGCATTTCTTGCTATTAAAATTACAATTCCTCTTAATCTTGCTTGCCTCTAACAGCTCATATAATAATTTTCTTTCAGTATCATCTTACCCAGCTTTAAGTGCTCTGTGTTATCAAGATGTGTTTCCTGGAACACAACCACATGAGGTCTGTATTGCTTAATACATGCTATGACTCTGTCTTAATAGGATCAGTTAAGCCACGGATATTCCATCTTGAAATGCTTGGGTCTTTAGCCATATAGGTTTCCCATCATTTAACTGATTATGGTATTCCTCAACACTGATCACCTACCATATCAGGTCTAGGGCAACACCTCCCCTATAGTGCTAAGACTTTTTTCTTGTAATGTAATTTTGCCTCCAGCCTTATCTTGATAACACTTCCTTACAACAATAAGCTCTTTGCAAAAACAAGTATTTATGTCCACTGTTGAGCTGTCTACAAACACATCCACAGAATTTTTACTCTAAATAAATTGCCTTGGATCCTGATTCTAATTTCACATAAGAAATGGTACTACATACTAGTAAGCCTTTTATGGATATGACCCTTGTACTTTAAAGGCCATTACACAATACTCCCTACCTCCCAGTGCTCAAACAGCCCTATCAGAGCACTTCACATACTGATTTACAGTGTTCGTTGTATGTAAAGATACCTTCAAACAGCTTGATTCAAACTGCCATTTACTTAGAAGGTAAATCGCAAACTTTTCAATTTATTTCTTTATCATTCCCACTCTATATTCAGCAGCATTCTTATTTTTATTGCTTAATCAGTAGTTTAACATTTAAATATTCACCAGAATCTTACTACTTAAGTATCTTCTCAACAGTGGTTAAATAACTGATGTACTACCCTAGGAAGACTTACACATTTATTTTCAACCATCACTTTACAAACACAGTTAACACTGCTACTTTAAAATTCCATTAACCTTTCCTTTACTTTTGGTACTTGGCTCCAATGACTATTGTGGGGAACATACGGAGTTTCAACTAAACCTTTGAAACTTACTTCAAAAGGGATTTTATTTTACCTTATGAGTCCTGGTTTGACTTGTGAAAATTAAGCAAGAGCCATGATGGTCTCTAATGCAGTCCAGGCACATTGTTCATTTTCCTGTTATGTTTTCATCACCCAGAAGCTGCAGTACTCTGCAGGTCTACCTCTGAACTATGACATTTGATGCCTAGTTCACTGCTATTATTTGTTTGCTTGCTCCATTTTCTTTTTAAATAAAGGAAATGGGCCATTGGCAGTCAGTCTCTTACCACAGTTCCATCTCCTTCAGATTGCAAATTTCCTTCTTGGCTTTGCAGACTCTGACTGATTCTTCTCAAGTTTCTACTGCTGGGTCACTTTTTAATTGCTGTTCCAGTATCTATCCACCAGGATATAAATTTAAATAGGGATGGACACATCCGGAATCTCAACTGTCTGAGCCTGATGCACATTATCACTCTGGCCTTCATATTCATGCTCTTTTTCTATCTTGTTATCATGTTATTGCTGAATTATCTTTGTCCGTGAACATCCTCGTCTCCTTTACATTTAGGCTTCTTCCCATTCTCCCCATTTTAGACAATAATGATTCTTTTAACTGTTATCATTGGAGTTTTTCTTTTTAATTGGTCTGGGTTACCTTCCATTGCGCAATATTACCAGGCATGGACACCTCATGGGCTTCCTCAGTGAGCAGCTCTCTGACTCTTTCTAGTTCTGTTGTGTATGAGCTCCCTCACGATGTTTATACAGCCAATTCCTTCTACTTTCTCTGGTATATGGTACATCACAAATGTTCCCTTCTTGAACTGTAATCCATTTCCATAATGTTATCTTTTAATTTCCCCTACTGAGTTTCCATAGCTGCTAGCTTAATCTTAATCTCTGTGGAGTCCACTAACAATAGGTTCATGGGTACTTAGTAGGCTACTGATCTGTGAAGATCTTTAGATGCCTAGTCATAAATCCCCCTGGAGTTTTTTAGCCCTTATATTTTAAGTACAAATAAACCAGAGATGAGCACATTTGCAAGTTGCCCCTATCCGTACCCATCCTTTTATCCAGATTACATTTAAACACTGCAATAGAAATACTTTGCTTTATTGGAGAGGAAGAGGATTCCAAATAAATGGTGTTCTACGTGACATATATCAGTCTCTCCAACATGTTCTATTTATGTTGCAAAACAAATTTAGATCTCATGAGCAGATGTTTATGCTCCCACTGGACTTGCAAATATGCAGTAGGTGTGACAGAAAAGGGTCTTTTGAGGTTCTGTAAGCAAGACAGAGATTGTCCCTCACTAGTCTTTATGACACCTTGAAGAGGGAAAGGCTTTGAGATAGTCTGCATAGTTTTTATGATTTAGGCCCTTGATTTTTTTTAGAAAGTCTTGTGGGTATTACAGTTGTGTCAAAAGTTAGGTCAGGTACATACCAAAAAGGGCATTATACTCAATAATCTATCTGATATGTAAAGAATACAGCAGAATGATCACATCCCTGGACCTGGACGCCATACCCTTAGCATTGCATGGGTGACATATGTATGACAAGGTAGTGTATCTTCAATTTTTTCCTACCCTTTTATTATTTGTGGAAACACAGTCCTACAACATAACTCTCATTTTTTTATTGTTGCTGTTATCTTTATTAACAGACACATAGAGTCATTTTCCAACTGTGCAGTCCAATAGTGCAAATATGACAATGCACTGATTACTATTACACTTGACTCAAGATATCATTTACTTAACACCATTTAACAATCAATTTTCGGGAAAACAATGTTTACAAATTATAATATAATATTCCTCCAAATGCATACATGTTTACACATAGTAAATTTTGCTTATGTTATTATCCAACATTGTTTAACAAAGAAAATATAAGAAGGCACCTTTTTTAAAACTGCCACTTAAAAAAAGTTTACTTGTATTTCCACAAGCCAAGGGTGCCCGCAGGCAGGTGCAAGGGGGGTGCACTTGCACACCCCCCTCCCCCCCACCAGATCTAGCTGGCCGGGAGATTAATTTTCTTTTAATTTAAAAAAAAACATATATATTTTAAGGGCATTCTTTAAGAAAGGTCCCAGTCCATTGTGTATCATGTCTGTGCATGTGTTGTCATCCACCCACAATTTTAAATACAACAAGAAGTGTTGCAGGAGAGCAAGTCTTCAAGTTTTGCTGCTTCACCTAGGAGAGTAAGTCTTCACATTTTGCTTTTGCTGCCAGTTGTTAGTTTTGCTTTGATCATTCAAGTCTGTGTGTTTTGCTTCAATCATCCAAGTGCGTGTGTATTGCTTCAATCATTCAAGTGCATGTGTTCTGCTTCAGTCATTCAAATGTGTGTTCTGCTTCAATCATTCAAGTGTGTGTGTGTGTGTGTGTGTGTGTTTGCGTGAGTGTGTGTGTTTGTGTGAGCGCGTGTGTGTGCTTGTGTGTTCTGCTTCATTCAAGTGTGTGTGTGTGTGTGTGTGTTCTGCTTCAATCATTCAAGTGTGTGTGTGTGTGTTCTGCTTCAATAATTCAAGTGTGTGTGTGTGTGTGTGTGTGTGTGTGTGTGTGTGTGTGTGTGTGTGTGTGTGTGTGTGTTTGTATGCTCTGCTTCAGTCATTCAAGTGTGTGTGTGTTTGTATGTTCTGCTTCAATCGTTCAAGTGTGTGTGTGTGTGTGTGTGTGTGTGTGTTCTACTTCAGTCATTCAAGTGTGACTGTGTGTGTGTGTGTGTGTGTGTGTGTGTGTGTGTGTGTGTGTGTGTGTGTGCTCTGCTTCAATCATTCAAGAGTGTGTGTGTTTTGCTTCAATCATTCAAGTGTGTGTGTGTGTTTTCTGTTTCAATCACTCAAGTGTGTGTGTGTTCTGCTTCAATCATTCAAGTGTGTATGTGCATGCATTCTGCTGCAATCATTCAACTGTGTGTGTGTTCTGCTTCAATCACTCAAGTGTGTATGTTCTGCTTTAATTATTCAAGTGTGTGTGTGTGTGTGTGTGTGTGTGTGTGTGTGTGTGTGTGTGTGTGTGTGTGTGTGTAAAATGCCCCAGTCATTAGTGTTACACAGGTTCAAACCCTGTACCTTAGGTACAAGAAACAAGAGCCTGAATTCTCTACCTGTACCACCACTTGTGATTCAAGGAGTTGAGTCCATAACTCTTAATTATTCATATTTTCACAGAATGTCTAGAATGTTTGGCTCATACTTTTAGTCCGTTCCTCTTAAAATTTGTGGTTACTGGCAAATCAGTGAGAACTGAATTCAGTAAGTAATGATAGGCATTTAAGTTTCAGTCTTCCTATCTTTCAGGAAACACACTAACACAAAACATTTTATTCTAGCAACTTTCTAAGATTATACAAGCAATGTTTAAAATGTGTACCTGGTTTTGGCCCTTTGTCCCCCCCCCCCTCCAAAAAAAATTTTTTTGACTTTTTCCAGATTTCTTGTGCTGCAAAGCTGAGAAATATAGTTGAGTGTCAAGTGGAATTTACAAGAAGCTGAGAGATTCAGGGGAAGAGAAGTTCAGTGTGGCTTGTGCCAGGTCTGCTTGCATTGTTAGTAGCACAACAGGTAGTGTACTTGCTTTTGATGCATAGGCTGTGAGGTCTACCCCCACAGTATGGATTGCTGATACTGTACTGTGTTGTACTTTAAAGGGGGTGGAGGATGCAGTCCTGAGAATGTCCTCCTTTGGAGGAGATACCTAGTAACCACGAACCTGTTATCAGTTTACCATCCACTTCTCTTGCACTATAACTAGCTTATCATTTTTTTAATTTAACATAGGCAATTTATTCTTCAAATGCAACATGCACTTTATTTGTAGATGAAACAATGAAATATAAAATTGTTTCCTAGCAGCAATCTCTTCATTAGTTACAGATCTTTTTAATGTGGAATTATTTAGATGGCTTTTGCTTCTGTAGAGATTGTGCATATTTACTGATATTGGTGGATTGTAATGACAGAAGTTTGAGCAGACTTTTATGATGGAAATGTTCTGAATTGGGAAGTTTTGTCATTATTGGTTCATACATTTTGTTTCATTGCTTACTGGAAAAATGTCCAAACTATAAATTTAAAACACACTCTAACAAGGGTGCTGTATTGTAGAAGGATTATAATTTAATACAACCAGAAAGGTGACTCAAAGAACACATGTATGCTTGGATGGTCCTAAATATGTGTGCAAGGGGTCTATTTGAAAACAGCCCAAACGTAAACTTTATCCGCCAATGACCAGATGCATTTTCTTTGAATGTGGGTTTCAGTGCTGTTTCAAAGAATGTGAGTTTCAAGGGCGGAGAAGTTTTAAAGTCTGTTTTCATTCTGAGAGTGTATTGCTTTGTTTAGCAGATGTCTATCAGTGTTTGTGCTGTAAAATTTAAAATAAATTAAAATAAAAGTTTTAAATGAAATCCAAATAGTCATTGTAGAAGTAAAGCATAAAGCAGTATACACATAAGTGTTTATGGTAAATGGGGAGAAATATCCAAGTAATGGGACACTGGAATGCCTATGGGGGGGCTGTGTAATGGGGCTCCATTTGACCATGATTTTGTGAGGGGGGGGACGGCAAAAATCATACAGCCCCAGGCAGCACAAACTCTAGCTATGCCACTGTTTGGGCTGCGGACGAAGGTACAAGTGAGAGGTAGGTGTGTGCGTGTTTAAGTGTTTAAGAGATGTGTGTGTGTGTGTGTGTGTGTGTAAGAAATAGGTAGGGGTGTGTGGATGTAAGAGGTAGGTAGGTGTGTGTGTGTGTGTGTGTGTGTGTGTGTGTGTGTGTGTGTGTGTGTGTGTGTGTGTGTGTGTGTTTATAAGAGGGAGGCAGCATACCTCTCAACTGTCCAGGTGTTTGCAGAATGTCCAGATTTTTGCCCCATATTCCTCTGAAAAGGACTGAAGTTGCTAAATAAAAACAGACATTTGAGGTTTAGACGTCAAATCCTTTAGAAAAATGCATACTAACACAAATCCTGTTATTCTAGCAATTTTATAAGTTCATGAGAGTAATATTTATAATCTGTCCATATTTATTTTAGGCTTTGTCCAGATTTCTTATACTAAGAGGCCTAAGTGTGTGTGTGTGTGTGTGTGTGTGTGTGTGTGTGTGTGTGTGTGTGTGTGTGTGTGTGTGTGTGTGTGTGAGAGCGTGAAATGCAGGTGGAATATATTTTCAAGTGCATTTTCAAGGAATTGTGAGCCTCAAGGGAAGAGAAGCTTACTGCTGCTCATGCTAAGTCTGCTTAAAATGTGCAACTGTTTTGTTTAGCAAGTGGTATCACTATTGTGGTATAGAATTTTAAAGCAGTGTTAGCACAGCCAGTAGCATACTTCCATCTTGATGTAGAGGGCTGTAGGTTCTACTCCCACAGCATGTAGATTTGTATTTTAAGCGGGTGTGGTGCTGCAGTCTTGAGTATGTCCTCCTTTAGTTGAGATGCATGTAACTACATACCTGTTTTTCAGCTTGACACCCATTCCTTATTGCAATATACCAGCTTGCCATTTGTTTTTACTGTAGCATAGGCAATTTATTCTTTAAAGGCAGCAGGCACTGAACTGTAAATGAAACACTGAAATATAAAGTTGTTTTCTAGCAACAACTTCTTCATTAGTTTCAGATCTCTTTAATGTGGAATTATTCAGATGACTTTTACTTCTGCAAAGATTGTGCATGTTGACTGATATTAGTGGATTGTACTGACAGACGTTTGCGTGGCCTTTTATAGTTGAAATGTTCTGAATTGGGTAATTTGTCATTATTGGTTCATATGCTTTGTTTCATTGCTTACTGGAAAAATATTCAAAACTATAAATTTAAAACACACTCTAATAAGTGGTGCTGTATTATACAAGGAATATAATTCATTTATTATATATAATAATTAATACAATCAGGAAGGTGAAACAAAGAACTTTTGGATGGTCCTAAAAATGCATGTAAGGGGCCTATGATTTGAAAACAGCCCAAAGGTAAACTTAACCTGCCACTGGCCTGATGCATTTTCTTTGAATGTGGGTTTCAATGCTGGTTCAGTGAATGTGAGTTTCAAAGGTAGAGAAGTTTTAATGCTACGTCTGTTTTCGTTGTAAGACTATTGCTTTGTTTAGCAAATGTCTATCAGTTTTATGCTATAAAATGTGAAATAAAAGTTGTAAATTAAATCCAAATATCTGTAATCACTGTAGAGGTAAAGAGTAAAACAGTATGCACAACAGTGTTTATGGCAACTGGGGAGAAATAGCCAAGTAATGGGACACTGGTATAGCTGCACATGTGTGTGTGTGGGGGGGGCTGCATGGGGGTTGCTGAGTGGGGGGGGGCTCTGGGTTTGCACCTCCCTGCAAAAACTCCTGCAGGCTCCCTTGCTACAAGCATACTATATAGCTAAAAGTCAACTGAGTGAAAATGGACTAGTAGCCAATACATCAAAAATCTAGGCAAATATTAGCAAGAATAGTGAAAGAGAACTTTCAGTTTCCCACTAACAGTGCTTAAACTTTACTCATACAATTGTCAAATATCAAAACAAGCAATGTTCTAAATGGAACCCCACAAACCCAGTCAAAATTCACTTCCTGTTCCTTCTCAAGTTAAACTTGAGTTTATCACATTATCAGAGGTAGTCATAAGATAACTGCATCACCAAGAGCAGTGGGCAATTATTTTTGTATTTGGTCTCCCTCAAGACAGCCTTTCTTCTTCCTCTAAATTAGTAAACAGCAATTTCAGCTTATAGATTGTTGGAGGTTTATTGTTCTTTCAGTGTCTCATAATAGTTTTCTTTTTACTACAAAAAGAACTATCCACTTTAGCTTCCCCATACTGTCCTGATGTCTATTGTCCCCATCCACTCCTAATAAATATGTGAGCATTGTTAGGGGTTTTTTTCCCAATCAAGGCTTTGATAAAGTCTACTAAATCTTGTTTAAATTGGTGGTGATTTAGGCAATCCCAGCAAATATGTTTCCAGATTTCTCTCTTTCCAAGTACTGCATCTTCAGCAAAAATCCTCTAAATTAGCACACATCTGCACCTCTTCAGCATCTCTCAGTCTCTACAGTGTGTCTTCTATAACTTCCTCCAAGGTCCCTTCCCACATATTCTTTATCTTAACCATATCGTCCCAATAATCCTCTAATAATGCTCTCTGTAAACTAGCAATTATTCCTCAGCCTATGCTAACCGTGCCCCTGAATTGTAGAAACCAAATAATTGCTGGCCAGTCTTCTTGCCTCTTCATATGCAATAAAGGCTGACTCACTGCTCCTTTTAAGGCTTAGTATGCCAATTATCCCCTGAGGTACCAGTTGAGTTCAAAAATGAGAACTCATTTACCATTTCCTCAAAAAGATCCATATTTATGCTCAATATTCTTGACGTATCCTTATTAACTTTACATCCCAAGACCATCCAAGATCTTTTAGAATACCAACATCTCTGCTAATGTCTTCCTTGGGGTTTCAGTCAGGGTTATATAGTATCTGCATGTAGGGCTATTTTTGATTTTAGCATCCTACAGTGATAAAACTGAACTCCTGACCTGCTCAGTTTTGAAGGTAAAGGTTCTCTGTAAAAAGCAAACAAAAAAGGCGAGAGAGGGCAACCCTATGTTGTCACCTTAGCAAGGTCAAACTCCTCTGACAATGCTCCTAGGACATTTACCATGGCTACTGTCCCTTCATATAACACCTGCAACAAGGAAACAAAGGAAGTAGAAAATCTGACATTTGCTACTACCTGTAACAAACAGACCATTCAACTCCATCAAATATGTTTTCAGCATCTAATGAAACAATAATCAAGGGGTCTGTTTTCTCATTTTCGTCTTGGAATGACATTAATACTCTAATAATATTGTCAAATGTTTTCCTACACTCTACAAAACCACACTGGTCTTTGTGTATTATTTTTGCTGCCATTGAGACTACTTGACTCACTAATATAATAATTAACACTTCATAATCACGATTTAAACTTGAAATGGATTGGCAGGAGGTCACTTACAAGGGATCCCCACACTCCTTCTGAATAACTACCACTACAGGCTACTTCCACAACTGCAGAATAATTCTTGAAGTTTTAATAAGGTTAAATATCCTACACCAGATTGGTAGTAATTCTGCCTACCTCACTTTCCAAACTTCAATAGGCAGCCCATTACTTCCTGGGGACTTTCCTACTTCTTGATTAGCAATTGCTTCTTTTATCTCTGCTACAGAAATCTCCTGTTTCAGCAGATCTATCTGTTTATCTGTGAGCCCTCAAGGACAACATTATCCAGAAGATTGTTTGTGTACCCCTGTATAGCTATGTCTTGGTAGCTTCCTGTATAAAAATACTCATATTATTGCCTAAATCTTTGTAGAACAAGTGCCTGTTCCCTCAAATCTCATGATCATCCCCCCTTAGTAAGAGCACTGGCCATTCAATCTTTTGTTGCCTAATTCTAGTAGCCAAGGCTTTCAAAAGCACCAGGCTATTTGAGCAGGACAACTCCGTAACTGCAGCTATGTGTGCCTGTATTGTGTTGTCCCCCTTCTTTTGAAATTATTTCCAAAAATTACATAACCTCAACTCTTCCCCAACATGAAGCATACCTCTACTGAGTTGAAAACTATGTATTTCTCGCAACATATTATGTAATTCAATCCTAAACTTTTTTCTATGCTCCATCATCTCCATTTGTAGCCTCTCCTTCAAAACCAGTTTTCTTTTACCCCAGACTTCCACTGTCTGACCTCATTCAAGCCTCAACATATTTAAAGCCCACTCCTTGTCCCAATATTTATAAAATAAGTTGTCCATCCTGAAGTTGGAAAGTGGTGATGTAAATTTACTGGTGCATTAATACTGAGTCGGAGCTAGTGCTAAGTGGAACACGATCTGAGGGTGTTAGTGAGCTGATCTGAGAGCACAAAAAGTGCTTTGCATGTTCTAGGTTGTTCATTATTTTGTCTAAATGCTCACTGTTTCCACTTGGAACTGTACAATGTATATCCCCTTTTCTGATTTGGACAACCTAAGCACCATACATCAATAAGACCCCTTGTTTAAAGAAAGAGTGACGGTTTTTCCCCACTCGAGTTTACCTACATATTTGTTTGTCATCTCTCCTCACTTCTAACCATGAAAAAGCCAAGTTCCAGTCTCCTGCTACTATTTGGCAACCCTCTTTTTATTTATTTTTTATTTAACATTTGTTAAACAGGAAAGTCCACCTTGGAACAAAGCCAATTTTCAGCAGAGGCCCAGGAAGAAACACTCCAGACGCACATCTTTGTAACGTGGGTGGAAAAAGGAGCACCTGGAGGAAACCCACACAAATGCAGGGAGGACATACAGACTCTGCATAGAAGCCACTCCATCTGAGAATCTCTTGTTATGAGGCGACAATGCTACTGCTGCACCACTGCACCGTCCTGTGCTCTTAATAAAAAATAAATCTAATACAATGTCTAATTTATCTTGCCTTTCACAGTATATAACTCAAGGCCAATGTTAACATTTACAACACACTAGTCCCTTTCAATTTGCTAATTATCCTTCCTTATCCTGGAAAATCTCCATTTCTTCTACTGGGATGGTCTTATCCAGAAAGACAGCAACTCCCTTTTCTACTCTCCACTGCTGACAGAATGCATAATCTATAATAAATTCTTGTCACTTTTTCACGTTCCTGAATGCTCAGGTGTATTTCTTGAAGGAATGTAAGTTTTGATCCAAGACCTCCAAGTCTATTTAAGACCCTGTCCCGCTTGACTGGATTTGGGAGTTTGTCAATATCAAGGTGCAGGTACTCTCAATAAAATATTTTCTACAACTGATAAGGATTTGGGAGTTTATTAACATTCCAAGTTACACATGGCAGTTTGAAGTCCCTAAGGGTAGATGCCATCTTGGAATTCTACTTTTAATTATGCTGACTGTTAACCTAAATTGGAGACACATCACCACTTTACTCATCTCCCTAATACAATTAATTTCCTCTCTGTGATACAAATTCTAATGCCAATCTTAATACTAAATAAAAACAACAAATTATTACAAAACTATATACAGAAATAATGCAATCTGCTTCCAAGATGTTGGGGAGGGAGCCCCAAATCAGCACAGACAATGCCTCTTATCCACCACTATGTAGGTGCTATCTGTAAGAAATTTGGAGACATGTATTTCCCCCTTCCCTATAGTCACTATTCTTTCTGTTTCTACAGACACACACACACACACACACACACACACACACACACACACACACACACACACACATTACTATACTCAACATAGTGTCACACAAAAAAATAACCACTAGAAATCAGTCTCCTGCCTCTGGGCTATCCTCAAATCGCATTAATCATGCCAAAGTGTGCTAATAGGAAGAGTATCATTATCCCAACTGCATTATTCTAATATCTGGTTCCCCCTTGCAGTTTAATAACACTTCTGTGTTACCACTTCTAAAATACTTATCAGGGGTTAGGAATGGGGCAGTGACAGATATAAGGCTCTATTGCCTTGTGCAACCTGATACACATATTAGTCATCCCAAACCTCCTTTTGCATAAAGCAAGTCAGCTGAGCAGAATCCAAAGAACCCTTCATTTAGCTTATACTCTACACTTTACTACCCCATATAGCCTCTCTCCACCTGTTTGATAAAGCACATATACTTTCCAAAGCAATTCTCAGCTAATGAGAACACCATCTTGCAATATTCTAAGCCTGCTGGGGGATTGCAAATTTAGCTCCAGACTATCACAACCCACTCATATTAGGTCCATTTGAGTTGAATGTGGTACATTTCATCCTCCCCTCTCTCCACGTATACTAACTCACATGAGCACAACTTGGTCACTTGGAATATAATCTCTTAAATATACAGTAAGGAGTATATGCCTTACTATGTCACATTACTTTTTTCAACTAATCAATGCAGTGTGCATACTGCACTGTTCACATTTGTTAGAAGAACTATCTTGCATATTTAGCAACTTGCTAGGAGATCATGAATTAAACTCATAGTCTCTGCATGCCTCACATTTTAGTACCTGTCAAATTAAGTGTGAAATGGTACTTCTACTTCTCTCTTTATGCATCTTAATTTTCTTGCACATGCTCTACCACTCAGCGTTGTTCTCATCAATCAATCATCAAACATAATTTCACTTCAAATCATTAGAATTCCCACCATTTAAATTGTAAACTGCTTATATGTGGGGGAAACCCATTTTGGAAAAGTAAAAATAAGTATAAAACTTTAATCAAACACTACATTTGAGCCTCAACATCTTGAAGAATGCAGTTTACATTCCTTCCATACACATCACTACAGGTATATCTATATTACCTTCAAAATGTCAGTAACAAACATAAGCAGACTTATGCCTAATACAGTCATAGACGATCATGGAGCTCTGAACATGTATTTTGCATTCACATATACCCATTTTCCCTATTAGATCTGGTATTCAGAAATATCACAAAAAACACTATGTCCATACAAATAAAAGTGAAACATGATTCTTGAGTCATTATGCTGAAGATACATCTCTCCTGCACTGTTGTTCCTGCAGTACAGCAGCCCATTTTCTTAGTACAGTGTAATTTTTGAATAACGTTAATAACTCCTTTGAGGGTCCAGCAGATCCAGATGCTGCAAACGTTTATTCTTCTGCTGAAGGATCCTGGTTTTGAGATGAATTTGGCTGACACAGTTCAAGTTATGCTTCCCACTCCAATCCAGTTAGTGCCACCTCTAGGATTGTGTACTGTTTTGGAGTGGTTTCAAAAAATATCTCGATGGTTGCAGGATATAACAGCTAATGTCTTAGAACCTTTAGCTTGTGCACTGGACTGGAACAAAACCTGCTTTCTTCCATGAGTACAGCCTGAATAATCCTGTGCCACATTAAACTAATAGTCCCGCATAAGAAAGGTGTATGCCACTCTTCTATATTTATGCCAACATCTGTTCTTGAGGTCATAACTCTATAAATGCACTACTATGGTCCATGGGATTTAGCAAAGGATTATTGACAAAGCTCAAGAAGTCTTGTGGGCTCATTCTATCTTAATTTGTTCTTCAGGAATTGTAGTTCATTCAGTGAGTTCCTGCATTATAAAAGTCTTGTAATCCCTGGTTTGGTTTTGATGTTTTCTACTATCCCAGAAAACTGCACATTCTGTCTCCTTGCTCTCCCCTCATGATCAATGAGTATTACATCCACTGACTCCATTTTAGCCTCTGCTGCTATGAACTTTAAATTCTGAACCATACCTGAGTGTTGATTCACTGCTTTTATTTCACCATGGAGTTGCTTTTCTCTCTTGTGTAATCTTGAAATCTTACATTCAATTTTATGACCATCACGAACACATCTCAGAGAATGACTTTGGTTGGGCATCAAGCACACTCGTACCACAGCACTGGCCATAACTGCAGGGTCATCATTCTGTGGCAAACACTTTTTTTACATTTTGAGCAGGTAACTACAATTCAGTTCATAGGCTATTATTCTCTCCCTGCATTCATACCCCACAATAAAATGTCTACCTGCGTTTAGCTGGTAGCATTTCAACTGGATCAAAAGACTGGTAAAATCACTTAATTTTATCCATGGGTGGGTTAGGGATCAGAAACACAGCTTACTTTGGTCCACACCATACCTTAAGTCTCCCCCATAGCTCTCATCTTAAGCATTTCTGCATATCCCCTATTGATTTTTATCAAGACTTGTTGACTGAGCTATTTCTTGTGCCATTAATCTTTTTCTCTGAGCAGACCCTTAGGCGGCTACATGGTTTAATGGTCTCCCAGTGTCTTATGTAATATTTCCCCTTTGGCTTTACTTTCTCTTGTTTTCCTGCCCCAGGGCAACATAGACTGATGCCTTTAGTGAAGTTCTTGAATTATTTTTTTCAGACTTAAATTAGAGAAACTGTCACTTTTCCTGATTTAAATGAACCAGCAGGAATAAACTGCAGATAGTGCTGCTAACATCACTGTTATTTAACAGAACTCCCTCCCAATGTGGTATCCCAGTTTTTGAAAAATAAAAGATTAAAACCTTCAGCATATAGTTCTAAAATAGTTATTTCATTTATAAAAAAACACTGCAATTTCTACAGCTGGGCTGAGTTAATTTAGTTATCCATTTTTTTAATTTTAAGGTAATAAAACATAGTTTAAAAATGCAAAAATAATAGTACCACATCTCTGTATTAGTTTAATGCAAACTAATTTGTTAGTAAAATTAATATATTAATGACAGAACTACCTCAAATTAACCAAATCAAAATGAACACAGTCTGAACCCAGAAATGAGACACCCATCTACTAATTAGCATTCCATCTCCCTTCCCGTCCTTCCACACAATACCAGGTAATTGCAATTCCTTTCATAGGCTATTAATTATTTACCATACCCAATGGACACTGTTGTTTAAGTACAACTGGTATTAGCGCCTAAGTAAGGTCAGTTTCCTGTCACTTGCCATAATATCAATATTTAAATATCTGAATGCTAACAATTTGTATATTTGTAAATACTTCATGCCAATTATTTTATTAAATGTGTACCATACAAATCTGCACGTGAAATAATTTAGTTTCTGTGGCCCAAACTATTCCATACTGTAATTTACCCTGTATTATCTTTAACTGCTTCCTCTGCACTAAATCATTATCTGTTGTTCTTTGCTGATGTTAAGATTATGTTTACCATACAGCTTGCATTGTGGCAGAAAAGGGTCTTGTACCAGCCCACATACTAGGTTACCAAATTAAAATAAATACATAAAAGATAAGGCAAGCACACATATTCTAAGCAGGTGGAATGGTTTTCTCTGCAGAAATGCTTTTATTTAAGAAAATTACTTACAGGAGAAAATACAGTTCTGTAAGTTGAACTTACCATAACAGTAGATTTTCAAATGATGACTGCTGCAGTAGCCTTACCTATAGGAGTTATATCGTGCCAAGGATATTAACAGCCAGCCAGCTACCAAAGCTTCAGGCCACCTTCCATGTGCCCGAACTGTCAAGCAACTACAGCTGAGCTAACTAAAAGACAAGTTTGGGTGCAAAACCCTTCTATGCTTTCCTGCCAATTGATAGAGGGAGGCTGAGCCCTGAGGGGACATTGCTAGGAGCAAAAAAAAACAAAAACAAATGTACACATCCTGGCATAAAAAAACACACTAAAACAATCGGGGTGGAGGAAGGGAGCTGTTACTGCAGCAGTGATCATTTAAACATCTACTGTTACAGTTTGTTCAACTTACACAACTGTACTATGTTCATCATACTGATGACAGCTGTAGTAGCCTTAGCTATATGGACAGATTACCATACCTAACTACATTTGGGAGGTGGAAGGAAAAGAGTCCAGGAACCCCTGGAGAATGGTCCTATCAAAGCTTGATCTGGATCTAGATAAGAAATCAACCTTATAGTGCTTTCTAAAACTATGAATAGAGGACCAAGTAGCATCTTCTATAATACTTCTAGAATCCAACCCTTTCCAAAAAGCCATAGATGAAGCCAAGGTCTTAGGCAGAGTGGGCCTTGACCGTGACTGGCATAGATTTATTATGGTGAGTACAACAAATAGTAGTAGCCTTAGACAACTATTTCTAAATAGTCTGTTTTGACACACATTGTCCATTCTTCTTACCTTCAAAAGAAATAAAGAACTGATCCAAACATGCAAAAGATTTATTTCTGTCAAGACAGTACCTGAGTTGTCTGTGGACATCAAAGGTATGGAGTATCCTTTCTCCCTCCATTTTTTAGGTTCAGGAAAGAAAACTGGGAGATGGATAGTTTGGTTTAAAGTAAACTCGAGTCCATTTCAGACATAAAAGAAGGATTAGTTCGCAAAGAAACCTTGTCTATACAGAAATTAAGATAGTGTTGACTCACCATAAGCGTGCAACTCAGATACCCTTCTTGGAGAGGTCAAAGCCACACTAGCTGGTTCAAATGGAGCAAGTGTTAACTTCTTTAACACAAAATTAAGATCCCGGGGAGGCCACAAGTTTTCTTGGATGCCTCTTATGAAAACCCCCTTTCAAGAAAATTTTGACATGTGACTGCGTTGAAAGAGGAGGATCCATGGGGCAGGCATGCTGAAATAGCTGATAAATAAATCTTGATAGAGGAATAAGAAAAATTAAAATATAGTAACTCACACACATATTGTAAAACCAGACAACAACTACCCCTGAATGGGTGCTGTTTATGTTGTTGGTACCAACTAGAAAACCTTTTCCATTTGCTAATACATGATTTTCTAGTAACAGTCTTTCTTGCCCCCATTAGCATGTGATGCACATCCTCAGTAAACAGGTGCCTAAAAGGAATTAAGACCTCATAATCAAGGTGGCCAAATGAAGATTATTGATGTTGAGGTGTATCAAATACTGCTGTTCCTGTGTGAATAGATCCAGTCTATGAGGAAGCTTGTGTTAATTATCACTGGCCATTTCCAAAAGAGGGGAGAACCACGGTTGCCTCGACCTGAAGGGAATCACCACAGTGATCTTCTGGGATTCCTTCTGAATCTTCAGAATTAGACAGGATATTAGTGGAAAGGTTTGAAAAGCATACAGGAACATTCCTGTCCAAAGAAAAGAAAAGCCATCTGTCCTCCAGGCCTTCTTGCTTGGAGTTCTGGAACAGAATCTTGCTAGTTAATCATTCAAAGAAGAGGCAAAGAGTTATACTTGAGGAACTCCTCACAGAAAGAGCAAATATGGAAGACCCCATGCTCTAGTTTCCATTAGTGAAGGTCTTCCCTGGTCCTGCTCAGCGCGTCTATATTATGACGTCTAAATGTCAAAACAGCGAATGCTCTTACATCGACAGAATAACCGAAGCTCCTAAACCTCGACCAGCCAGAACAGTGATTTTGTTCCCCTTGGGAAAAAAAATTGCTGGGCCAACAAAAAAAAACAAATCTACACACAAAATAAAGTGGGGGGCTTCAACCCCTACACCCCCGAGGTGGGGTGTGCCTCCTATTACCCTACCTACTTAAATATACCAACTCCAAGATCGCACTACAGTGGAGAAAACAGCAAAGTCCCGACAGTGGCCCAGGGATTTTTTTTCCTTGGGAAAAAAATCGCTGTTCTGGCCATTCGTGGTTTAGGAGCTTTAGTTATTCTGTGTCGATGTAAAAGCATTCACTCTTTTGATGTTTCAACGGTGTAATATAGACCCCTGCTCAGCTTGTCTGCCACACAATTTTGCTCTGATGGAATGTAGGATACCTGTAGAGTGAGAGTGTACTGTTAAGCTGTATCCCAAACTAACATGGCTAGTCTACGAAGTGGCTATGACCTGCTTCCTCCTTGCTTGCTGAAGCACCACATGACTGTAGTACTGTCTGTAACCACATGAAGAGGTCCTGGAGACCAAAGATGGCTCAGAGAGCTGAGTGCTTTGATCAGGGAAAGTATCTCCTTGATATTTACGTGCTTGCATCTGTCCTTGGCATCCCACACTCCCTGCACTTTTTTCTCTACTGAAGCTGCTCCCCAAGCAAAATCTGACTTGTCTGTGGTGACTGACTGCTTTTGTGCAGGGAAGGAGAAGGGGAAGATCTGGATTTAAGGATACCTGTTATCTCCACCGAAAGATATCTCTTCTGAAAAAAAAAACAGCACCGGGATCTGTAAAGATAAGGTGTGTTGATGCTGGAGCCAAAGATTTCAGATACTACTGCATCTTTCTCATATGGAGTCTTGTCAGGGGTATCATGAGAATCATAGATGCCATGAGATGCAAAATCCTGAGATATTCCCTCACAGTGACCAAAGTCTGAGTGGAAAAACCTTAGAAATAGATTTAAATAGACATCTATTTTCCTGTGGAAGAAAATCTTTTTGAACTGAGGTGTCTAGTTGACATCCCAGAAACACAATCGTGTAAGGGAGTCAAGAAAGACCTTTTAATGTTCTCTTGGAAGACCAGCTTGTGTAAGAGATCTCTCAACCAAGAGAGAGATTCCTGATACTTTAAAAAAGACTCTGTACATACAAGCAAGCAATCTAAATAAGGAAAAATGTGGATACCCTGTATCCTGCAATGAGATATAATGGGAGACAGACACTATGCGAACACTCTTGGTGCAGTAGATCATCCGCAGAGTAAAGCAGAGAAATGTTAATGTGATCGAGATACACAAAACCTTAAGAAACATCTGAAGTGTGAATAAATAAGTGATGTGATGAAAAGCATCTTTTAAGTCTAGTGTTACCAGGAAACTTGAAGGAGAAAGAAGAGGTAACAGGTTGTGAAGTGACATCATTTTGAATTTGGTCACTATCACAAACAGGATTTGAAAAGAAAGATCGAGAACTGATCTCTAAGCATTTTCTTTCTTTGGCACAAGGAACATCCTTGAATAAAAAGGTTTCTCCACCTGGGAAGGAGGAACTGGTTCTTTCACTCCTTGGGACAGCATGTGATGAACAGGTGGAAACAAAAGAGTCTGATCTGAAGAATGAAGAATAAACCCCTGGAAAGGAGGAATTTCCTCCCATGCCATCTGCAACTCTGATGAATGATTTTTAGAACCCATTTGTCTGAAACTGTTTCCAAAGACAAAAATGGAGATTCAGACTTTCTTGAACAAAAATAAAAGGAGCCAGAGTGGGCAGGGACTGCAGGGTCTCTTGAACAGTCATTGAGAATTGTTGAACTGTCCTTGGTTTTGGGAAATTTTAGGCTTCTTCTTAGAATACCCCTTGCCATTTCTTCTTAAATGTATGTTTGACAAAATTTTGTTGAGACTGTTTAATCTGTTTTTTTTTGCCAAAATTGGATAAGGAAATAGAAAATCCCTTGAGCAATTTGGAAAAGGGAGGCTGAAAAATCTTGGAGATTCCTGGATCAGCTTGCCTCTTTCATCACACTTTTTGATCACCTCTGCAGCAGAGATGCCAAACACTAACCCCGGGATTCATGAAGCTTGCGCCAGGCGCAGGCGTAGCGTAGACGGTATAATGCCAAATATGGCCGCCGAGCGATTCAGGTACGATCGAATTCCACGTGCACTACCGGCATACGCCAGATCTGCGCAGCTCCCAGCGTAGGCATGCAAATCACCCCATGTGCCGTACTACAGCATGCAAATGAAGGTACATAGTGATTCATGAAGTGGCGTAGGCGTAGCGTAAGCCTACAGAAATGTAAACCAAAAAAAAAAAAAAAACGGTTTACATGTTGACAAACAGAACATCATAGCCACGGAAGCGGACCCGACTCATGTATAACAAAGTTAACATATGCCAATCGCTAAATATACAGCTAATGGCATAAGAAAAGATGCACAACACATACAAAATAACATTTAATGTCATGGCCACAGTAACGCAAAGGACAACCATAGGGCATGTGTGCGCAAATGGGAACACAAGGAAAATATATACAAATGTCATAAAATAGCAATGTAACAAAAATCATGATTTCACCATAATAGTCAATGGTATGCATGCTACATCATAACCAAGCTGTAAGGGTTGCTAAGGGCCTGTGACATCGTTTGGCATGGTAACTATGAATTAGTAGTCAATGCCATGCAAATGAGGCAAGTAATAGTGAATCGCAAACATCCCGCCGGCCTAAGGATGTACAATACAGCGCAGCGCTACAACACCGAGGAGTGGTCTGTAGGAATACATGACATCGGCAGTGGGGTGTGCCACTGCAGCTTTAAGCACATTGGAGCAATGCAAATCCGGGCTGCCCATTGCTAAGCAAAGCCACAGGACAGGGGCGTGGATGTAGGTATAGCTTTGCTCAGCTGAGACTGACACACTTCTCCACCTGCACACACAGTAAAATGGATGGCACACACACACGACCACCTGAAAATTGTAATGTATAGGTGGCCTACTGTGTGAATCCTACATAGGCAGCCCTCAACTATTGCACACACAACAGCTATTGGAACAAGGAAAGTCAACACCTGAACAGTAAACAAAGCTAACAGCATATGTTGATACTGTATGTATAGGTGCCTAGGTACATTGGTAGATACATGCCCGATTGTCAGAGGGTATGCAGCAGCCTAGGCAAAATGTGTTTACTATTGCCACCCCATCGGTCAACCAACTGTCCCTCTGTGGAGCAGAGCCAATATCCGGATCCACGTGTGTAACCACTGTTCCCCACCTACTCTGCATGGATTCCCCGGTGTGTTAATGAGGGCCTCCATATAATGTAAGTAGGGATGTAATGCCAAAGCATAGGGAGTACCCATGACAGGTATCCGCCACCCCAGCATTCTCCAGTTATGGTTGTGTCAAGGTGTAGAACATGACAGTGTGCGGCTCACTCTGACATAGATTCCCAATGCTGGAGCACATCCATTAAACATCACTTGGGCATACCATGAAGTGGTATCATCCATATGTAAACAAACTGAGTTACACATTTGACCGCAGTATGGAGGAACAGCCGTAGTACAGTCCACATACAAAACGCCATTAACACCTGTACAAACAACAGATAACCAAGTGGTAAAGCCACTGACTGTGTCGTGTATGTACCCGGTTCCACGTCATGCAAGGTCCGTAATGTAATCCCGATGGCACGAATAAAGGATGTTGGATGTAGGTCATTAAAGCACATGTAAGCACATGTTAGCGGGTTAATGTGGCAGCAAGTGACAGTAAGCGTTGTTTAAACAGGACTACACGGATATGCGCAAAACAGGTTTAAGCTTTGCAGAATTCCGCGCAGATCACAGTCATGGATGCCCAGAACAGGTGAAACCAGCATTATTCAGTCATGTACTAACAGTAAATGGAAGCACGGATGAAGTAGGCGAACACAGCTGAAGGCAAAATCTCTGAAAGTACGTGTGGAGAAAAAACAAGTCAGAACTCAAAAAGCAAAATGTAAATCCAGTAGATACTCTTTATCCCTTTAGAAACGAGTAAGCACTTTCACCAGATGGCTTCATCAGACTCAATGAACAAGTAACAAAGCAACAGGTTTAAATGCAAGAAAAGGCAGAAATAAAATCAATAAAACAATTAAGTGAAAGATCAATTAAGTAAAATCAGTCAGCACTTCAAGTTTAAAAGCAACCAAACTCAGATTGAGTTCCTACAAGATCCACTCAAGATATGCGAACTGTAGTCACAATTCTGTAACCACTTACTACTGCTCAAGTATAAAAAGAAAGCGAAGAAGACAAATCAAGATTCAGCATAAGTAGCATGTCATAAAAAACATAAGCACTCAAAAATGTATAAAATCTATGACTATATAAACATTAACCTAATATGCTAAAAACAAATTCTAGTATATACTACAAGTAATGCAAGTAATGCATCTATAAAACATTCAAAAACATTTAGAGTATGACAATAAATGCATAGATCTTTTCATAACTGATATAATAAACAAATAATGTAATAAATCATCTGCATTTTCTAAGCTTCCTCATTCTCAAAAACGGCTTCACAGAGACAGTGGTATTGAGGCCAGGTGTGGTATCTGATCTAAGCCTCAAAATCCATATATTCTCCCTACTCTGGTGAAAGCGCTTACTCGTTTCTACAGGAATAAAGAGTATCTACTGGATTTACATTTTGCTTTTTGAGTTCTGACTTGGTTTTTCTCCACACGTACTTTCAGAGATTTTGCCTTCAGCTGTGTTCGCCTACTTCATCCGTGCTTCCATTTATTATTTTATCTTGTGTTTGGAGGGCGTTCACTCTGCTACACCATTTTATACTTTTTGACTCATGTACTAACAGTGCCTGCTCTGAGAGGTAAAACGACCACTGGCAGGAGTAGAACACGCAACCATGTACACACTCACCCACCACCAAGCTACCCGAGATGTACCAACAGCAGGTGTGTATTGTGACAAGTTAGAACACAAAAGTGCGGGGTTCAGCAAACAGAATACACCACCATGTACACAACGAAAGGTGTGTACAATCTCTCTCCTTCGCCCTGTCTATCTATATATATATATATATATATATATATATATATATATATATAAAATAAGGACAGAAAGGGTGATAGACAGATGTATGTTGATATATACGGAAATACATATATCTGCGAATATAAAGACAGGTTAACGACATGTACACAACCATGGAGGTACAAATGAATAGGATACTGCCAACTACCGAATGCTTTACATACCGACACACGTAATCATGAGGCTGAAAGACCGAGAGATCACAGTACCTGAATAGTATAACCGGGAGCAATATTATCACGATGTCAAGGGACATGTAGTTATCGCTGCCAGTGCTGCGGTCCAGGTAGGTACTGTGTATAAGTGTGGTTCCGATTGCTGTAGTGACTGTAAGTTCGTGTTGAGAGTGCATTGTGTGTTTTCGTGGGACTGTAATGTGTGTGTGTGTGTGTGTGTGTGTGTGTGTGTGTGTGTGTGTGTGTGTGTGTGTGTGTTTGCATCATGGGTCTGTTTGTGCAAACTCGGAGGTAGATTATTACAGTAGTTGTGGTCATATCCGGCCTTAAGCATATGGTTACCACCTGTTCCACTTCGAGAGGGACAGTCCCTCTTTGGGCAGTTGTGTCCTGACAACAAATATTAAAAAGGGCAAATGTACCGTGATTGTAGGACATAGTGATGTCCGATATATGAAGTAATAGTTGCATGAAATAGTTATGTCCGTCTCTCAAATACGTAAATTGTACAAGAAACATAATAAGCAGCTAAAGTGCTACAAGAATAAAAGGTTCAATGTAGGGCAAAAGTAAGTTCTATCCTTTGTACTGACAGTGTTTGTGTAGGCCTCTAAACCCTGATGTGTGCCCAGCAAATGTCCCAATATGGCCAATTGAAAAGGTGGTAACCCAGGACAAAGAGTAGGAGTCACCAACACAACAGCAATGAGTGCAAATACTTGTGACAGAAATACACAAGACAGCTTTCATGTAGCAACAGTTCAGTACATATCGATGCATTTGGGAGGGGTTGAAGGATCAACATCACCTGCATGCTATGTAGGAACCAATTAAGAATGGTTTAATGACTAAGCCTGCAATAACCATAGTATTAGTCTACTACATGACAGGTCTTCAATTAGGGAAGGGGCCCCTGCACACATATGGAATATGTATAAATGCAGTCCCCACAAACCTTTATCTGCTATGTACACCCACCTACATCTGCCCCACAGCCGAAACAATTGCAATACAGACTGTAATAACATCACAAACATCCACTCACTCAATGACATCTGCAGAAGTGTTAACATACCTTGTGAGAGACACACTTGTAATGGCACCATGTGAAATCGTTGCTGTTGTACAATGGAACAGACGCCGATGTTACAGGTTTCATTTGCAATAGTCTTGTAACAGACGGTTGAGATAACAGCTACATTCACATGTAGAACTATTTACTGTAGCCGTCACACACAATCCACGGGGGACATGATTTCAAAGTATCTGGGTCTCTCCATATAGCTGTTGCAATTCATCACAATACAATACATCCAGACCGTCCCCATCGAAGGTAGGGCAAAAGAACAACGCCCAAGTGGAATATTCAATTATACACAACTGTTGCCGTGTAATTGGCCAATGGAGTAGCTGCACAGCTGATGTGCATGTAATAATTTACTCCAGAACACCAATTGGTGGTAGGATACCACATGTTACAGGTATCCACGTATAAAACGATGGCTTGCCATACATTCAAACCGTATGCTCATACCATTGAATCGTTTAAAGAGGAAAGGTGTAACACAGATAGTATTGTATACTCGGGCCACTAAGAAGGTATGTAGAACACTCAGTATGTTAGTGTATGTAGTGCCTGTTCTGTATAAATGAAAGTGTACGCAATGCAGACAGTGGTAAAAGGTATTATGTAGTGATGTCTTGTTGAGCATACTAATGCCTGAAGAAATTGTGTGAACTGCTGTGGGCCACAAGGTAAACACCCCAGACACCACAAGGGATGCTACATAAGGGATTTAAACATAACAATTGCACTCCAGCCGCTGTTGGTGGTAGGGTATATCCAACAAGTATGTGCCATAACAGGGGATAGCGTATGTTGATATACAGTAACAGTAGGCATATGTATGGGTGTATAATGAGAATAACATGCCTAAAGTGGTCCCTCTGTGCAATTATGCTTTGCATCATGGGATATGGTTTCAAACATGTGTAAAGTACAGTATTGTAGGTAGATAAGTCAAATATTTTAAATAGCATGACTGGTATATTATGCAAACATAAGGTATGTGTATTGGACTGTACAATACACATTAACAGGATACATATGTCTTGCAGTCACCAGACAGTGTAACAGCATGATAGCTAATTGAAATGGAAGAGCTACTCAATTATCCATGCACAAAGGACATGTAATAGCGTCATAGATTCACAGTTAGGTACTATGCTGTCAAGCCAAGTCCATTTGTAAGCCCTAATACAGTGTTGTCACTGGGTGCACCTCCCTAGGTTACTGTCCTGTGCCTTTGAACAGCACAGCCATTTGTTTCCTGCACCTGTGTACAGTACAGCCACTGCAGTAATCCCTGGCATACGTCTGTCCCCATCCACCCATCGAGGTACCTCATGAAGAGTGCTAGTGAGGGTCCCTGTCTGATGTACATAGGAATCATGTTCCAAAGCATGGTGAGTGTCTATTTCAGGAATGTATCCCTCTAGCACGTGCTACTCATCATAGCGTTTAGGTACATATCCCAGAGCATGTCGCTCTTAGTGGCCTTTGCTTATGTGGAGCATATCCATCAATATTGGTGTGTACATGGGCCTTGTATGTTCAGCAGAGGTCACCTCCGAGTATGCAAATGACTATAGTTGGGGTTCCAGTAGTTGTGCTGCATACGTCATCCTTTGGAGGTGAGTAATACTGTTGGTGTGTTAATGTTGTGGTATTTAAAGCCATTGCTGTCCCATAAGGTACACCCCAAAGGGGGTGTTGTACCCCTGAATGTGTTTCATAAGTCAGGAGTATAGACGTACAATGGCAGGCTTTGTTCCGGCTACAAACCAGTACAGGTTATGGTGGCCATGTAGGAGGATATCCACGCCCTCTTGGCAATAGGTTATCAAAGGAGTGGCTGCTATCTATGTGTGTAGTACGATCCCTTATAATGTCTCATGTATGTAGTGGACCACCACGTATGTGATAGTCACAGGGTGATTGTTGTAATCCAAAGGGTATGTCTATGCACCATCTGCCATGCTGCTTGAGGCCATGTTACAGACGGCAGGTATCCGTCACAGTGATATCCGTATGGAGGGTGTGTATATTAGCTGGTGAATCAATCATGGCCCCTAGTCTGCAGTCATCTGGAAATCTATTCAGGGAAAGTCTGTCTGTGCTGGAATGTACATCAGGGAAGTACATAATGAACATGAGGGTCCCTGTGACTGAGGACTGGGGTATGCCAATTGTAACTGATGTACAGTAGGAACTGTGGTATGCTACCCCCACCGTGTGTGTCCTGTCCGTGAGCCACTGTACATAACATCCCAGGATGTATGGGTCGCTGTGCAGGTGGATGTGTATAGTGACAATACCAAAATGGTGAACGGTGTTGAAAGCCAATGAGAGGACAAGGTAGGCGTGTGGACCCCCTTACCATCATCTATGACCTTGGTAACTATCTTGCAGGACTCCACCAGGTTTAGGAGCCATGTTGTGGATCTAACAAATCCAACCTGGGTGGTATCAAAGGTGTGTAGGCCAACAATGTCTCTGTGAAGGACTTCCATGATGATGTTCTCAATAGCCTAGCAGAACAGTATAGTCAGGTCTATAGGGCAATAGTTCCTCTGGTCCATTGTGGCGCCACCTCTGTGGAGTGTGATAACTGTTGCTGTGCGCCAGTCAGGGTCCACAATGCCTGATACAAGGCTACTAGTGAATCTGGTGCCCAAGTCATTCTGAGGTTTGTGTAAAATGCAGCCTGGGATGTAGGATGGTCACATGGAGTGTGTGTTCCAGGCTTTAGAGAGAGCAGGTCTGAAAGGCGTAGTTGTGACCGCAGGTACTCTGCATTGATCCTGTATAGATGTGGGCCCATGAGGGTGTGAGAGGGGTGTAAAGTTAGATGCCAGGTTGTTGCCAATATTAGTCGGTTCTGTAATGTGTCTGCCTAACCATTGTATGTCAGAGCAGATGTGGGTATTGCCATCGAGAGTAGTGACATACCTCCATAATGCTTAGTGGTAGTCCTTTGAATGTGTCGCAGTAATGTTGATGTAGCTAGTGTTGGTGGATGTAAGAAGGGATCCCAGAATCCAAATGAGGCTGACTAGGGAGCTACCCCACCCCTGGAGTGCACCCTACTTTGTAACTGTCTCCTCCTGTCGTGCAGTATGTCCATGGCAGTGGACCCCCAGAGGGGTGTCCGTTATGTGGTGGGTACTGTCATGGCTCTGTGTGGGATAGCATGATCCATGCAGTTGTGTAAGTGCTAATGAAGTGCAGTTGAGAATGTTTCTGCGTTTGTAACTATATTGTCCATCTGCATGGGTGTCATGGCGTTTACTACTCCTGCCATACAAAGCGTGAAGTTGGCTCTGTAGAAATATTGTACTGTGTTTTCTGTGAACGGTGTGGTGCCGTGATGTGGATAACAAGGGTGATTAGCATACGTTCGGAACTGACCAATGAGGGGATACCCCAGGTGTGTTACACCAGTCACACATGTTGGTAATGTCCAGGTCTACGATATTGTTGGCCTTGGTGGTGGTGTGTATATGCTGACCCAGCCGAATAGAGTTTATCAACCCACGATGGTGTTGGCCTAATGTGTCGGTACATGAGTAGGTATCACAGTTAGGTGTGTGATAGTGTCACTGTCACATCAGTAGTTCCTGTGTGAATCCTACTTTCCAGTACACCAAGAAATGAGGGATGTTAACCCATAGCAAGCTACAATTTGTACAGCAGTTCTGGCCACAGTTAGTTGCACTTGGATTGCCTCTGATGCATCGTGCTAAGCCACCAGCATGGAGGTGTGTACATCCCGGTGACATATGGACACACCTCTGCCATGGGTGTTGTGGTCCTGGTTACATGACTGAAAGGTGTGGTCTGTGTAATAGCCTATCAGTGCAGGGGTGTTCTCCGTAGTCTAGAAGCAGGTCACGGTCACTGCAGAGACATCAAAGTGGTCTATTATAAGGAGTGCCTCAGATGAGTGCGTGTGAGATGGAGATGTCAAGCATTGAGTAACAATACCCTCAGGTTTTGCTTGCTTGTACTTGTTCAGGTGGTAAATATGTGTCTGAAATGTGTCTAAAACAGGCAGTATAGGAGCAGCAAGAGCTTGAGATGTTAACCATAATCCCAGGGCCGACAGGTGCAGGCCATCTGTGGCAAAGCATTGAGGTTTGTTGACCATGTCAGTCAAAGCAGACAGATACTGGATACCCTTGGAATGACACCAGACACATAGGCAACTGTTGACGTGAATAATTCCGTTGTTCCACTGTGTCATCAGTCAGGACTAATGCAGAATGCTTCTCAGGGCTAGGGCGATACCTGCCTGGGCTACAAGATCGGAGATCTATTGCATGTCCCTGTACATGTAGTCCAGGAAGTTACATCTCAGGGCATTCACACTAACGTGGAGAATGACAGCCATATTGTACCTGTTGAGGAGTGACCTGAGTGCATAGGTCACGTTGTGGATCCTGTTACCTGACAGCCAGATGTCAGTGACTATCACCTTGTGTGGCCTGCTGAGTGGGACTTCAGTGTGACCGCCTACAGAGTCACCTATGACTAGTGTGTTGTGTATGTTATAACACCCTACTAGCTGTGGATGACGGGCACACATGAGTCTGTGGCCTATAAGCAATTGGTGTTGTGTTTGGTGATGGGGGCTGCCTCTGTTGCCTACATAGAGTAGTATGGTGAGGCTCCGCAAATGTTGTACTCTTACTATGTGTGGCCTGTGGTAGTGGAGATCTACTGAGACTATGTGATGAGTGGTGTGTGCTGCAAATGTTTAACATCCCCACATGATTGTCAGGGTAAGTCTGTGTTGGAGAGAGCATTACCTCCAGCATGGCTACATATGTGCATCTCCCACAGGCTGTAGTGTCGTATGTTAGGATGTGAGCATTGACTGCGTACATGAGCCAATTGCTATATTGCCACATGTTGCCCACAGTCATCATATAGACAGGCAATAACACTGGTAATTGACAATTGGACATGCCTATCTAGTCAACCAGTACTCACAAGATATATGAGGTAAGTGTGTACAACAGCTGTTGTACTGCAAGCATGCTGGAAATGTAAGGACAAACAGTATTTACCCATAGGAAATGAGTAGGTTTGAGTGATAAAGTAATTAGTAGCTCATGAAGTGTGTACATGTTCTGAACAAGTGCTGAGCATGCATAAGCAATACAGATAGGGTGTCGGGTAATTTCAACTCACTGCCCCCCCCAATAGGTACACAATCACATATCCATGAACACGGCAGAGCCCCTGAAACCATAACTATGATGGTACAAGGTACACTCTGGCTGCATGTGACCTGTCCAAATCCCTGGTCATAGAATACACATATGGCAAAACAGTTGGCTCTACACATACACTGCCATGTAAAACATAGGTTCATGGCAGTCTGTGAAAATACGGAATGGATCACACTAACAGTCATCACAACCCACAAAGTGGAGACACCACTCATAATGGGAGGCACAGCACTATCACCCTGCTGAGTATGGTCTGAAAGCCTATGAACCTTAATCAACATAGATGTTGTTAGCAGTACAGCTGTAGATTACAGTGCTGATGTATACACACCGCAAAGCATACCTGTGACAGGTCAGAGGACATCATCACACATACTGTGTTCCACCTACACTCAATATACTACATGTACCATCATATGTCACAGGAGTGTTCTAGCAGTGGCCTGTTCACAAAAGCAACACTACAAAAGGTGTCCGAGTGACATGTGCATAGCACACCAGTGGCAGCTACAGTAAACTGGGTTAATATGTTGTACTCCCCTGTCATTGTAGCCCATACCACACAGACAAATAGGTGTCATCTGTATATGTGAGAATGTGAATGGCCATGACCTAGGAGCAATAGCTGACTCAGTGTTGTGGATAACATACAGCATGGGCTTTGTGGGTGAGGTGCGTGACATATGTGCACAATCTGACAGCAGCTTACTGCATTGTCACCGCTATGTTAATAACTGTGTACCCATTAACTACCACCTCAGCAGCGGTCAACATTATGGACACTGTGTGTAAGGGATAGTGCTGTGCAGTTTACCTCCCTGAGCTAGTGACATCACCAGGGCTATTAGGTAGTCATAAGAGGCAACCTAAGTCATGACAGGGTGCCATCCATGAGCATGGAGATCATTGGACAGCCATACTCAGCACTCATGTGACCAATATTGGATCACATATCACCTTTAAGGGGTATTGGCCATGCTGGGATGGGTGTCACCAGCCTTCACAATCCTCATCTCCACTATGCAGCATGCTGCCGACCCTGCATAAAGACATGTGCAACACTGTGATGTTGGACATGCTACACTTACATATCCTGATCTGAAAAACATTTGTCATGGACAGCCACCATCCTAGTTCAAGGGTCGCCACATGCCGGACAGATCCCTGTGCCATACATGTGGCATACACCTGCCATACCATGCAACCCTGTCCAGCAAAGCTGTACATGTCATCTCTGTCATACATGGTGCGATGACCGCATGGTAGATTCTTCAGTGACTGTCTGGATCAGTAATGTGGCACTGATTCACCTGTCGCTGGGAACATGGCTGTCGGATACAGCTAGAAAGCCTGACATCCTATGGCCATACATGGCCCAGGGCATACAGGATACTACATGATCCTGGCCATACATGCTATAGTTGATAACCATCCCTGCGAATACCATCCAGATAGCCACTGTCCCATGTGTATCACATGTGCAACAGCGGCGATACGTGGCAGGATGTTGAACTGTTGTACAGTGCCGTGTAGATGTATGTGGCAAAACACATGCTTGTAAAGGTTTCCGTGCGCATGTCTGCATTGTCACTGCCCATGTCCGTGAAGGCAGTGTATGTGATGATTTGTGACATATACACAGCATCAACATCAACAGCATTCATGTACACACATCCAGGCATGTGCTGATAGGTAGGAACACCAGTACAGGCAAACAGACATGGCCACATCACGACAGTATTCACATGGAGTATGAGCAATGTAATGAGGTGACACACATATATGGTGATAATATCCAATACCCATTGGGTGTTACATGTGTGTGAAACAAACATGTCAGTCGTGTGAGTGTCATGATGATTTGCAAAGACAACTGTTCATAAGTACTAAATGTAATACACATGAATGTGCATCTGTGTCTCTGTGCATCTCTGAGATGCTGTGACCTGTCTCCATCATTATGTCTTACAGATAATGCCTCGATCACGACTGCCGGCATATAGCCGCATGGAGGATGATGCACTCATACCATACCTCCATGACAACTATGAGGAACTGTTCAGCCATTTGCCACAGCATGGCCAGCAGCATGATGACCTGTGGCAGGAACTTCGCAGGAGGGTCAATGATGTGGGTGGCCATAACCGCACCTACCAGCAGGTGCGCAGACATTGCACGGACCTGATCCGACATGCTAAACAGCGTGCCAATGCAATCGCCAGGGAAAAAGGTAGAACAGGTGGTGGGCCACAAACCCAGCCCCCACTCACACCTACCGAGGAGCTACTGGCCAGTCTGGGGACCCCATCAGAACAGCATCCACAAACTCTAGCTGCCATCATGGAGGTGGGTGTCTTCCAACCACAGAGCCTGGAATTGCCTAGTAAGTCACTATTGCACATAGAAATATTATATCCCATGTAGTTGCATGTGTCACTGTAAACTATGAAATGTAACATCATATGCAAGGTATGTTTACACACATGCCGCATACTATAGTATGCTACCCTGTGTATGCACACATGTGCATACTCCGTAGGATATGCTATTGTACTGGTGAATGTGTTAACATGCAAAGTGCACCCTGTAGATGTCATACAGTCATGGATAATGATCTAACCGCTGTGTCACCCCTATACAGGTACCTCTGGCGTGCCGCAGAGACAGCAGTTCATTGCAGGTGAGACAGTTATCAGTATCAGGCATGTGAATGGACAGATCTATTCACCATGTGGCCACTTAACCCATGTACACATAATGTATGGTCCAGTCACAATATACAGGTCGCAGCATTCATCAGTCACACTGGCTACCCATGTGTAATATCTAAAAACAAAATGAAACAACAACATGACCTCACAGTAACTCTCATTGATAGATGTGTGGATAGCTGTCCATACAACGATGGAGGCGTTGCTCAATGTATGAATATGTACTATACATCATAACAACACATGTTGGGTACGCAAACAGTACTACACAGTGAGCTGGGGTATGGGCAGCCCACATGATCCACCATTGTGGAATGTGCCCCTGCAATGAGTGCAGACATTGTGATGTGCCAGCTGACATGTCCCAGACATGTAGTGGTCTGGCTGCAACATTGTCACACTATCCAATAAAACATACCCCACATACCAAACATACAACTCTTTGTCTGTATAACCCTGTGGACACTGGAGTATCTGACATCTGTGGGTGTATGTCATATGGGACAACACAGACAGGTGACATAGATGGCCATCACAGACCTCTGGCCAACACATGTTCACATATGACCATGGAGGATGGCCAGAGACATGTAGTAACACACAATAGATGTGATGTGTATGTGTGTACACCCTGTTGCACATTGTGTACACACGGTCCATCTATAGCCTTTGTTGAATGGTTATATAGTAGATGTGGAACACTGGACATCCTAACAGCCTGTGCACAGCTTGTGGAGGCGTCACTTAATTTCACCACATACGGTGTGTTGCACATTATGACTGTTTCACAGCATGAAAGTTGTCACCTGTACAGCTTCCACATACATACACAGACACCACATCAGGGCAGAGATGCCGTACAGTTCCCTTGCTGCTGTCGGACATCACTGTCAGCCGTGCACCTCGTGTGTGTGGTACATACATGTCATGTGCAACATGGTGTATTGAGCAGTCTGCCATGTGTGGACACGGTTGACAGGCAGCTAAGACATGTTAGCAGTTGTGGAGGGCTGTCATCGGTATGTTGTCCGGTGACCTGTCACACATGACACAGCATGGTTAGTGTGTATACACCTCAGCGATGTGGGTCACAATCCACAGTATGTATGTATTGTGTATGCACGCAGTCATGGCTATGCACTGTATGTATATTCCACACTGTATATCAATGGAGACGCCTCAGGATTCCATGCAATGGCACAGTGTCTGTACTTCACACTGTATAGCAATATAGACGGCTCATACCACCCTCAATGGTCATACACATCTGCTAAAAGTGCATTCGATCTGTAGGGCACACAGTCAACACTGCAATGTGACACCATTACACCGCTGTACATGCACCATTGTGTCAAATATGTATGTATGTCACTGCACACATCAGCAGATTACATGTCATACTACATGTTAATGTCAAGGACATATGCCTCACATCAGCCATGTGTACTGTTAACCTGTGCTGGTCCACATGGTGTATCACAGGGATGCATGCTTACTACCATGATTGTGTGAAATGCATGGCTTCTGCTATGACACATGCTTGCTGTTGTGTGCAACCCAGGGATGTAATCTAACTAACACTGTTAATGTCTGAGATGCATGCCATCTGCTATATCACATGCATGCTGCATGCCTTCTGTCATATCACATGCATGGTTGTCTGTGTGTGTGTGTCTGTGCATGTGTGTGTGTGTGTGTGTGTGTGTGTGTGTGTGTGTGTGTGTGTGTGTGTGTGTGTGTGTGTGTGTGTGTGTGTGCGTCTCCAATGTAATGTAGAGTCTTTGTTTGCCTTCACAGGTGATGTAGGTGCATTGCCCTCCTGCGGTCCATCTGATGTTAGTGTCCCCACAGACTCTAGCAGTGAAGAACATATGCTTGAGGTACAGGCAGGGTTGTCAGGGGTTGAATCTGTGCCTGTGGTTGCCATCCCACCTATATCCCCGTCTTCCCTGCACACAGTTCTCATGCAAATACATACCCCATCACCAGTGGCCACAGAGGAAGGACAGTTACCGTGTGTCAGCTCGGAACAGGAACGTGTGGTGGCCACGGAAGGTGTGTTGTCACACCATGGTGTCAGTGAACTGACCACAGATGCGCCACATAGGCATACGGCCAGTGCTGCTCATAGGGGGACACCTGGCCGACATGCACCTGCACGAAAGAGCGCAGCAGCTGGTGTCACCAGACACATGTTTCAGACTGCAACGCCGGCACAGGCACATGCTAAATGGCTGAACAGAGAAGGGCAGAGGCTTCAGAGTGCTGTTATCCATTCTTTGAATGAAAATATCCAGGCATTGGCAAATGCTCAACAGCAGATTGCTGACGTTTTGGACAGGCGATTGGGTGACATGGTTGGAATCCTTGACCATGGCATGGCAATTCGTGAACGTGAGCTGTCTGTGCTGGAACATCTGGTAGGAGTGAGGCGTAGGCCACGTGGACGTAGGCCAGCTACACCACCTGGTGCAGGTCTACATGAACGAGCCACCTCACATGCCCGCTCCCATAGTGCCGGTAGCAGCAGCAGTGCAGCTGGTGCTGCGCTGTCCACACCAGAACACAGCAAGCCATGTGGACGTGGCCCTGGACGATCCCAGTGGGGACACGGTTCCAGTGGACATGTGTCATCAGACAGTACCCATTCTGTACCTCTGTCTGGTAGTGCCCGTGCAACCCCTGGCAGGCACAGGTCACGTGGCTGTGGACGGACACAGTGAGCTGTACAACCTGGTCTGTACAATCTGGAGCTGTCAACAATACCCCTCTGTAGGCCTGTTACATGGCAGAACTGGGTGCACACATACACGCACATACCAGAAACATCTGTAGGGCACCGACACCCTCATGCATAATAACTACACATGCCCAAGTAGATCACAGGCCCTAACCCACACACATGATGTCATCCACTGGTGCAGCCTAGCCCCCTGGCAAACATTATCACCCTGTGCATATGATGATGCCTGTGCTGCATCCCTGTCATCCACACCATTGGTGCAGGGACATGCTCATATGGTCTGATGCACAGGGTGAACAGATTTGTGAAATAGTTGTATATTACAGTCGTTGTGTACTGTTGGCATGCAGCAGACATTCCATGTAGTACAAGATTAGACTGCATTGTTATATGTTCACAGTATGTGTCTTGCTAACAATCACAGCATGTTGGTAATGATGCCCTGCTTCCCTCCTTAAGGTCTCATTGCATGTGCCAGTGCATGACAGTGTTTGCGGTTGGAATGCATTGTTTTATGTTCACATTATGTGTCTTAGTAACAACAGTAACAGCATGTTGGTAAGGATGCCCTGCTTCCCTCCTTAAGGTCTAAATGCATGTGCCATTAAGCACCAGTGTTTCCAATTACAGATGTGTACATGTGGAGTACTCACAGGCATGGATGGCAATACCAGCATGCTATACGTAGCCTCTACCTCACTGTTAGTAAGGCTGACATTCCATAGATCTCTACACACCTAACGATCCAGGAGCATGTGAGCTGTGTACTAGGCTATGGTGGCTAGAGACGGGACATCCATACCAGGTGACTTCACAGGTACAGCTACATGGTGCGGGGAGTTTACACAGCGGTCTAGCTGATGTCAAGGGTGGGGGCCAGTTGATAGCATGGGGACTCACTGTGTAGCAGTAGAACACTGTCACATTACAGTATGTGAACACACACAGACATACACAGACACACACAGTAACACGCCCACACTCACGGGGTCAATGATACTGTAACACACACTGGATAGTGTTGAGGTGAGGAGCCCTGCCTCTGTGCTAATCACCATTACAGTATGGTTCACCCACATGATGCGACACAGAGAATGAACATGTACAGGTAGTCAGTAATGCGAAAGACTGACAGCATAAACAGGGTAGTAGGTTGCATCATCTTGAGGGGTTGGGGCCCTATCAGTTCTCAATGGTAGCATACATCCCTACTCCATGCATCAGACAGCCATACATACATACACATACACACACTGGAGTCCACATGTCATGCACATACAGATAGCTGACGTGTGTGATACACACACCACCACTGCCTGGGTCTTGCTGTCTACACTGCAATATGTACAGATCTCTACAGCAGTGTACAGGGGTGGGTAACAATTGGGATGTATTCCCCACCATACGTGGCATATATGGGCACACAGGCAAACACACGTGGCAGTACTGTGAAACAAACACCTGCTATCTTCTGATACGCCTGACATACATGCAGCAGGATTGCCCGCATAACAATGTGTACCGACGCTACCTTCGGCAAGTGTGCTGCTATATGAACATGGGAGGACTTAAGTGTTACAGGTGTCAACAGCTTTACAGTCAGTGACACCCTGACCACTTTGTAGGTTGTATATGTACACCTTCAATTACTGGAAACAGAGCCTACTGTTTGCACATGTTTTGGTATGACGGCGTGTGACACACCTGAGAGCTGTCTCCAGCAAACATCCACCTGCAGAGGTGGCCCACCACTTTATGTACACACACCCATCCATACCTGATGTACATCTTACCGTTATGTCAGTATTTCACCATATACAGGTGTCAATGATGGGACTGCATTGCAACTGCATGTTGTAGTCGGACACAGATAAACTGCAAACATCAGCTACTGCTCATGCATTGCAGATGAATGCACACCACTACATGTACATGTGTATAGGTCCTACATTCTTGTCATGTAGCCGTGTTTGTATGCATTGCAATTGGTGAGCATGTGACATACATGACACATGGACTGTTGTATGCTATGATAGTTGTTACAGGTAACCAGTACAGAGGGAATGTTAACTCAGTTAACATTGCTACCTTATGTACTGTTAGCATTGAACAGCCATGGACCTACCTTCCATGTGCATGCGTGTAATCACTGTATTCACATGTCTGCACGAAGGGCAGCATTATCTATGCTATGTACATATGTGTTGTGTGTGTGTGTGTGTGGGGGGGGGCATGTACATATCCATGGTGGTTACATGTATGTCGCTTCCAAACATGGGTGTGTTGCCTGGTGTACAGCAACAGTTATCTGTTACAGCTGTATAAGACCCAGGGACCCTGTTATGTGTACAGCTGACCTGGTTAGGATTAGTGGTATCACTGCATTGCATAACACATGATGGAACCCTGTCAGTACATGGGTAATCTGCACAGTTGCTATACAGCTAGGTACAGTACACAGGTCATGAGTAACATGGTGTTGTACTAATGTATGGATGTGTGTTGCTGGTCCAAGGACACGGTGATGTGTGAGGGCTAAATATTACAGTGTGGCATTTACCACTGTTATCTGCACCTGATACATCTGTGATGGCTTTTGAGAGTGTACTGGTCAGTACATGTGAGTGGCCTTCATATACGTGGGGACACTAACACCTGGAGTGGTCAGTAACGGTCTTATGGCACACATGTCAGTATCTGAGGTATACAGTGGTAGTGCTATTGTGCATGACTGCACCTTATGCCAGGTGTTCCTCACTGCACAGATGTCAGTATTCTCCATTGTTGGATCTAAATTGGCAGCTATAATTATGAATGCTACACATCTAGCACTATTTGGTATACACATACAATGCAGTTGTCCTGTAGGTGTCAGGGTGTTTACCTGGTCTCAGGTTCTTTGTCAATGTATGGTACTACATGTGCGAAGTACCCACTCCTGCCAGGACAACACCATGGGTGGTATTAGTGTGCCAGGTTTGGATTGCTACAGCTAAGGTGATGGACAGCAGCAGACATTGTGTACACAACCGGTGTCAGACATATGTCGTACAGCGTTCATGCTAACAATGATGACTATCAACACACCGTGCCCTTCCCTGTTTAGAATTTGTGTGCATACAAGACAGCCCTTCGCTACTAAGTGGGTGAGCATACCCAGTACGCCGTTTTGTAGATGGACACATAGTAGCACACATCTGTCTGGAATGTACTAAGTGTGTGAGCATGCCCAGTGACACCTTGTGTCAGTTGTGTGCCCCTGTGTATGGCCATGGCCATTGTTATCCTGTATAGCGATAGTGGTCATCCAAGCATCAGATGGCCATACCCCACTTCAGGATGGATTCCTAAATTTAACACAGTGGTTCACAGGTATGTACACCGTAACTGCCAGCATCCATGTCGATGTCTGCATTCCTAGAAGGTCATATTGACTGTCTTGAAAGGTGTACTGTCTCTGGCACATCTTGTATCCAAGTAGTGTTATACTACTGCTCCGTAGATAGCCAGTTGTCCTGCTCACACCACTGCCGTGTGTTCATCTCTGTCTGCCTTGGGACACTATTATGCTTTTAGACTGATCACACTCCATACAATCCCTATCGGTGTCTTTGCCTCTGCTGATGATGTCACCCACCTGGAAGTATGCCTCTGAGAGTGTTGTGATCCAGTAATCTCGGTAGCGAGTTCTGTAAATGGGTAATGCTGTAGTGTGATAAGGTAGTCAGTTCTATGTTCTACTCCCAGCCCTGCCATGTGTGTGTGTTTCCAGCTGCCTGGGGACAGAATAATGTTTTTAGACAGCTCACTCTCCGTACACTCCCTATCGGCATCTTTGCCTTTACTGATGATGTCACCCACCTAGAAGTCTGCCTCTGGGAGTGATGTGATCCAGTAATCTCGGTAGCACATTCTGTAAATGCGTAATGCTGTAGTGTGATAAGGTAGTCAGGTAATCAGTCCTATGTTCTAATCCCAGCCCTGCCGTGTGTGTGTGTTTCCAGCTGCCTAGGGACAGAATAATGTTTTTAGACAGCTCACGCTCCGTACACTCCCTATCGGTGTCTTTGCCTTTACTGATGATGTCACTCACCTAGAAGTCTGCCTCTGGGAGTGATGCGATCCAGTAATCTTGGTAGCGTGTTCTGTAAATGCGTAATGCTGTAGTGTGACAAGGTAGTCAGTTCTATGTTCTAATCCCAGCCCTGCCATGTGTGTGTGTGTTTCCAGCTGCCTGGGGACAGAATAATGTTTTTAGACAGCTCACTCTCCATACACTCCTTATCGGCATCTTTGCCTTTGTTGATGATGTCACCCACCTAGAAGTATGCCTCTGGGAGTGCTGTGATGGTGAAATCTCGGTACTGCGTTCTGTTACTGTGTAATGCTGTAGTGTGGTAGAATAGACAGGTAAGTGCTCGATTCCAAGGCATGGCAGGTGTGTGTGTTTGGCAGTTATACCCTATGTGTTGGTATCTGTGGGTGGCTAGCTGCAGAATGTGTTCAGTGTGTTTTGTTACTGTCCTATATAATGTCCACAGCCTGCATAATCTGCCAAGACACTGGGTTGTCAACACATACATTCGCCAATAGGAACTGGTGAGTAAATGTCAGCAGCCCTACTCTTACCCTTAATATAGTCTGACCCATGTGATGCAACAAAACACACATGCCTTGATAGTAACAACACTACATGATGCAGGTGGCACGTGTAGTTTCCTTTTCATTCCTGTCTAATGCTTTGCTGTCATGTGGTCTGCTGTTGTGATATAAATGCAATATCTACATATGTGTGTATATGTATATGTGTGTATGTATGTATATATATATATATATATATATATATATATATATATATATATAGATATATCTATGTATATATGTATACATATAATATATATGATATATGTAGATATAGAGAAATAGACATAGATATATACATATATGTCTGGGGACATCAGCACTATTGAATGTTTGTGCAGGATGATCTGTACGTGATAACCTCGGATGTATGTATATCTGCCATGGCGTAGTGGTAATGCACATCGTCTGTTGTGTGCAGGGTCCCAGGTTGTAGTCGTGTAGACACCGGTTATTTTGTTGCTGGGAAGACCATGGGACATCGAATATGGTGATAGGAAAAGCACCTGTTTCCAGTTGTGTACGGATCTGAGAGACACTAAGCAGTGGTTATTAATTTGGAGGTTCGGTGTGGGTCATATAACTATTCATTAGAAGAATATACTATGCAGATGAGGTTGACAATAGTGTATCCCATTTATCCCCAGGGTGTGATGCAGATCCCTGGAGTGTATGTGTGTAGTTAGCCGGGTGCAGGGCTCGAATATAGTTGACAGCATGGGGGGGGTCAGGCATACTGTACGTACATTGCAGAACTGTGCCTCAGGAGTGCTCCTGCCTTAGTACGCCTGAGCTAGGGGTGTGTCTATACCTGCCTGGTGACATTGGGAGGGACAAAAGCAGTAGTGGGGTAGTCAGGGTGTACAGGCTGCACACACAGGTGATGATCAGCACAATCAGCAGATGACATGGCCAGCCCGCACCTGAACAGTACGGTAATGTGAGCAAGCAGCATGCACACAGGTTTCTTCCACACTCTACACCACCGGTGTATAACTGCGGGGACATTTCACAACACAGTCCAACCAAATGAGAAGGGCTGCAGCAGGCAACATAGACCAACATGTGCAGGAGGCTGAGGGCAGTGAGGATGTGTATGCTGCCAAACAACCCTTACTGGGGTGACATAAGACTTTATAGACCCAGGGTGACTTACCAGGGCTACATGAGCTGGGGATGGTGGAGCACTATGGGGTGGACAGAGACCTCCTACAATGGCTTGTTGACCTGTGCCTGCCACACCTGCCACATCAAACAGGCCGAGGGAAACCCATCACAGTGGATACCATGGTATGTGTTGGCCTTAGGTATACTAGCCACAGGTACCTCACACAGCACAACTGGGGATATCATGGGGATCTCACAGGCATCTGCATCCAGAGTATTGCACCAGTTCACAGACGCCATGTCAACACATGCTAGTGAGCATGTACATGTCCTCAACACACGTGAATAGTAGACCAGCAATATGCATCTCTTCAACTACATGGCTGACTACCTTAGGGTACTGGGTGCTATAGCCTGCACACACGTACACATTAAAGCACCACCCAGTGAGCGGGGTAGGCCCTACATTCACTGCAGGGGCATACCCTCCAACAGCTAGGCCATACGTGATGGCCAGGGCATTAGATTGAATGTGTATGCTGTCTGCCCTGGAAGCTATGATGATTCCGATATATGGATTCTGACACAGCTGTACCACACCTTTGCCAATATGGACATCCCCTACAGTCTCCTAGTGGGGGATGCTGGGTAACCACTGGTGTCGTGGCTGATGACACCCATCAGCAATGCACACACACCTGAACACTCACAACATAATGAGGCAGATGCACAGGCAAGACATATAATTGAGCATGTGTTTGGGATGCTCAGGTCATGGTTTTGGTATCTGGACACATCCGGTGCAGCCCTACAGTATTCACTAGCTACATGCACACAAATTGTTATGGTATTTGCTATGCTACACAATCTGATCCTGCAGTAACAGTTGCAGCAGGAACAGCATGGGGCAGGGCCACACGGCCCAATAACACTGCCAAGGCCTGTACAGGCACAGTGTGACTTGGCGAAGGAACTACCTGAGCAGGGCCCAGTCGGCAAAAGGGCCGTGCACAGTATGACCTGCCCTTGGCAAAGAGGCAACACAAGGCATATGCACCGACACAGTAGGTACCCAGGGATTTCACCCTCTCTGACCCGCACACAGTACAATGGATGCCAAACATGACACTACCTGTGCTCGGCCATGTATAGGAGGTGCACTGTGTGCATCCAACATAGGCAGCCCTCCAGCACCGTCCTCAGGTCCAGAACACCACCAGGGTATGTCTATCGACCTAACAATTGGCAGTTGTATTAGAATGTGTATTTACCCATTGCTATCGTATGTATGTGAGCATACAAGAGACATTGGTGGCTGAATGTTAGGGCAGCAGACAGTACACGTCCATAGTGGCACCATGACATCTGTAGCACATACGGGGGTCACAATGGTAGCCAGTAGTACACAGGGTGTCCTAACCCACTGCAGATTATGGGTTGAACATCATGTGTGTCCATACAGCCCACACACGTTCCATGCAGCTGGGCAGGTGTGGACCAATACAGACAAATGATATGCAATGGCCTATGGATATGCCCAATGAATGACCCCAACCCCCAGAGACACACACAGACTACAGCAGGCCAGGCAGTTTGATGTAGGTTGTGAAAGCTAGGAAGTCCAACACCACTATGCTGGTATTTAAAGCTGGGATCTGACGTACACTGGTATCCCTCCAACCAGCAATTTAGGTAGGTCCACACACTGACATGGAGTACCTGGCATACCAGTACAGTAGTGGCAGATGTGTACAACTGTCAGCTGTGTCCCCGTCCAACGTACACATGTGAGAGTCATGTGCGCCACCCCCGGTGCTGTGTAGGACTGTGGATGCGGTTGGATGTCCCCCCACGCTATGCAGAAATATAGCAACTGTCAATGCCACATGACCATTAGCTACCCTGCAGACACAGCATGACACCTGTCTGTGTAGAATGGAGGGGTCGGCAACACAGTACTGACTATCTGGACGTGTGACACATGCGATGCAGTTGACCATACTTGGCATGCTCACACACATGACGATATGACGGTAATGTCGGTCGACAACATGCGTAACAGTCATATTGGGCATGCTCACACACTGAAACACAGGACGGCCAGGCATGCAAACACCAGTGGTCCGGACATATCTGCCAGTACATTGCTATACTGTTGGATGACTGTGCTGTATGGTGTGTGTGTGGTCTATTGTCTGTACGTATGCCATGGTGTATTGTTAATTCACATGAGCTATGTGCGCAGGGTACTGCTACCAACACGTGAATAGGACAGTTCTTTGTTTGCGGACAGAACGACGCCTTTGGAGACGGAGTGGGTAAGGCACATTCCAGCAGATGGGAGCAGTTGTGCGTGGGTTTGTACAGTGTTAAGCACTGCTGACCTCTGGTTACAGCACCTTATACCCGTTTAGACTCCACATTTCTTTGACAGTGCACTACTGGCATACTGGTAAACAAACACGCTTACAGCCGCTCGCTCATCGACATTTGTGCTTACATTTGTCACTCATGCTGGGTGTGTGTGATCCCTTGTGATGCGTAGTACATCGGACTACATGACTACAGTATCGGGTATGTCTAACCATTTGGTGATGGCAGGCGTTCGACTGTACGGACTCCGCGGCCTGTCCAGTGACGTAATCATATTATATGCGTGTTCCTCATACGATCTGCTCCCATCTGCCTGATACATGGGAACTGATACTCTGCAATGCTGACATGTGAATGTTATTTTGTTAACGCAGCTGTCCGCCGAGTCATGCTACCGCATACCTGCTGTACGTTTTCCACCTTTCAGATTGCACGACGGGAGACTGTAGGAGTAACACCTCTCCCACTTTGTATGGGACAGTCCTTCATTAGGCATATGTCATGTGACAATACTCTAGCCATTGCAACTGTCCTGATTAGGGGGCATTCTCATATTCTACGTGTCTGTAGTGGCTGCTTGTTACAGGTCTTGTATACCTGACACATCGATATGTTATATGAAGTAGCATAAGCAACTTGACTGCTGCTAGACTACGCTTTGATTTGTGCTGATATGTATATTTTTGTACTATGCATGGCTGTAGGTATGTTCTGCCCTGGTACGTCTGACATTTCTACAGAGCAGGTCCCACTTTGGCCATTCAAAATGGTGGCGGTCCTATAGGTCCTATATGTAGAGCTATCACATGTGTCAAGGCAACACATACCCACAGCCAGTAGTAAACTGATTACTTCAACGGTCTGCATACGTTAAGGTTATTCTTGTAGCATTATAATTGCTAATACTGTTTCCTATTACATGTAGCTGTTTCTGATACAACAAATTAATTTCTGACACCACTACACACAATATATGGCCTCCTTTCCCGAACTCACAGGCCATGTGCCATAACATTCATTTTGCAGGACACAACTGCCCAGATGGGTGTGCCCCTCAAAGGCGTACGGGTGGTAAACCTCATCTATTATGCTATCATCTACCTAAGGTGGTCAGCAAATTATGCACTTTCTGTCACTAGCAGACCTCACATACCAATAGGGGAGAATGAACACTGTATCAGGAACACTGCATAACACACTGTGGGACACATTTAGACGACTGGTTCTATTAACCAGACACACTGACAGTCACAGAGCACATGTATTCATTCACGTTTGTCGAGGTACATGCTGTTTATGACTCCTACATGTTGTCATCTGTCATTACCTGTATTCCGCCACCTGTCCACCTAATATCACTAGTTCTGGAAGTGTTTAGTTGGACTTTGTTACATTCTGATTCATAACTATGGACATCCATGCTAATCGGGTACACGGCACTGATATTGTCCCTATGTATTCCCCCAATGGTTTACAGACTATCCGGAAGATGTGCTCTTCAGGTATGGGAGGTACAGGCATCTGCTATGACCACATAGGAATATTAATGACTTCCACTGGGCGGGCCTACTACATCTCTGCCAACCAGCACCTGCACACTTAAGCCCATTATTGCATACACATGGTTCACCTACCTGGCACCCCTCTACAGCACTCATGACAAATACTTACTGTGAGCACAGCTGGGGTATGAGCACACCCCTACACATTGCCCAGTCTCCCCGTCTCAGGACACATTTCGTACGTTTTGTCAACCCATGTGTTATTAAACTTGCACAACCTACTGTTCCGTGTGCAGCCACATCCTGATTGCATCAATCACTACAGGTTGCCTGTATAGTGAATTTTTGCTGTCCTGCAAGGGACCCTGTTATCCATGTTTAAAGTGTAGACCTTGCAGATCTCTCCCACTGGTACTTTCCTGCTGGTGGTTTGGAAAGCAGCGGTGTATTTACCTTTATTGCGTGTCTGTATGTCTGACCGGCCTAGCTGGGCGGTGTGGGAGGTAAAACGCTTATTTATTGGACCTCCCAGTAACAAATGCCCGGTCTGAACATATGTTAGCCCTAATTGCTGCAAAGTAACCTAGTTATGTACATGTGTATACCTACATATTATGAAATTCAGTATTTTGAGTTTTCAGTATTTTAAATTTCAAGATTATGAGATTTCAGGATTTAGAAGTGGACCCCCCCCCCCCACACACACACACACACACACATAAATAAAGCACTGATTTTTTTCTATCAATTTAAATGTAGTGTAAAGTAACTGAAAATATGTTTTGGTGGTGAAATTGTGTTTACTTTTTTTGTAGGGTGGGATGGTGTTTTAAAGTACTTTTTAGTGTATTTTTCTGTCAAAAAAGAAACTTTTGTAGATTGGTAGTGTTTGCCAACAATTACTGCTTGTCTTCCACAGGAAAGAGGCACCATTTTCAGCTGGACCGTGAAACAGACTACATGTCCCAAGGTTGGTCCTTCTTACAGCCACAAAAAGAAAACAGTTAAGCAAACACCACAGTAGGCTAGCAATTTACCTCAGCCACAGGTGGGTGACTGTGCTGTGGCCATTTGTTGTACCTCAGACCACTCATCTTTTACCATGGATCCCTCTGGTGTAGCACCTACAGCAGCTATGGGCCAAGGGTTAGCCATGTCCTCTGTGGCTGTTGAGGGAGCACCACTCTTGTTGGTCTTGGGATAGGGAACATGGAAAATTTCCATTTTGTGTTAGAATGCTGTGTCAATCCAGAACGCACCAGTGTTTTCAGTGGGAGAACTCTGAGGTTTCTCAGTCCCATTTTCTGAGGGACTGAGAAACCTCAGAGTTCTCCCACTGAAAACATTGGTACGTTCTAGTAATAGTCTTGGAGAAAAGAGAAACCCCCACAGGGAGAATCAGACACTGAGGTCGCCTCTGATTCCGAATCAGAAATATGAGGATAAAACCTATATCCTTCCCTGCCTCTTCCTATTCAGATTCAGAATTTTGAATCTCTTCAGGAAAAAATGAATCCCTCCTTTTTTACTAGAAACTACTTTACAGGAAGGATCAATAGCTTGAATTAAACCCTGAGCTAGACCCAGTAAATTACTGTTATCAAAAGAAGTTTCAGGAAGAGTAGATACACGCTTGGTTTTCTGCTTATTTTTGACAGGAAAAATCAGGCCAACCATGTTAATAATGGCAACAGCTGCTTCCCCTTGGATTGACACAGCATTCTAACACAAAATGGAAATTTTCCATGTTCCCTATCCCAAGATCAACAAGAGTGGTGCTCCCTCAACAGCCACAGAGGACATGGCTAACCCTGCTAATAGTTCGAGTAAACTAATAAATATGCTTTGTCTTTTATTTCTTTCTCTATTTACTTCTGGTGGAGTACAGAAAGTGTTAGTATCCTGTAGGTTTTTTTCTCGATATTATGAAATTCAGTATTTTGAGTTTTCAGTATTTTGAACTTTCAAGATTTTAGACTCAGTATTTTGAGTTTCAAGATTATGAGCTTTCAAAAGATTTAGAAGCGGACCTGTGTGTGTGTGTGTGTGTGTGTGTGTGTGTGTGTGTGTGTGTGTGTGTGTGTGTAGCAAAGGATTCCCACTGTTGTAGAAAATCTATACAATAAATCCAAATTTCAAGTTTTTTTTTCCAGGGGTAGCATTTATTGTGTTTGAATGGGACAAAGACTTTAAGCTGATAGAGAAAATGTTTAGAAAATTCTACACATAACATGCAGGCAAACTTTAATGCACCACATTTTGATTCTCCCAGTGGCAAAACGTGCACATGTACACGTGAGCAGGGCATGCCTTTTAGCTTCTTCAGAAAATTCCAAACTTCAAAATAAAGTAAACAGTACCAGTAAGAGTCAGAAAAACATTCTGGCCAAATGTAATACTAGAAGGAAATAGTGAAGTGTGTGTGTGTATGTGTGTGTGTGTGTGTGTGGGGGGGGGGGGGGTTAATTGTACAAAGGCTTCTGACTGGTACAGAAACTTCAGAAAAAATGAAACGCTACTAGGAATTGCCTGAAGAATATTCATACCAGCCTACAATAAGAAACTAAATGTCACTTTTTACCAGTATATATTCTGTGTGCGTGACTGCAGCAAGGTCTTCCTGATTTAGATAAATAAATTCTGTAAAATACTGTGAACTATTTAGTTTGTAAAACTGAAACATCTAGTTTTAAAGCATCAGACCCATGATTTCTTCAGGTGGGGGGGTATGAAGTTACTGCATGCATGTTTTTCATAAACTGAGGTACCAGTATCCTACTACTGCAATGTGCCTAGCAGTCTGTAAAACACAAAATTATAATTTTGTCCTATAATGAAATACAGGATTGGCTTTGTGTATGTGTGTATAGGGGGTTAGGGGTGCATGACAAAACACTGGGAAACAAGCAATGTGTACAACTTAAGCTGAGATATGGGTATGGGTCTACTTTATTTACGCGAAAGCTTAAAACAGTGAATGCATATGCATTGAACCATATGCATCGAACCGAGAAACCATCGAAACACAATAAAAACGGAACTACACTACAAGCATGACATGTAACAGCTGTAGGCAGGGGGGCAAGCCCCCCTGCACCCCCACACCGCCCGCTACTTAAATATACCAACTCCGAGATCGCACTACATTGAAGTAAATGGAAATCTCCACCTACAGAGATTTCCTTTTAAAGTTTTCGACAGTTCTCACTTTCGATGCATATGGTTCGATGCATATGCATTCGCTGTTTTAAGCTTTCGTGTAAATAAAGTAGACCCGTGGGTATACAAATTTTTTGTTTCTGTTTAAGTTACTATTATTTAGATTTTAATGCGAAATGTGTTGACAACAGATGCAGACATCTTTAAAACTCTGTTGCTAATACTGCTCAGGGGAAGTATTTGCAGATAGTATGTCTTGTCTGACTGTGTTTAATGAGTCACTATTTACACATGCCAATACTGATCATGCTCATGATCCAGTGGAATTGAAGGTTATGTAAATTTCAAAACTCAGTGCCGAGTCTCATGTTAGCACAAGTGCTGCAGTGTCTGAAGTGATTCTATCCTCCTACTTTGCTGTCTGCAGGCTTGCAACAACATACTTGACATCATCTCAGGTTCAAAGGTGTACCTACAACACTGATATCTATACTTTATGTAGCAGATGCAAAATATGTACAAACACATGTATGTTCCCTTGTCTTCTGAGAGACAGTTTGAGACAAGTAGTGAGTTACTCAAACCACTCAGATATGAAAAATCTAGGCATAAAAGAATGCTGGGAATTTCAAAGGGGGTCAGTTCAGCTAGGGGTGTAGCCAGGATTTTCAATTTTGTACTCACAGCTCCCAGACCGCTGCTTGCTCAACAAACCACACCCACATTAACACTGCTGTCAAAGCCACGCCCCTTCATATTTCTGATCTCTGAACAGATCACAGGCAAGTATATGCCAGGGTAGTAATTACATGATGAAGCAGCCTGAGCATTTCATTCCAAAACTGCATCTTCCTTAAGACAAAAAACAAAATACCTTTCCATTTACACTAGGGTATATCAGTTTGCTATCCCAACAATACTCTTCTTACCTTTGCAGCTCCTAACCCCTGTAGTGGCTCATAAGAGCTCCAGCAGTGCTGCCGACTAAAGGACTGGCAGGCTCTAGGCAGCACATGCTCCACAGTGATGTGGTCTGCAGGTACAACATATAGTGCTCTCCCTAGGTAACCACCCAAGCTATGAGCCACAACTACCTCCCATCCACCTTCATGGGGTCACCTGGTAATGGCTGTTCACTCCTACGGCCTGCACTCACACTATGCCTTTTGGAATAGTAAATCTTACATTCCCAACAACAAATATATTTTAGCTGGGCTCAGTCATACTGCCACTGACAATAAATGAAGATGTGTCAACCCAAGCAAAACCCAAAGAAATTCTGGAGCTCTCTCAACTCTTTATTTAACCTAGGTCCTAGTAATAATCCTTGTCCAGACCCAAATAAACACCCACTGAAATTGTTGCAACCTTCAATTCCTACTTCATAGATACTATAGCCAATCTAACCGCTACCTTTCCCAAGACCAACTTGTCCACCACAGACCTCTACACAGCTAACACCAGTGCACCCCCATTTCCAACTTTACTGTCACCTATACCCACCTCGACTATTAAAAAATTGTTTTAAAAACTCAAACTATGCACAAATGCCTCTAACAATATACCCGCCAAATACCTGCAAATTTCAGCCAACTCAATCGCTTACCCTATCAGCATACGTCTCAACGGATCTATCCAAGAATCCTATATGCCCATCATCTGGAAAAAAGCTTATATCCTCCCTCTACACAAGGGGGGCCCCAACACAGACACCACCAACTTCCACCCCATTGCTATACTATCACCCATCTCTAAGATTCTGGAAAAATGTATTCATTCACAACTTCTTCAACATCAGATTCACAACCACATCCTCTCCCCCACCCAACACAGATTTAGGCCAGGGCATAGTATCATAACTGCCCTCATATCCTTCATGGACACTGTCAACCAAGCCCATGACGCTGGTAAGATCATATCTTCTTGATCTTTCTAAATCTTTTGATACTATATCCCACTCTCTCTCCTTCTAACAAAACTCTCTAACATAGGTACCTTACCTCAGACTCTAAAGTGGTTCACTAATTACCTCACTAACAGGCAAAAATCAACTAAATGGCAGAACTCTTACTCCCCTTTCCTAAACACCACCACTGGTGTTCCTCAAGGCTCCATTTTAGGCCCACTTCTGTTTAGCATATTTATCAATAACTTACACAACGCACTCTCTCTCAAGGCTCAGTCATCCAGTATGCAGATGACTCCACTATCATCTGCTCTGCAAAACAACTCCTCAGAACAAGAACAACTCACCCAAAACCCCCTCATTTCCACCAAAATTTGGATGTCTAATAATCATCTTGCCCTGAACCCAAACAAAACCTAACTAGTAATCTTTGTCCCCCAAAAGTCCATACCCCTACAAAAAGAGAACTTCACTATTCAATCCTTAAATGGTACCACCATCGACATTGTACTTAGTGCAAAACTCCTAGGTATCATCATAGACGAAAACCTCACATTTGACCTGTACATCCAGTCCAATGTCAAAAAGACACACCAAATGCTAGACACTCTCTACCGACGCAAACATCTACTCAGTGCATCAGCCCGAGTTTCCATTGCCTCTTCTTTTCTATTACCCTCCCTTTTATACGGTGCCCCCCTCCTCATCAACATTCACTCCTCTCTAAAGTCCAAACTACACTCATGCTACAACAAAATTAAGTTTGTAACTAATGCGTCCTACTTACCCCACCACTGCTTATTATTACACAACCTAAAATAGCTTGAACTCCCCAACTATCTCACCTTTATCCAACTAACTACAGCTCACAAACTCAGTCATAATCCATCCATGTGGCCTGCTCTATCTTCTATACTTAATTTATACCATCCTAACAGACCACTCCGATCCAACAACCAACTGCTCGTAAATGTAGAAAAAAACAAACTTTGAGCTGGCCAGATGCTTTAATCCTTTATCATCGCAAAACTTTGAAACTTCCTCCCCCCAACACTTAGATCCACCTGCTCAGTAACCCTCTTCAAGACATCTCTAAAACAACACCTCTCCTCATCTTGGCTGTGCAAATGTGCTAACACCACATCTCATATAACCTAACTTAGGCCATCGCAACTATTCTCACCCTACTCTACTACTCTGACATCCTCCTTTCACATCCAGCTGCATTTGTACTTACTCCGCCTCTCCATCCTGTCCACTTCCCTCTTCTACTAACCCTCATTGTCCTGCCATTGATCCTTCCTGTCTACTTCCTTTTCTTCCTAACACTTATAAACCTACCATTGAATGAGGTGAGATATTCAGGTACTCTCGCAGCCTACCTTAATATCATACCACCACTTATACCTGCAACAATATCCATCGACTTTGCTGATTCCTGCAATAGGACTCATATAGCCTATTGCTCAGCTATTACACCTCCTAAACGTCTAAAAATTTTAAGTACCTAATCTCTAATTAATTCCTTTATCTGTTTTGCACCCACTGCATGAAGTGTCCTATATAAATGTTGCTAGCTGAAAACTAATCATATGAAATGTTCTCATGTATATACTCTGATGTATAATATCTTTGATTTCAGAATGATTACTTATGTACTGTTTTTTTTTCAACAACTGTATAAGCTGCCAATGTTGTTGAGTCTTTCGGCTTTTCCTGGTTAGGGGTCGCCACAGCGGAACTCCGGTCCGCTAATGATTGGTAGTTGATTTGTATGTGCCGAGTTACCAGCCCTGATGCACAACCTTCAACGAAGGTACGCCCATTTATGCATGTCTCCACGCAGAAGACGCTCTAGCTGAGAATCGAACTGGACAGAGTCTTACTGTGAGGCGACAACGCTACTGCAGCACCACCACCGCGGGTAACTGTATAAGCTGCCAATAATATGAACTACATGTCTTTATTAATGTAAATTGTGTATTGTATGTGAAATGTCTTATATGTGAAGCTTTTCTCCCCGGGAATCCACTGAAAATGGGCACTTCTGGCCCAGATAGACCATTCCGGTAAACAAATGCAAATAAATAAATAAATGTGTACTAATGGGAGTCAATCAAGCAAAATTAAAGCTGTTGAAAGTTACAATCCTACTACCCTACTTATATTCTGTGAATCTCAAGTCTTGCTTTGCTGAAAGGAAATTGGTTAAAGTAAGAAAATTACCCTAGGCTCTAAAACCAGTGGAACTACACATGCTGTAAGGCGTGTTTTGGAGCTTTTTCTAGTCTTATGATCACGTGATAGTCTGAAGAAAATTATTGTAAAGAAATTAAAAGAAATTTAAAGAAGAAATAAGTTTTGTTCAAAGCTGACACGATATCACCCAATATGCTAAGAAGGCAACAGTTTCTAAACACAAAAAGCATATCTGCAAATGCAGGCTGCCTCCCTACCTTCCCACAAAATGAAAACATAGTAATTTTATTTATAGTCCTATGTTGCTACATGCTGCAAGAACAAATGAAGACAATCAGGTTTGATTGTGAAAAATGTTAAAGAAACAATTACCACACTGTTCTCCGCCACCCTTGTAAGCTAGTGTAAGTGATCTCGGGGGCACATATCTGAGTAGTGCTAGCTTCTGACTATGCTGGGTACAGGGCATTAGTTGGGGATGAGGTCCCTCTACTAAGCCTGTTTCAAACTTCTACTGTACAGAATAATTTACTGCAAAGCTCTATGCATATTTAAATAGTTGCACTGACACATCTGCCCCCCTCAGAAATAAATACAACACCAAATTCAAAAATAAAGCCCTATGGGCAGCATAATAAAAGAAAAAAAAATAGTCATTGCATGCAAAATTAAATGTAACTCTCAAAAAGCAAAAACACTCTTGCTAAACTAATAAGGAACTCAGGACTGTCATTAAATCAACCAAAGCCTGATAGGAGGTAAAAATATAAACCCAGGTAAAAGATAACCACAAAGTATTTCAACTGTGTTAGAAATCTCAAACAATGACTGGCACTACAGTGAGCTAATAACAAATGATATCACATACTTGGACCAGAGGATATAGCCAATCCACTGACCAACTAATTCAGATTGAACTTTGTCCCCCCTCCTCAATCTTCCAATATTCTCACATAAAATACCTGCATCTATAACCCCCTCAAATCTCCCAACAATTTCTGAAGTTACTACCTAAGGCCAAGAATACAATGTCTGTTGGGACTGGATAACATACTAGGCTACCTACCGGTTAGTCTGAAACTGATATGTCGAACCCCCTATAAAGGCTATTCAATACTATTCTCAAAATAGATTTCGTGCTGGATGAATGAAAGACTGAAGCAGACATTCCCTTGCATGAAAGTGGGACTTCAATGGACCCAGGCAATTATATACACACAAGCCTAACCAGTCTGAAAATATGTTTCATGCTAGATGAATGAAAGACTACAACAGACATTCCCTTAAATGAAGATAGGACTTAAATGGGCCCAGGCAATTATATACTCATAAGCCTAACCAGTCTCATCTGGGAACCTACGTCAGTAATGAACTGTCCCTTGATCACTACGTGTTCACTATTGTAAGGAAATCCTTTTTAATTGTACAGCTTATATCTAAAGGTATATCATGCAGCTCCAGGCATATAATTGTTCCCCTCTACTTGGCATTCATCAGGCCAATCACTAACTATAATGCCCCTTTTAGTATGTACCTGTCCAAACACTTGGCAGACGTGGATGCCATCTAACTCTCAAACATTTAAGAATTATTCCAAAGCACACCTCCTACTAATCACTTATACCATGGTAAAATTTCAATCCCTCCCAAACCCTGTGAACTCTGCTACCAGTATGGAATTGTTTACAGAAACCCTATACCATCATGTAAACAGTTGCACTGAGGTAGCTGTACCCTCAATGAATAAGCAGAGAACTAACTCAAATCCTAACTACTCCTATATCCTAACTACAAATCCCAAGAACTAACACAGTATCCAAAGCCAAGAACACAGCATCCATGGGACCTGACGACATCCCAGGCTGTGTACTACATAAACTACAGAACGAACTGGCACCCCACCTAAGTACCAAGTTCAATCATAGCCTCACCTCAGGCTATGTGCCCACTGAATGGCGCACAGCGACAGTTATCCCACTCCACAAAGGGGGAGCCACCACAGACCCCGGAAACTACCGCCCAATTAGCCTAACGAGCCTGGTCTGCAAGGCTATGGAGCGTATCATCATGGAACTTATAAACAATGACATTGGCAATCTCCAAACTCAGGACTCCACCCAGTTCGGGTTTGTAAAAGGCAGATCATGTCTCCTAAACCTGATAGACTTCTTTGAAGCAGTCACCAAAGCCGTAGATGAGGGTAAGGTGGTTCACACAGCCTATCTAGATCTCGCCAAGGCTTTTAACACCATCCCCCACTCTGGAATTATAGATAAACTCACTAAACTAGGTATAAATCCCTATGTCACAAGATGGGTTGCCAACTGGCTCACTGACAGAACCCACACTGTGAAAGTAGCAGACTCCAAATCCAGCTTCAGACCAGTGACAAGTGGAGTACCACAGGGTTCAGTCCTGGGTCCTCTCCTGTTTGGTATCTACGTCTCTGAAGTACAGGCCAACACAGAAGGTCTTTATTAACGGTTCAGATGACTGCAAACTAGGAGCCATAATCAAAACTCCAAAAGATGTGGACCTTGCTGAGACAGATGCCTGGTGTCAAAGCCATGGCCTCAAGCTCAATGCCAAAAAGTGCATTGTCATTCCTTTTGGTAAAAACTCAGTACCCATGAACTACCACATATGTGGTAGTCTACTCAACACTGAAAGTGTGATAAGAGACCTTGGGACACAGGTGGACAGTAGTCTCTCCTTTGATAATCACATCACCACAGTAGTCAGGAAATCCTTCTATGTGGCACACCTCATCACAAAAGGTTTCTCATCCAGGAAAAAAGAGGTCATTGTTCCCCTCTACTCATCACTCATTAGACCCATTATAGAGTACAATGCCCCTTTTGGTATGTACCTCACAAGACATCTACAACAACTGGAAAGGCCACAGAAATACCTCACAAAGAGGATTACTGGCTTCAAAGAGATGCCCTATGCAGACCGTCTCAAAAAACTGCAGCTTTACTCCATTGCATATCGCCTACTCAGAGGCGATCTCTGCCTAACACACAAAGCTATGTCAAACCGAGAGCTTTTAGACATGCTCCACTTAAAGAAATCCCAATCCCTACGAGCTACATGCTCTAGGGACCTAAACCTCATCACCACAATAAACAGAACATGCTGGAGGGATAGATTCCTGTCCCAGAGACTTCCCATACTCTGGAACAAACTACCTATCTATATCAAACAAAGCTCCTCATTAGCACTGTTCAAGAAAAATCTTGATGATTGGATGAGAGATAGGAAATTCACCCCAGGGATCACTTCTGTGGCTCTGCTCGACAGTGGCACAGGAAGATAATTTTCTTGGGTGGCGAAAGCCAGGGTACCTTTGGCTAGGCTTATATAGGCTCTAGGGCCAATAGCCTAGTACCTACCTATGAACCTATGAAATGACAAGCCACCATGGTGGAATCCTGATATCAACAAGGTGTAGAACAAAAGGAAGAAAACCACGGCCAAAACTAGGAAGTGCAACACTCAGCAAAGTGAAAAAACCCTCAAACTAAATAAGATACTCAGAAATCTTATCAAGCCCACCAAAGTCAAATTTGAGACAGAAATATTCTCAAAGACAAAGGATAACCACAAGGCCTTCATCAGCTTTGTCTGCAAACTCACAGGTGACACAACAGTGTGCTGAACAAATTGTAAATGAAACCACCTAAAAGGAATGAAAGAATATAGCAAACCTGCTGGCTGATAAATTGAATCCCAATTTCACCCCTTCTTCCCCTCAATACCTTTCAGGAGACACCCTCGACCATAACTCTTCTGGCTATCACTAGCTCACAAGTCTTCAATGCACTCTCCAAGGCAAAGAATACAACCTCAATGGCCCATGATAATATCCTGGGATACCTCTTGGATAGCATGAAATATGAGCTATCAAACGCTTTAAAATCATTGCTCAACATTAGCCTCCTAACTGGCTTCATGCTTAGTGAATGAAGGACTGCAACAGTTAATCCTCGGCACAAGGTTTGGCCTTCTACTGACCTGGAAAGCTACAGACCATACGTCTGACTAGTCATGTATTTTATTATTTATTTATTTATTTATGTATTTATTTATTTATATTTGTTGACTGGGAGTGTCCGACTGGACGTAGGTCCATTTTCAGCGGAGGCCCAGGGAGAAAAGCTCCACAGTTAAAATAAACAGACAGTAGTTACATTGGATTACATAGCGATTAACAATTTACATAGCAATTATTTACAACATATTTACAGATGAAGAACATAGTACATCAGTAGACAACTAGAATCTTTATCTGTGAAGTACATAACAGACATTAACAAATGTTAAAATAAGAAGTTCCTGCTGTACAAGTACTAGGCTAATGAGCATCTGAGCTTGCTATAATCAAGGTAGTTAGTGGAGTGGAAAGAAAGGTAGTGGTTGGACGGGGTGGGTGATATTAGAGTGGGAGTTGCAAGGGCATAGCCAGCATGTTTTTAGGTGCACTTTTAGTAAAGTTTTGAAGTGGGTGCATGATGGTATGGAGGTAATTGTGGGTGGGAGGGAGTTCCATAATTTGGCTATGGTGCAAGAGAATAGTGCTTCACCAGCAGAGTTATTGGCTTTAGTGATCTGCAAGTGATTTTTGTTGCTGGATCTTAGTGGTCTGGTAGTGCGATAGGGTTAGAGTAGATTCTGGAGGGATGGGACATTTAGTGGATGGTTTACTAGTTTGTGGGTGAGTGAGAGTTGATACCATTGAAGGAGGTGAGGGAGTTCAAGCCAGCCCAGTTCAGCAAGTGACAGACAGTGGTGACTACGGTAGGATGCCCCTGTGGCGAATTTGGCAATTTTGTTGTAGCAGGTCTCTAGCTTGTTTAGATCGCATTGCCTTAGGTTGGTATATATTGGAGAGGCATAAAGTAGGGTGGAGATAAGGTGGGAATTTGCTATTGAAATCTTTGCTGCTTTGGTGAGAAGATGCTTATTTCTGTATAACGCCCTAGTTTTTGTGGACTTTTTTATGGTCATGGATATGTGAATGTCAAATTTTAGTTTATTGTCTATTTCCACTCCTAGCAATTTGGTGTGTTCAGTTGGGTATATAGCGGTGTTGTCTTTTGCTGTGATGTTAAAGTGAGAGTTGCTTTGAGTATGTTTGGTGGGTTGGAAGATGAGTAGTTTAGTTTTGTTTGGGTTGAGTATTAACTGGGCATCGGATAACCAAGTTTCAACAGAGGAAAAGGCTTCCTGTGTGACTTTTTGCAGTTTGGGTAGGGACTGGGCTGAGCAGATGATGGTCGAGTCATCTGCGTATTGTATGAGTGTGCCATGTGTGGTGGGACAGGCTAGATTATTTGTGAAAACAGAGAAGAGTAGGGTTCCAAGGATGAATCCTTGGGGAATCCCTATGGAGACAGGTAGTTGGGGAGATATGTCATTCTGCCATACAACGGATTGTTGGTGGTCAGACAGGTAACTCTGAAACCAGTTGGTGACTGATTGTGAGAAGGATAGGTTATTGAGGACAGAGATAAGTTGTTTGTGTGGGACCATTTCAAATGCTTTAGATGTATGTATTTTATATATATATTTTAATATATTATAATGCATATATTTTATGTATGTAAAGCCAGGGAAAGAATTATGGATATTTTAAATAAAGACACAAGGAACCTGTTTCTTATTTACTTCTACAATGATTACAGATAGTGAAATAAAATAACACAAACACTGATAGCCATTTGCTAAACAAACAATAGTCTCACAATGAAAACAGACTTAGCATGAGCAGTAAACTTCTCTCCCCTTGAAACTCACAATCATTGAAATGGCATGAAAACCCATACTAAAAGAAAATGCATCTGGCCAGTGGGGGATTAAGTTTACTTTTGAGCTGTTTACAAACCATAGGCTCCTTGTACACATGTATAGCGCCATACACATATGTTCTTTGATTCACCTTTCTGATTTATTAAATTAATATTGCTTGTATACTACAGCACCATTTGTTAGACTGGTGTTTTAAATTTTTAGTTATGAACATTCTAGTAAACAATGAAGCAAAATATATGAACCAATAATGACAAAACTACCAATTTCAGAAAATTTCTGTCATTACAATCTACCAATATTACTCAACAAGCACAATTTCTATTATAAGTAAAAATCATCTGAATTATTCGGCATTAAAGAGATCTGTAACGTATAAACAGGTTGTTACGGGCAAACAACTTTACATTTCAGTGTTTCATCTAAAAATTCAGTGCCTGCTGCCACTGAAGAATTAATTGCCTATGTAACATTGCAAAAATGTTAAGGTGGTAATATTGCAATAGGGAATGACTGACAAAGTGACATGTTCAAAGTTACTAGCCAAGTAGCCATCTCATACAAAGGAGGACACATGAGTGCAGAACTCCTATTCCCCTGTCAAATGCACCAAATAATCAGCAATCAAAATGGCACTGCAATATCAGCACTCCATATACATGGTGTGGAAGTAGAATCCACAGTCTTCTGCACCAAAGACAAGTATGCTACTAACACTGCTTTCAAATTCTACAACACAAACATTGACTGCCATTTGATAAACAAAACAGTTAGTTACACATTGAAAACAGACTTGACATAAGCAACAGTAAACTTATCTTCTTTTGAAACTCACAATTCCATGGAAATTAAGTGAAATTCGGTCCCTTGAAAATGCACTGAAACTCATAATTCCCTGAAAATGTACTGAAACTCAAACTCACAATTCCGTCGGCAGTCTAGCAGTTGATATAGAGGATTTAGGCTCTTGTCTTGTGTAACCAAGTTACAGGGTCAAGCCTGATCAAGTTAATTGACTTACCCACCCTCCCCCTTAACTAGAGCATGACACACCATACCTCCATACTTCTCAACCTCTTAAGAAATTTGGACAAAACCTAAAATAATGGGGAAATAAAGGCCCCAAAATAGTGACAGATTTTAAATATTGCTCTTACAGACTTAGAAAGTTGCTAGAATAACAGTATTTGTCTTACCATGCTTTTTCTAAAGGAAAGAAAGTCTAAAACTCAAATGCATGACATTTAGTTATTTCAATAATCCGTGATTTGCCAGAAAACCACAAATATAAATCAGGCATTCTGCAAAAATCTGGATGGTTGACAGGTATACATATGACTCAATCTCTTAGTGCAAGAAATCTGGGCAAAGCCTGAAATAATAGAGATATAATGGCCCAAAACAGGGATCATGCTTCTCAACCACTTCAAGCAAGAAATCTGGACAAAGCCTGTAGTAATGCGGGAACAAAGGCCCCAAAATAGGGAAAGTTTTTAAATAGAGCCCTTATAGGCTTAGAAAGTTGATATAATTACAGGTTTTGCATGAACATGAATTTTCTGAAGGATATGGAGTATGAAACTCAAATGTCTGCCATTATTTTCTCACTATAGTCCTCAATGGTTAGCCAGTAATTTGCAAAACCACCAATTTTAGGAGAAATAGAACAAAAATATGATGCAAAAATCTGGACATTCTATGAAAATCTGGATAGTTGAGAGGTATGATAGGGACAGATTTTAAATATTATTCTTTTTAACTTAGAAAGTTTCTAGAATAACAGGATTTGTGCTAGAATGTATGCTCTCAAAGATATGATTATATATGTCATTATTTAGTGACTTCAGGCCTCCGTGATTTGCCAGAAAACCACATATTTTATGAGAACCAGACGAAAACTATGAGGCTAAATCTGAAGAGTTGAGAGGTATGTTAAACACACGCATATCCCTACCTACATTCTCAGACATAACAACATACTCACCCTCTCCTTCATATGTCCGTTGCTGTGTTTTTAGAACTCAGGAGGCAAGTGCTTTCGTGGGGTTTTGCCCAGTTATTTCCCCTGGCCACCCACACCAAGAAGCGCCACTAAACAGAAACTGTTACGTGAGCTGAAAGCTTAGCAAAGACCTGGTTCAGGACAGTTACTCAAACGGACAAGGTTTTGCCCAGTTATTTCCCCTGGCCACCCACACCAAGAAGCGCCACTAAACAGAAACTGTTACGTGAGCTGAAAGCTTAGCAAAGACCTGGTTCAGGACAGTTACTCAAACGGACAAGGTTTTGCCCAGTTATTTCCCCTGGCCACCCACACCAAGAAGTGCCACTAAACAGAAACTGTTACGTGAGCTGAAAGCTTAGCAAAGACCTGGTTCAGGACAGTTACTCAAATGGACAAGGTTTTGCCCAGTTATTTTCCCTGGCCACCCACACCAAGAAGCACCACTAAACAGAAACTGTTACGTGAGCTGAAAGCTTAGCAAAGACCTGGTTCAGGACAGTTACTCAAACGGACAAGGTCAATATCCAGAAATATAATAGCCAACTAAGATTAATAAAGAAGCCCCTCTATAGCTCGTACTCGAGTCACAAAACACAGCAAAGCATCACCTCAAAGGAAGATTATCTTCTGTCATTCTGGCCCACAATTAGAGAAAATTTTGGGAAAATTCAAAAGAAACAAATAAAACCTAAATATATTCTCCATTACCTTGGTCAGTGTGGGGTGGATTTAACCCCGCTACGCTCGGGCTCGCTTCGCGCCCCTCCCTGCTACCATATCCCACCCGCCCCCAGTGGTCCTACTTTTATACCTAACCAACCACACCCACTTCTATCCACACTCTCACAAAATCACGCGTTACTCTCTCTTCCATCCCCCCTCCTCCCTCACGAGAACCACTCCCACCACACTTGCTCATTGGTTAAACGCCTATAACTATGTTAAACACTATGAAGCCCTACCTCTCTCTGGTTCTCAAGCCAACCATAAAAACTCTGCCCCTTACTCTATTAGTCTTTACCTCACTATACTTACTAACTAAATATGAGGGCCAAATGTACAAGGGATATCACTATCCTAAGTATCATACCTGTACGCCCTCAACCCCACTTAACACTGCTCATCCTACTCACTACCCAACCAATACAGTACAATACACCAATTACCCCCACCCCCATAAACTAAAAATGAATCATCCCAAATCCAAATATGCTGACAAACTATTACTTAAACTCCTGAAACTTATAGAATACCTGAGAAAAAATATGCCTAAAGATGGAGACATCCACCCCAACCCAGGCCCCATAACAATCGCTAGCTCTCATAGGCAATCTCTTCTTCCTAATTCTCCTAACTCCCTCCTAATCTGCCACCTAAATATAAGAAGCCTAAACAACAAAATACACAACTTGCACGCTCTGTTAGACACCCACCACCCTGACATTATGTGCCTGACTGAAACCTGGCTTAAACCAGTAACGAAAGACAATGAGATCTCACCACCTGGCTATAACATATACAGAAACGACCGCCCAATAAAAAAAGGAGGTGGTATCGCTGTGTTCTTCAAATGCTCACTAAATGTTACTTTGAACCCCTCCCAACCTCCCCAGATCTCTAATGCAGAATTAACTGCCCTTAAAATACAAATGAATAAGGAAAAAAGTATCAACCTAATTGTGACCTACATCCCCCCTGGAAGTAACTCTGACACACTTGAGCATATCTTAAATTGGCTTGCTATTAACTGCCCCCAAGAAACTATTATTATGGGCGATATGAATATAGACTGGAATCAATGTTCCTCAGAGACCAACCCCACCCTCATAAATCTCCACGGTTTCTCACAGATTATATCCTCCCCCACCAGAATTGGTAACACCAATCAAAAAGAAAGTATCCTAGACTGGATACTCATAAACAATCCGTCCCATGCTTACAAGTCTGGGACTCTCCCAAATGAACTCAGTGATCATCTCATCACTTACATAGAGAAAACAAAAGCAGGGAGATGCAAGCTACCAGTGTATAAATCAATCAGGAACACTAAACATTTTGACCTCTCTAAATTCCAACTAGAACTACAGTCATGTAACTGGTCTATTCTTAAATACCTCTCTCTCGATGTGGCAGTAACAACCTTTAACTCCACCTTTACAAACATACTCAATTCCCATGCCCCCATACGTTCAACCAAAGTCAAAAACCAGACTGCTCCATGGCTAACAAAAGACTCAAAATCCAAAATCAAACTTAGAAACAAAGCCTGGGATAAATGGCGTGCTTCCAAAGCTCCCCTAGACCGAATTTACTTCCAACAACTTAGAAATGTGACAAAAAAATCCATTTCACTAGACAAAAAGAACTATTACCACCAACTGCAAGATAAACACCAACACAATCCCCAAAAGTTTTGGGCAGGTATTAACAACCTTCTCCATCCAGGAAAGACCACCACTCCAACTCCAGCTGACCTAAATGATAAAAGCCCTGAAGAAGTGGCCAATACCTTTAACTCTTTCTTTATCAATGTTATCAAATCCTTAGCTGCCCAACAACCTCCCACCAATCCCTCTACCATAAGTTCGACCCTGAAGTCTGAGCCCTCCTTCCACCTACAACCTGTTTCTACTTCCTTCATCAGATCCCTACTGAAGAAACTAAAACCTACTACCATTGCTGCCGACCTTCTACCAGCTGATTATCTACAAAAAGCTGCAGAGGTCATAGCCTACCCCATCTCTATCCTAATCAACCGTACCATAACGGAATCTATTATCCCCTCAATTTGGAAAATCTCCCACGTTATCCCTCTCCACAAAGGAGGGGCATCCACTGATCTATCCAACTACAGGCCAATAGCCATATTGTCACCACTTGCTAAAATCATGGAAAAATGTATACACAAACAACTTGTACACTACCTAACCCAGGGCAAGCTTCTAACTACCTCACAACATGGTTTCAGGCCCAAACACAGCACTACCACCGCCCTCCTCTCATTCACCGACACTATAAACCATAATAAGAACAACAAAAATATGTCATCTGCTCTCTTTCTGGACCTATCAAAGGCCTTTGATATGGTCAACCATCAACTACTTCACAACACTCTAAAAACTTTCTATCTAGATAACACAACACTTAATTGGTTTCATGCCTATCTCTCCGATAGGAATCAAGCTGTACTCTGGCAAAACAAGCTCTCGCCCCTCTTACCTAATTCCACAGGGGTGCCCCAAGGCTCCATACTGGGACCTCTACTCTTTTCTATTTTCATTAACGACCTCCACACAGTCATCCCCGAGACCTCCTGCATTCAATATGCAGATGACTCAACACTAATCAACTCGGACAAGTCACCAGCTAAGCTACTATCCAAAACCCAAGACTGTCTGACTGCAGTTGAAGACTGGTTGTTAGGTCGCCACTTGATCCTTAACCCTAAAAAAAACAAACTATTACTCTTCCATACTACCCATAAACCTTCCCCTATACTCTTTTCTGTTCAATCCAAAAATGGGACTACTATATCCCCAGACTCAAACTCCAAGTTACTAGGTGTTACCATAGACAACAAACTCAGATTTGACCTTCACATCAACCAAACTATTAAAACAGTTAATAAGAAACTGAGGTCTCTTTATAGAATAAGATCCTTTCTAACTCCCAAGGCGAGAGAGGCCACAGCCCGGTCTCATCTCCTCTCCTCCCTCCTTTATGCCTCGCCCATACTCACCAACCTGTACAAATCAGACCTAAACAAAATCTCATGTTGCTATAATCATATTGCTAGATTTGTTACTGGCATGCCTTACAAAACCCATCACTGTATCAACCTGCATAACCTTGGCTGGATTGAATTACCAAACCTACTCCAGCAGACCCAACTAACAGTAGCTTTTAAAATTCTCACACAACCTGACACCATTCCTGCGCTGCGTAATTTAATCACCCCATACTTAAATCTAACTAGTCTGCACTCAGCAAATAGGCTACTTGCTCAAACGGTCAAATCCTGTAATTTTGGAGGTGACTCGCTGTTTGCAAATTCCATTGGTAAAATATGGAATTCCCTTCCTCCTCAACTCACCACTATCACCTCCCTATCCAAATTCAAGAAAAGTCTATCCCTTCACTTTAAAAACCAGTGGCTCTGTCAATGTTCCAAACCAGACTAAACCCATTACCCTCCTCAACCTCGACTTCTCTATAGGAATTCCTCAAGGCTCTTTCTCTGGATCAAGCATTATTCTGACGTTTTTTTTCCTTCTAAATCTTAATTGTATACAATCGTATGTTATTCTGTACCTCATGTATTAATTATCAAAAGAAGTATTATGTACTCTGTTTAATATGAATGTAAATTACTGTCAATGTGGAGCTTTTCTCCCCGGGCCTCCGCTGAAAATGGACATGTATCCAGACGGATTATCCCGGTCAACAAATGTAAAATAAATAAAATAAATAAATGTCAACAAACAGCTAGATTACATTCCATACACACACACACACACACACACACACACACACACACACACACACACACACAAACCTTCTCTTTCATACAGCAACAAATGGCTACTTTAAACTACACACACTCACACAGACCTATTCTCTAACACAGTAACTAACACACACACACACACACACACACACACACACACACACACACACGCACTTCATTTCTCATACAAAACAGAATGGCTAGTTCAAACTATATACACATACATACATACATACATACACACAGTTTCTCTCTCATTCAGAAATGAATGCAACCACTAGTGTAAATTATATACATACACACACACACACACACACACACACACACACACACACACACACACACACACCACTTAGTCTCACACACACACCTAAACACACACAATTTACTTACTTGCCTTCTCTCTCAGTCTCAAACGGAACGGCTATATGTCACACAGAAGATCTGGGTCATGATTCAAACAAGAATCGATGTTTCCTTGCTTCAAAGAATATGCAGCGATACTCTATAGTGTGTCATACTAAATCTTTAAAGGGTCACATCGTAGTGCCTGCCCTGTGCTAACCCCTCCACACAAACACTGTACTGAAGTGCGTATAGTGAGTATGCCTCCCGACGTCCCTGAGTTCAGCAACACTGTTTGTTTCCTTTCATAAGGATGACCCATCATATGCTGAGTTAGAAGCCATACAGTACGGTAGATACCATGAGGCTGACAACTAGGCACAGCCATGTGATATTTTCTGGCAACCTTGGCATTAACACTGAGCTTTCATGTTTTCCATCACTAGAGAATTTCATGATATTTTTATGCAACTGACCTGAATAATAGTGATGCATGGACGTCGGGAGGTATACTCACTGTATGCACTTTAGTACAGTGTTTGTGTGAGGGGTTAGCACAAGGCAAGTACTACGATCTAGGGGGGAAAGCTAAAAAGGCATCTTCGCCTTTAAGGAAAGTCATGCATGCATGCCTCACACTCACGCTAATGCTGATGTAAACCTATTTTGTACTCTCACCAGCAATTTAAAATAGCCGTTCCATTTGAGACTGAGAGAGAAGGTAAGTAAGTAAATTATGTGAGTGTGTGTGTGTGTGTGTGTGTGTGTGTGTGTGTGTGTGTGTGTGTGTGTGTGTGTGTGTTTTGAGAGAGAGACCTACCTAAACATGTTACAGTTACAGACTTTTCTCAACCCCATTATACAATGTCACATGTATATGTGTATATTAACAGAAAATCAAGGTCACAAGGGCTTGAAAAACATGGATAGGGTATAAAGAATTTGTGAAGTTCTGGAAGCACATTAACTGCCTTACAAGGAAGGTATACACCAGGTCAAATCAGGAAGAAGGATGAGACAGGCTGTGTGCTAACAATGCAAGCAAGTGCTGATATACAGCACAGAATGTACTCTGGCAGACATGGTCTGTTACCTTCTGATAGGACGCCAAGGGTGGAACCATATACAGTCACTGCTGTTCAGTTGGTAGTCCAACTGGTAAGGCCAAATGTTGTAAGATAGTTTATTAGGTCAGTGATGCACTCACTGCAACAGAGACAATTAGTTACATTCAAATAAGAATGTTACTCAGACGTATGGAGTCCCAGTGATTAGGTCAAATGATGCATTGTATTTCAGTAGGTCAGTGATCCATGTACTATAACAGGAAAGGTTAGTTTTGTGTTAAGTAAGATTGGTACTCAGTAGAATGCAATGAGGCAGGTGCCTCTGATACTAAACTGCATACTATAGGACAGGGTGCATGTAGTTTTTCCCACTTTGTCTTGCTGCTATACAAAATCAGTATACCATACTGGAAATGGCTCTCCTAATGGAAGGTTCTAAATGGCTGAATATGACCCAGAATAGGATGCAGTAGCTATTGAAGAATGCAGAGATTTTTGTGAAGTCTTATATCGAAGTGCAAAATTGTCAGCAAAGGTATAACAATACCAGATGGGAGCTTCTGACTCTGCAGTTCGAAAGACGATGAGCAGATACTCATTGCCTTCATACAGAGCTTTATCCTTGTCAGTTTTTCTCCTGATATTAATGTCACTCACACATAAGTTATCACCTGAGTACTGTATGCACATTTATGTGACCCTTTAAAGAATTAGTACGACACACTATAGAGTATTGTTACACATTCTTTAAGCAAGAAACATCGATCTTGTCTGAATCATGACCCAGGTCTTGTGTGTGACACATAGCCATTCCGTTTGAGCCTGAGAGAGAAGGCAAGTAAGTCAATTATGTGTGTGTGTGTGTGTGTGTGTGTGTGTGTGTGTGTGTGTGTGTGTGTAAGTGGTGTCTGTATGTACGTATAAAATTTACACTAGTGGTTGCGTTCATTTCTGAATGAGAGAGAAAAGTGTGTGTATGTATGTATGTATGTATGTATATGTAGTTTGAACTAGCCATTCTGTTTCGTATGAGAAATAAAGTGCATATATGTGTGCATGCGCGCGCGCGCGTGTGTGTGTGTGTGTGTGCATGTGTGTGTTAGTTATTGCGTGAGAAAGCAGGTGTGTGTGTGTGGAGTTTAAACTAGCCGTTTGCTGCTGTATGAAAGAGAAGGTGTGTGTGTGTGTGTGTGTGTGTGTGTGTGTGTGTGTGTGTGTGTGAGTGTAGGTGTGTGTACAGAATGTAAACTAGCCGTTTGCTTTACCCTACAACCTATCCCCACCAACTTTATTAAAAAGCTCATTATGAAACTTAAACCTACCACCCTAGCCGCTGACAAACTCTCTGCTGAATATCTGAAAATAGCAGCTGAGGCTATAGCTTTCCCTATTTCAATTCTTATCAACCGCTCCATCTCAGAGAACCTAGACCCTGAAATATGGAAAACCTCATACATTATCCCACTCCACAAAGGGGGTAACTGTAAAGAGTTAACCAACTACAGGCCAATAGCAATACTTTCACCACTGTCCAAAATACTTGACAGGTGTGTACACACCCAACTCATGAAATACTTCAATACCCAGAACCTCCTCACAAATACACAACACGGCTTCAGACCTTATCATAGCACTACAACAGCTCTCATGTCTTTCTGTCAAACAATTAATAGCCGCCGTAACAATGGTAACTATGTATCTGCTCTCTTTCTGGATGTTTCCAAAGCATCTGACATGGTTAACCATAACATACGCCTTAGTTCCCTCTCACAGCTCAGTCTTAGTAAATCCACAATCACATGGTTTCAAAGCTGCTTGTCAGGTAGGCATCAAGCAGTACAGTGGAGACATGAGCTCTCTCCTCTACTACCAGTTACACTGGGTGTTCCTCAGGGGTCTATCCTGGGACCATTATTATTTTCTGTCTTCACTAATAACCTCCATTCTTCTTCTCTATATGCCTCAGTCATCCAATATGCTGATGACTCTACACTAATTTGTTCCTCTCCCACGCTCCATGAACTCCACCTACTAACACAAGCCTCTTTCCTTTTTGTGGAAGAATGGCTTACTAAATCTCAGCTAATGCTTAACCTCTACAAAACCAAACATCTAATATTCCATCCTACTAACCACTCCACTACCACACTCATTTTTTCCATAACCTCTAACAATAAAACAACCATTTCGCCAAGTAACCACAGCAAACTCCTAGGAGTCAATGTTGATTACCAGATGAAGTTTGACATCCACATCTCACTAACTATAAAAAAGTACATAAAAAGCTAGGGGCCCTATACAGAAATAAAAAAATCCTCACAAACTCTACTAGAGCCATAATAGCACAAACATACCTCATCTCCACACTTCTCTACACTTCTCCTATACTCAATAATCTTAGAAATACTGATTTATCCAAATTTCAGGTATGCTATAATAAAGCTCTACAACAACAAACTGTATGTGCTTCAACACAAATGATACCACCAAAGCCACAAAAAGTTTTTTATTTCTTTAGTGCCTCGGCTACAATCAGCCTTCAAGGAGTAAAATACACAAATTCAGCCATCCTTTATATAATACCAGCAGCTTCAATCAATAAACAATTAAACAATAAATTTAAAAAAATCTATTAAATTTCAGTTAAAACTTTTTAAAGTGTCAATGTCCCATTTCATATAACACTTTTCCAACAACATTCAGCATTTAATCCCCTAGGTGTTAACGTACCATATTTTAAAATACATATTGTTTCCTTTTTTAAAAGATTATATCTATGTGTTTCCCTATCATTATTCTTTAAACAAATCTGTTCTAAAATAGTCCTTCAGGATTTCCATTATGGCTACTTCTAAAATGTTGAGCTAAGGGGCTTTTTATCCTACCTGTCCTAATGTCCCTCAAATGTTCTAACAATTTAACTTTAAATATTATTTTTGTTTGTCCAATATAGAACATATTACGCATACATCTAATAGCATATATACCCCCTCTGTTCTACAATTATATTCCCCATTTACACTAAAGGGGATATCATTTATAGAATGAAAAGTGTTTATTATATAGTGACATCCCCTACACTTTCTACAGAGTCTCATTCCTTTATTCCAAAACTGCACAGACAAATGTCTGGCCTATGAAATTTAGTGTGTACCACCATATCTCGTATGCTTCTACCTCTCTTGTAGGAAAATATTAACTTTTTATTCACCAGTCCATTTAATTCATCAAAACTTTTCAAAAATTCCCAATAATGAAGCATAATGTGTTTGATATTCTCACTCAACACATTATATCCTAGAACCAAAAATAAACTATCTGTATCCATTTTATTCCTTCCACTGCCATATTCTCTCCCATAACTTTTTGTTTTGTTATCTATTCCGTATCTAATATTTAATACCTTCTTCACATCTCTGTCAATAATTTTCACATCATATCTTCTATTCCTAAATATTGCTGCAGTTTGTTCTAATTCTTCTCTAAAAATACTCTCATCATTGCACAATCTTGATATTCTTAAAAATTCCCTAAATGGCAATGATTCCAAAGTATGTCTAGGATGAAAACTAGTGCCTATTAGAAACTGATTCACCTTATTAAATTTCCTATGTATACTCGTTTTTACACATTCACCCACTACTCCACAGAAATTTATATCTAAAAATGAGACTTCTTGTCCATATTGTAGACCATCGAATGCTATCTGAAACCTATTCTGCTGTATTCCTTCCACAAAGTGTGGTACTAAATGTACACCACCCTTACACAAAAAAACTAAATTATCAATAAACCTAAAATAAAATCTAACATTTTTTTTAAAAAAGAATTGTTATATATATATATATATTCTTTTTCCATCATGCCCATAAAAAGATTGGTGTACATAGGGGAAAAGGGAGAACCCATTGCCATTCCTTGTACTTGATGGTAAATCTAATCTTCAAAATAAAAAAAAGTTATTTTCCAAATAAAATTGAATAAACTCTGTAATATGTAAGAGGGCTGCTAGCCATTTGAAGTCTAAGGGCTTCAAGCCCAAATTATGTCTGATGTTCGTGTAAAAGCTCTTCACATCCAGTGTTATCCAATACATACCATCCCTCCATCTAACATTCTTAACCTTTTCTAAAAAAATCAAAAGAATCTTTGATATAGGAAGGAAGTTGCATTACTTCTTTCACTAACACTTTATGCAATATAACACCCACATTGTGTAGAAAATATTTAGTAGCTGAAACTTGTCGGTCTACCTGGTGGATTTCTTATATCTTTTCTGGATTTTGGGCAAGCAATAAAAATAAGCAGGCCCTGTTCCTTCACATGTCAATTTGTTAGTGACATCACTGTCAGTCCAGTAACCTAGTCTCAAACCTTTTTGAATCAAATGTGTATAACTTTTCTTTGCATCTTCTATTTTATCTTCATTTACTATCTGATATATTGTTCTATCATCTAACAACTCTAATCACATTTTCAAATATTGTTCATAATGCATTATTACTATTTTATTACCTTCATCTGAAGGTTTAACAATTAATTCTCTTTGCTTACAAAAATTCAACAAGACTAACCACTCCTGTTTTGACACAATATACACAACATTCTTCTGTTAAAATTTCTAGACAAAATATCTAATTCAAAATCAACTATTGAGTGAAATTTTTTAATGCCTTCATGAATGCAAGGTGGCATAAACTTACTCTTACTAATAACAGCAGAAGTATCTATCAAACAATATGCATTCATTTCACTATTACAAGACATATATGAATCAAATGAATCAATTTCAAGCATACTCTCATCACTATCACATATGCTACTATGGTCGTTATTATTCACAGGCACCAAGCATTGCATATTAAAATAATACCATAAATGCAGTTTTCTAACCAACTTATAAAATTCAATTTTGCATTCATATTGTTTTGGTATTACTGTTGGCACAAACTTTATACCATATTTAAACACATTCCAAAAATGTTCATTTAGGGAACACCCAGATAAATTCACAATAATATTAGCATTATTAAACAAACAATTAGTACCATTTGGTTCTCTTGTTCTCACGCCATTGCCGCTGATGGCCCCCTCTCTGAGGCTCGCTTTCTGAGTGGCTTCATTTTTGTTGTCTGTTATTCTCGCCATAAGGGTGAAAATTATCCTGCATGTACTGTCCGTTCATTGGTGTAGGTAAGGGTGGATAATCTCTAACATCTTCACCATCACTGTAATACCTGATGTTCTCACTCGAAGATACTTCCATGCTGGTATCATTTCCGCTTCTCTTTCTTGCTACACCCACCCCTTCCTGAAAAAGGTCCCGTGACAGAGACCGATGACTGGTTGGTCTGAAAAAGGCAGTACCTTTTTCATAGTCTCGGAGGTCTCTTTGAATCTTATACATTTTTTGTTCTAATAACTTTTTTTCAAATGTACTTAATTTGTCTTGAATTTCACACAAACAAGATTCAAAACGAGTTCTCCCTATTAGTGTCATTAAATTATTGCACACATCAGTAATGTCTTTCTTAATTATACTCAATTGTATTGCATCCCATTCTACCAGGATGTTAGTCCATTCCTTTGAACAGAGATGTGCTGCTTTTTCTCAACGCTTTTTAAACACGATCTCTTCGGGTTTTGTCAAATCAAAAAGCAAAGATGGATATTTAACTGCTCTCAATCCCCGGGGAACTATATTCAAGTCCAGATACCTCTGCAGACTTGTCTGGTTATAATAGGTAGCCATCTCTTTGTTCATCAAATTACTTAATTTGTTGATTAAAGTTTTTATCTCAGGTGGAAAGTCCATAGAATGTTTACCGACTTCAGCAAAAGGATTAGCGACACGTTTATTTCTTGTCTCAGATAAAATTCTCTACCATATAGGCATCGAGGATTCTTCCTCACTGCCCATTATTCTCTCACCTCAATCTCTCTCACGATCCATGTTAGAACTCAGAAATCCATCAATTGTTCGTTGAGAGGAACTGAAACTCTCCTCTCTAAAAATCTGTGGAATATTTGCTGCTGGATCACTGGACATCAAACGATACAGCTCTACAACACCAAACTGTATGTGCTTCAACACAAACGATACCACCAAAGCCACAAAAAGTTTTTTATTTCTCTAGCGCCTCGGCTACAAACCGCCTTCAAGGAGTAAAATACACAAATTCAGCCATCCAATTAATAGCCACCGTAACAATGGTATCTATGTATCTGTTCTCTTTCTGGATGTTTCCAAAGCATATGACATGGTTAACCATAACATACTCCTTAGTTCCCTCTCACAGCTCAATCTTAGTAAATCCACAATCACATGGTTTCAAAGCTACTTGTCAGGTAGGCATCAAGCAGTACAGTGGAGACATGTGCTCTCTCCTCTACTACCAGTCACACTGGGTGTTCCTCAGGGCTCTATTTTGGGACCGTTATTATTTTGTATCTTCACTAATAACCTCCATTCTTCTTCTCTACATGCCTCAGTCATCCAATATGCTGATGACTCTACACTAATCTGTTCCTCTCCCACGCTCCATGAACTCCACCTACTAACACAAGCCTCTTTCCTTTTTGTGGAAGAATGGTTTACTAAATCTCAGCTAATACTTAACCTTTACAAAACCAAACATCTAATATTCCATCCTACTAACCACTCCATTACCACACCCATTTTTTCCATAACCTCTAACAATAAAACAACCATTTTGCCAAGTAACCACAGCAAACTCCTAGGAGTCAATGTCGATTACCAGATGAAGTTTGACATCCACATCTCACTAACCATAAAAAAGTACATAAAAAGCTAGGGGCCCTATACAGAAATAAAACATTCCTCACAAACTCTACTAGAGCCATAATAGCACAAACCTATCTCATCTCCACACTTCTCTACGCTTCTCCTATAGGTTCATAGTTCATAGGTTTAAACTAGGCTATCTGCCCTAAGGCATTTATAAGCCTAGCCCAAATTTTTGTGCTATGAAATGCTATTTTTTATGAAAAAATACTGTGCCCATTAGTTTGTTGTGCCTCTGTCCAGCATTGACACAGAGATGATTCCCGGGGTAAACCTACGATCTCCCATCCACAGGTCAAGATTTCTCTTGAACAGAGCCAGCGAGGTGCTCTGCCTCACATGGACCGGGATTTTATTCCACAGCATAGGGAGTCCCTGAGTGATAAATCTATCCCTCCAGCACGTCCTATTTATATCTGTGCTAAGGTTTAAGTCACTTGCTCTAGTGGTTTTGTTGGATTTGGATTTTTTGAGGTGGAGCATGTCCATTAATTCCGGGTTGGACATGGCCTTGTATGTCAGGCACATGTCACCTCTGAGCAGACGGTATGTGACTGAATAGAGATGGAGTTTCTTCAATCTGGCAGCATATGACAGATTTTGGAGTCCCTTTATCCTTTTGGTGAGGAACTTTTGGGGTCTCTCCAATTGCTGCAGATGTCGGGTGAGATACATCCTGAATGGGGCATTGTACTCGATCATTGGTCTGATAAGTGAAGAGTACAGGGGAACAATGACCTCACTAGATCTGGATGTGAATCCCTTCATGATCAGGTGGGCAATGTAGAAGGTCTTTCTAACCACTTTAGCAACGTGAGTGTCAAAAGAAAGGCCACTGTCAACCTGGGTCCCCAGGTCCCTGATAACCTCTTCTGTGCTTAGTGGATTGCCACCTATATGGTAGCTATACCCACTAATCTTAGAAATACTGATTTATCCAAAGTTCAGACATGCTATATTAAAACTGCAAGGTTTGCCAGTAATACTCCAAATCAAACACACCACTGCACTCCCCCAAAAAAACTCAACTGGCTTGAACTTCCCCATCTCCTTTATAACCAGCTTATAACAGCACATAAGATTCCCTACCACCCTAAGAACCCCCCCTGCATTACAAAACATAGTACTACATTATCCCAGTACTAGAGTATGAGCATTTATATAGGTTCATAGGTTGGTACTAGGCTATCAGCCCTACAGCCTATGCAAGCCTAGCCAGAACAATTCCCTGGATATTTCTTCCCACAATATTTACTTCTCTGGACCCCTGTCTAGCAGGGCGACTGACATGATCCCCGGGGTGAATTTCCTATCTCCCATCCAATCATCAAGATTCCTTTTGAAGAGGGCCAATGAGGCGCTTTGCTTGACATGTATGGGCAGTCTATTCCAGAGTATGGGGTGTCTCTGGGTCAGGAACCTATCCCTCCAGCATGTTTTGTTTATTGTGATGACATGGTTTAGATCCCTGGAGCATGTGGCTCTGAGGGATTGGGATTTCTTTAAGTGGAGCATGTCCAACAGCTCAGGGTTTGACATGGCCTTGTATGTTAAGCAGAGATCGCCTCTGAGTAGACGATATGCCACAGAGTATAACTGAAGTTTTTTTAGATGGTCAGCATATGGCATCTGCTTTAGGCCTATGATTCTTTTAGTGAGGTATTTCTGTGGCCTTTCCAGCTGTTGCAGATGTCTTGTGAGGTACATACCAAACAGGGCATTATACTCTATAATGGATCTAATGAGGGATGAGTACTTTGGGACAATGACCTCCTTTTTTCTGGATGAAAAGCCCTTAGTGATGAGGTGTGCCAGATAGAAGGATTTCCTGACTGTTGTGGCGATGTGGTTATCAAAAGTGAGACCACTGTCCACCTGTGTCCCTAAGTCTCTCATCTCACTTTCGATGTTTAGTGCCCTGCCACCTATGTGGTAATTCATGGGTACATGTTTTTTTCCAAAGTGGATAACTATACATTTCTTGGCATTAAGCTTGAGCCCATGGCTCTGGCATCAGGCATTTGTTTCTGTAAGGCCCTTTTATAGAATATCCACATCATTTGGGGATTCAATAATGGCTCCCAGTTTGCAGTCATCTGCAAACTTTGTTAGCAAGAGTTCCTTAGTGTTGGCCTGTACTTCAGAGAAGTAGATGCCAAACAAGAGTGGTCCCAGGACTGAACCCTGAGGTACTCCACTTGTCACTTGTCTGGAGCTGGATTTGGAGTCGGCTACTTTTACAGTCTGGGTTCTGTCAGTAAGCCAGTTGGCAACCCATCGAGTGACATAGGGATTTATGCCCAGCTTAGTAAGTTTATCTACGATTCCAGAGTGGGGGATGGTGTCGAAGGCCTTGGCGATGTCCAGATAGGCTGTGTGGACCACCTTACCTTCGTCCACAGCTCTGGAGACTGATTTGAAGAAGTCAATCAGATTCAGGAGACAAGATCGGCCCTTCACAAACCCAAACTGGGTGGGGTCCAGTGTTTGAAGGTTGCCAATGTCTTTGTTTATAAGTTCCATGATAATGCGTTCCATGCCCTTGCAGATCAGGCTTGTCAGACTGATGGGATGGTAGTTCCCGGGATCCAAGGGGGATCCTCCCTTGTGGAGCGGGATAACTGTAGCTATGCGCCACTCAGTGGGCATGAAGCCTGAGGTGAGGTTATGATTAAACATGAAACTTAGGTGAGGTGCCAGTTCATTTTCTACTTCATGTAGTACACAGCCTGGGATGTCATCTGGTCCCATGGATGCTGTATTCTTAGCTTTGGAGAGTGCGGTCTATACCTGTGTGGCCATGGTTATCGGTATTTGGCAATCTTTTGGTACTGAGATGGGCCCTTTAGGGAGTAAGAGGTGGGTGAAGGCGGCACTAAATAGATCTGCCAGGATATTGGCAATATCCTTGGAATCAGTATATTTAATGCCATTCTGTTGTAGCTCACAGCAGATCTGAGCATTGCCATTTAGATTCTTGACATAACTATAGAATGCCTTGTGGTTGTCTTTGGAATCTTTGGCAATTTTATTTTCGTAACTAGCTTTTGAGGATTTTATGAGACATCTCAGCTTCTTACTGAGGCTGGTGAGGGAGTTTTTTGCATCCTGGGATTTTCCTCTTTTCTGCAACAGTTTCTTCTTTCTGTAGTATAGTTTGTTTATAGCAGGGGACCACCAGATTGGCTTCCTTTTTTTTGGAGAAGAGCATCTTGGTTCTATTTGGGATGGCACGATTCATGCACGAGTGGATGTGCTCATACAGTGCCTCAGTGTAGGATTCTGCAGTCGAACTGCGTGGGTGTTGTGAAGTTTATCACTTCTGACTTCAGTAGCATGAAGTTGGCTTTGGAGAAGTTTTTTAAGGAGGTTTCCTTACTGGGGGGTGGGGTGGGATGTGGATGTCAAAGGTGATTTGCTTATGGTCAGACCTGACCAATGAGGGGGTGACCACTGGTGTGGAGCATCTATCTCCCATGTTGGTAATGACCAGGTCTAGGATATTGGAGCCCCTGGTGGGACAATGGATTAGTTGATCCAGGGCGTTGGAATTTATGAATTCCAAGAACTGTTGGGAAAAGGAGTTGGTACCCGAGTAGTTTTCCCAATTAATGGCAGGGTAGTTGAAATCACCCAGTATTAGGGTGTTTGGTTGTATCTTAATATTTTCCAGTATGTTTAAAAGGTGTAGTGAGAATCTTGGGGCATGGTGGGGGATCTGTAGCAAGCTACAATTTGGATTGCAGTCTTACCTAGTGTTAGTTGTACCTGGAGAATTTCAGATGCATTGTGTTGGGCAACTAGCCTGGAGGTGTGAATATCCTTGGTGAATACAGACACTCCTCCACCTTTAGTGTTTCGGTCTTGATTTTGTGGCCGAAAAGTGTGGTAAGAATTGTAGCCTGGTATTGCAGGGGTGCTCTCTGGAGCCTTGAACCAGGTCTCAGTTACTGCACAGATATCGATGTTCTCCATTTTTAGGAGTACCTCGAGAGAGTGCATTTTGAGGTTTAGACTTCTAACATTGAGTAGCATTACCTTCAGATTTTACATGCTTGTATCTGTTATGGTGGTGGTTTTATCTTTTGAACCTTGCCTAAAAAAGGCACTATAGGGGTGGCAAGAGCTTTAGCCAGTAACCTGAATCCCAGGGATGACAGGTGCAGACCATCTCTGGCAAAGCATCGTGGTTTGTCAATCATGTCTTCCCAGGCAGACAAATACTGGATCCCCTTTGAATGACACCAGAAGCTTAGCCAATTGTTGAAGTCAATCATTTTGTCCTTATACTGTGGTATCATTCTGGGCGAAGGCAGGATGTTACTCAGGGCTAGGGTCGTACCTGCCTGGGTCACATGATCCAAGAGCTCCTCCATGTCTCTTTTCATGTAGTCCAGGAAGGTACGTCTCAAGTCATTCACTCCAGCATGGATAATGACAGAGTCGTATTTGTACTTGTTGTGGAGTGACTAGAGTGCATGCGTTATGTGGAGGATCCTGGCACACGACAGGCAGCTGACTGTAATTTTCTCCTTGTTCAGCCTGGTGAGTGGGACATCAGTGTGCCTGACTATAGTCACCTATGACTAAAGTGTTGGGTACATTGTCTTGCCTTATGGGCTGTTGTTGCGTGGCACACTGGTGTTGTGAGCTATGTGTCACTTTTGTTGTGACTGGTGTTTGTTTGCGTTTCGGCTTCGGAGGTCCTTGTTGCTTGGGCAGGTTAATGTTAAGGGCCTCCGCATATGTGGGTTTAGTGTTGCTATGTGTGGGTGTTGATGGTGTGGGTTTTGAAGTGCTATGAGTTGCTTGAGGTGTAATGCAGGTGTTAACCTTCTCCTCTGGACTGTCTAGCACAATCTTGGCCGGAGAGAGCTTTGCTTCCAGTTTGGCTATGTAAGTGCATCTCTCGCAGGTTGTAGTTTTGGGTGGTAGGAGGAGAGGATTGCCTGTGTACATGAGACAGTTGCCGCACTGCCCCAGTATGCCCAGATTCACCAGGTGGACAGGAGAAATCACCGGAAGTTGACCCTTGGAAATGCCTGTTTAGGTGCTTTTTTGTAAAGTTTAAGAGCTGTTTTCCCTTACCTTTGCAAGTTACTTTGCAATTATAGGCTGTTTAGTTCCTATGATTAATTTCTCCTTATTGACAAGGAGAGCTGAGTGCTTTAATCAGTTTCAGGCTTCCTAGTGCTTTCATGTAAAGTTTAAGAGCTGTTTTCCTTAAATTTGCAAGGTACTTTGCAATTATAGGCTGTTTAGTGCCTATGATTAATTTCTCCTTATTGACAAGGACAGCTGAGTGCTTGAATCAGTTTCAGGCTTCCTAGTGCTTTCCAGCAGGTTCTAGAGCAAGTGCTAGTCACAGGGGTTCAGATTTTAGTGCTACTACTGAGAAACCAGCTAGTTCTAAGGGAAAATTTGAAGAGCAGACTTTCTGGCACCTGGAATAGTTTAACTGTAGCCTCGCAGTGCTGCACGATGTGAAAAATGTGCAAACACATGCATTTTTAAGCCAGAAAGTTGAAAGGGATAGAAATCAGTCCAAAAAGGCTAATAAAATTACAATTTCAGAGCTGGAAACCACTCCTCTAGCATTAGATAGGCAGTACAATGCTCACCAGTCCCACTGGTAAGAAGCAAGACTTCCCTCTACAACAGCAAGGTTTGGATAGCTTCTGAGCACAGAAAATAAAGTCCTGAGACAAGCAAAGCCTGGGATATGGACTGGCTAGAAAAGGTGGGAAACGAGCAAACAAGATAGTATTTTTTTGTTGAAACAGGCTAAAAGTACAGTTTTGTACCTACCATAAATGTAGATGTTCGAGGATCCACATTGCTGCAATCCTTACTATTGGGTAGTCCGCTGTCCAGTCGGCCCGAATACCAGAGTATATGGCTGACGTCGGTCAGGGCGCATTAGACTGACGTCAGTACGTCAGGGTACTAATGCGCATGACCGACGTCATATCCTCAGTCTTTTCTTGCCCCAGATGTCAGAAGACCCTAAAAAGACAAGGCCCAAACTACCTGCACCAAAAATATGTACAATATATACAAAAATATATACAAAAATATCAGCATATAACCTCACCTACACAACCACCCCTAAACACAGAGGGAAGGAGGAGGGTATTGGACTGCAGCAATGTGGATCCTCGAACATCTACATTTATGGTAGGTACAAAACTGTACTATGTTCTTCGCTTCCACATTGCTGCAGTCCTTACTATTGGGTAGAATCCCAAAGCAGAGGTAAGGGAGGCTGGCAAATCATAAAGAAGTAGGAGCTGACAACATGCCTTGCAAAACAGCTGTGGCAAAACCAGCCCTAGACTTAGAGTAGATAGGAAGGTGATAATGCTTAGAGAAAGTATGCACTGAACTCCAAGTAGCTGCCTCCAAAATATCCTTAGTTGCCACCCCTTAGAAATGCTGTTGAAGTGGCAGTAGCCCTAGTGGAATGAGGCCTAATCCCAGCTGGAATCTCCTTGCCATGATGGGAATAACAAAATGCAATGCAAAACCCAATCCACCTAGAAATAGTTTGTTTTGACACAGGCTTGCCCTGAACTCAAAGCAAAAGAAACAAACAACTGCTGAGACTGCCTAAAATCCTTAGTCCTGCTTAAATAATAACGCAATTGCCTGTGTACATCTAAAGTGTGCAAAATCTTTTCCCTTTATTTTGGGGTCTGCATAAAAAGTAGGCAAATGAATAGTTTGGTTTAAAGCCACACTAGAAACCACCTTAGGCAGAAAGGAAGGATTAGTACGTAATGATACCCTATCCTTATGGAAAATCAGAAAGGGCTCTACTGCCATAAGGGCCTGCAACTCAGACACCCTTCTTGCAGAAGTAATAGCCAACAGAAAAGCAGTCTTCCATGACAAGTATTTCAATTCAGCAGTAGCCGCAGGCTCAAAAGGTTGTACAGTAAGTTTTTCCAACACAAAATTGAGATCCCAAGCAGGAGTAGGAGCTCTACGTGGGGGTCTTATATTCTTTGCCCGTCTAAGAAACTGCTTGAACAAAGGATGCGAAAACAATGGTGGGTCACAATCATAGTGAGCTGAAATTGCTGCAGCATGAATCTTAATGGAAGAGAAGGACAAACCTTTGTCCAATAACTCAGTAAGATATTGAAGAGCCACACTCAAATTAGGCTCAGAAATCTCCAAATTCTTTTGCTGTACTCCAAAATAAAAATCTCTTCCATTTTTCATGACACTTTCCTTGTACTAGGTCTTCTAGCTTCCATAATCACATTTAAAACTTGTTGAGGAAGTTGAGACCTGCTGTGTTTCAACACAGAATATGCCAGGCTGTTAGATGAAGAGAGTGAAGCTTGACATTGAGCAGATGACCGTCCTTCTGAGATAACAGATGAGGAATCAAAGGTAAAGGCCATGGAGGCTTCCTTACCAGACTCCTTAGTAGTGGGTACCAGTGTTGCGAGGCCAATCTGGAGCTATCAAAATCATCCTTGGCTTGTCTTGTCTGACTTTAATAGCACCTTTGGAAGAAGAGGCAGAGGTGGAAAGGCATACACATGAAGGTTTTTCCAACTGAAAGACAGAGCATCCACTTTCCAAGCTGTGTGATGAAACCCTTTGTGCAAAACTTTGGCAGCTGGTGGTTTAGTGGAGAAGCGAACAGATCTATGTCTGGAGTTCCCCATGACACTGTCAATTTCTGAAATACATGAAGATCCAGTTTCCACTCGTGGGGATCCATGATTTGTCTGCTTAACACATCTGCTAAGGAGTTCTGTGCTCGGCAGAAACCTTGCCTGAAGAGTTAGTTGCAAGCTTAGCAGTCTCCCATAAAATCATTGCTTGCCTGCATAGAGGATAAGAATGTGTTCCCCTTGCTTGTTGATGTACCACATGACAGTTGTGTTGTCTGTTAGAATCAACACCTGCCCTGGAAGAAGTAACTCCTTGAAAGCCATTAATGCAAACTGGACTGCTAACATCTCCTTCATGTTGATATGTAGATGCTGTAGTCTGGCAGGCCACTTGTCTTGTATCCACTTTCCATTTAGATGAGCTCCCAAGCAATGTCCGAGGCATCTGTCGTTAAAATCTGACTCGCCTCTGGCGGGTCACAGAGAGTCCCTTGTTTAGGTGACATTCCTGAGCCCACCACAAAATTCTTTTGAAGGCAAGGTATTATTTGAATGACAGTGTCCAAATCCTGGCAGTGCTGTGTCCACACATTTTTGAGATACCATTGTAGCTTCCTCATATACAGTTTGGCATTGGGAAGCACCAGAATACAAGATGCCATGAACCCTAATGCTTGAAGGACTGTCCTTGCAGTCAGCACGGACTGATGAGATAGTTAATGGAAGTAAAGTGATAGACTCTTTTGTTTGTCCGGGGTTAAAAAGGCCATCTGGGCTGCTGTATTCAGTCTCACACCCAGAAAGCACATGTCTTGAGAGGGTACTAGACTGGACTTTATTTCGTTCACAGAATACCCTAGGCATCTTAGCACTGCTATAACATATTCCAGATGCTGTAGAAGGTCTTCCTTTTCTTGAGCCAGAATCAGGCAGTCGTCCAAGTAAGGATAGATTTGAATTCCTTTTAGCCTGAAGTAAGCTATCACTGGAGCCAGAACCTTTGTGAATACTCTGGGCAGTAGATAAGCCAAAGGGCAATGCAGAGAACTGATAATGAGAATTCCCAGCTCGAAAACGCAGATACTTCCTGCAACTTAGTCTTATAGGCACATGAAGGTAAGCTTCCTTGAGATCTAAAGTTACCATCCAGTGATCTTTGCCCAGCAGAGGTAAAAGCTGTTGTAACGTCAACATCTTGAACATGGGAATGTCCAGATAAGTGTTGAGGATAGATAAATCCAAAATTGGTCTCCATGTGTTCCCCTTCTTTGGTACTAGGAACAGAGAATAAAATCCCAGGCCCCTTTCTGATACAGGGACTGGCTGAATAACCCTATTTGGAGTAACAGAGAAATTTGCTTGTGAGCCTCTTTCCTTTGTGGAGGAGGAACATCTGGCATGCCTTTGAAAGGGGCAATGTATGGAAATAAAACCTGTAACCGTGGTGAATGATATCCAACACCCATCTGTCTTGAGTAATTAAATCCCAATTTCCTTTGAAAAGAGACAGTCTTCCTCCCAAAGGGGCTGCCAGACGAGAATCTACTGGCAGCTGAAAAGGCAGGTCATTGGGTCTGTTTACGAAAGGACTGACCCCTGCCCTCACCAGAAGTCTGAGCAGGTGAACTCCCTGTCCTAGGCCTAAAAGAACCTTGAGCTCTGCCCCTACCACGTCTAGACCTACCCCTAGACTGGGAATCATAAGCAGGATACGTCCATCCCTTAGTAGGCCAATTTCTACTAAACTTTGGTGGCTGCACCTGCAAAAATCTTTAACAGTTTGCATAGACTTAGCTTTGTCCTCCATTTTCTTTAAAACTGCTTCCAGAGGTGAACCAAACAACACATGAGACTGTAAACGAGCATCCAAAATCCTTGTCTTAACATGCTCAGCTAAATTCTGATCCCTCAACCAGGCATGCCTGCGAAGAACAGAACTAGTGGCAGCCACCCTCGAGGAGGCCTGTACAGCATCAAAACCACATTGCAAAGAATGTTTACCCACTTGTTCAGACACATGAACTAAATCCAGCAACTCTTTACACTCAATACCTTCCATAAAGCATCCACCTTAGATTTCAGTTGTGAAAGGAGATAATTTTGATATTTAAGCATGTGAAACTGACAATTCAACGCCCTCATGGCTAAAGTGGAAGAAGTATACACTTTCTTTCCCCATCTATCCAAAGCCCTTGCCTCTTTATCAGTGGGAACAGGGTTTTAACCACAGAGGCCTTAACACCTTTAGGTCCCTGAGAAACAGTTTCGGGTCTGCCTAGGACTCTTAAAAGATACTTATGAGCTTCAGGCACCCTATAGTACCTATCAGGTTTAACAGGAGCAGGAGGCAAAGAATCAGGGTTCAGGGAAGCCTCTGCAAAACATCTTCCACCACATTCAACACAGGAGGTATAGCTAAGGGCCTATGCTGGGGCAAAAACAAGAATTCCCTAAGCCTTTTCCTGGAATCAGAGTAATCCTGGCCTTCCCATTTAAAGTGCTCCCTCATGGAATGCAGAGTCTCTGAAAATGAGAAATCCTCAGGAGGAGAAGCTGTAGGAGTGGAATCATCCACATCAGAATCAGAATAAGGAGGATACTCCTGCAAATCTTCATGAGAAGACTCAGAAGCCTCTGAACACTGTTCAAAACTATCAAACTCCGGTTCCACCCTAGGCCTCTTATCAGGAGGGGGCATAGAACCTCTAATCATAGTAATCAAATCTTCTGCCATTTTAAGCATATGTTTCTTAGGCACAGAACCTGAAAAGCTAGGAGAAGCCCCCACTGAAGCTGAACTTGGCCTGCCTCTCAAAGAAGTTTTGGCAACAGAAGGAGAGGCTCTAACTACCTTGGGAAGAGTGCTTTAATCAGTTTCAGGCTTCCTAGTGCTTTCATGTAAAGTTTAAGAGCTGTTTTCCTTAAATTTGCAAGGTACTTTGCAATTATAGGCTGTTTAGTGCCTATGATTAATTTCTCCTTATTGACAAGGACAGCTGAGTGCTTGAATCAGTTTCAGGCTTCCTAGTGCTTTCCAGCAGGTTCTAGAGCAAGTGCTAGTCACAGGGGTTCAGATTTTAGTGCTACTACTGAGAAACCAGCTAGTTCTAAGGGAAAAATTTGAAGAGCAGACTTTCTGGCACCTGGAATAGTTTAACTGTAGCCTCGCAGTGCTGCATGATGTGAAAAATGTGCAAACACATGCATTTTTAAGCCAGAAAGTTGAAAGGGATAGAAATCAGTCCAAAAAGGCTAATAAAATTACAATTTCAGAGCTGGAAACCACTCCTCTAGCATTAGATAGGCAGTACAATGCTCACCAGTCCCACTGGTAAGAAGCAAGACTTCCCTCTACAACAGCAAGGTTTGGATAGCTTCTGAGCACAGAAAATAAAGTCCTGAGACAAGCAAAGCCTGGGATATGGACTGGCTAGAAAAGGTGGGAAACGAGCAAACAAGATAGTATTTTTTTGTTGAAACAGGCTAAACAATGAAAATATACAGTAAATAAACACAGAAAAGGCTAACACACTTGAGTGTGTAGTCCTAAACAGTAAATGCAATTAAAACTCTGCAAAATTAGCAATTTAAAACTTTTTAAATGAAGCAAGGCAAGTGCACAACTGAAAAACGATGTAAGAGGCAGTAACACAGCAGAATAAATAGCTAGTCTACATATACAGGGAGGTCTATATATACAGAAAAGCAGCTAAAACACACAAACACTTCAGATGCAGTGCAACCTACAGCACTTGAGTTGTAGCAATATTAAGGCAATTACAGTTATAATAAATGCTCTGAAATATACTCTATATTTCCAAAATGTTTGAGAAGCACAGTCAGAACCAAGGAGATTTCAGGCAAAACATTTTTTTTTTTTTTGAAAGGGAAAAAGGAGAAACAGAAGGCCTTATCAAATGTTCTCTCTGTATTAGGTAGAATGAGCTAATGACACTAGACTGGGAGGAGTGTCCCAGATCAGATTTACAGTAGGGGCGGGCAACTGCAAAGCCACAAAACTAAAGCTATTAGCCTACAGACAGTAAGCACTACAGAAAGCCACAAAATGAAAGTTTTTAAACAGATAAAGGAGCAATGAGACTCTACAGATTGCTTTTTTAACTGCAAACAAATCAGTTTGTTACCTGTGCAGATTAGTTAATAGCAATAAAAATAAACTCAAAAACTGTGCAGCAGGCAATAAAAAGTGCTATATATAAATTCCTAGAAACAATAATCAGTATAAATAATCGAAAAAAACAGGATACTTATATATCTCAGCTAAGAGTTGTAGTCCACACCTCTCTTCCACTCTGCTCAGTGCATTGAAAGCCGAAAACACTGAACACCATTTAATCGAACCTAAATAATCTAAAGCACAAAATATTGAACATTCAAAACAATGATTTTTTTTCCCTGTTAAAAAATTTGCTATTCCGAAACACATTCACACAACACAGGCACATCAAAAAAACAGCAATCCACACACTTACACTTAAAATCATACATCTAACCCTGCACTAAACTATACAAACACTACTATCTAGCCACTTACCTTAACCTAACCTTAACCCTAAGGTCTGTCACTATTACACACTCACCTTACCCACGCCCTAACCCTAACTAACTTAACCCACCCCTAACCCTAAACCCTGTCACTATCGCACACTCACCTCATCAGCGCCCTAACCCTAACTCACGTAACCCGTGCCCTAAACCCAACGTCCACACAATCACACACTTACCTGAACCCCCGTAACTTTCCACCACAGTGCTAAAAATAGCGAAGCCACAGAAACGGACAACCAAATTCTTTCCCTAGGAAAGAATTCAATGTTCTGCAGCTTCGCTATTTTTAGCATTCGCTGCATAGGGTTCGACATTGTGGCATTTGACATTATCGGCTTTCGATAATGTGATATGAACCCGAGTATGGCACTCCAACAACAAACCTCTTCTTCAGGTCACTAAACCAAATAACTTTGCAGGAACCTCCCTTTATTCAAATTTCATAGCCAAAATATGGAATATCCTGCCCACTAACATTACAGCTACAACACCTCTAGCCCAATTTAGGAAGCAGTTAAAAACTTACCTCAAGACTAACTGGATCTGCAACTGCAACTCCCCTGGCTAGACTAACATCATCTTCTCATATCTACCTTACAAAGGTACTCTAGCCCCATTCTCTACTTAATACTTCCTGCAGACATATTGGTCATTATTGAGCCAGATTAGCTGTATTGATATAAGCTGTAGAATACATCCTAGTCTTATTTGATGTGATGTTTTTTTCCCATTGTCACACTAATAATTCTTGTTGTAAACTGTTTCAAAGTTAAACTTCTGTATCTGTCAAATCTATATTGTTACCTGTGAAAACTACATTGTTATGCATGTAATTTGGAATTTATGGAGCTTTTCTCCCCGGGCCTCCGCTGAAAAAGGACTTGTGTCCAGTCGGACTTTCCCGGTAAACAAATGTAAAATAAATAAATAAATAATGAAGGAGAGGGTGAGTGTATTGCTATGTGTAGAAAGGTAGGTAAGGGTATGTGTGTGTTTAACATACCTCTCAACTCTCCAGATTTAGCCTCACAGTTTTTTGTGTGGCTCTCATAAAATCTGTGGCTTTCTGGCAAATCACGGAGGAATTAAGTCACTAAATAATGACATATATATTCATATCCTTCAGAAAATACATTCTAGCACAAATCCTGTTATTCTAGCAACTTTCTAAGTTAAAAAGAACAATATTTAAAATCTGTTTCTGTCATACCTCTCAACTTTCCAGATTTTCGTAGAATGTCCAGATTTTTGCCTCATATTTTTGTTCCATTTCTCCTAAAATTGGTGGTTTTGCAAACTACTGGCTAAGCACTGAGGACTGCAGTGAGAAAATAATGGCAGACATTTGAGTTTCATACTCCATATCCTTCAGAAAATTCATGTTCATGCAAAACCTGTAGTTATATCAACTTTTTAAGTCTGTAAGGGCAATATTTAAAAACTTTCCCTATTATGGGGCATTTGTTCCCCCATTACTACTGGTTTTGTCCAGATTTCTTTCTTGAAGTGGTTGAGAGGCTTGATCCCTATTTTGGCCATTATATCTCTATTATTTTAGGCTTTGCCCAGATTTCTTGCACCAAGAGATTGAGTCATATGTGTACCTGTCAACCATCCAGGTTTTTGCAGATTGTCCTGATTTATATTTGTGGTTTTCTGGCAAATTACTGAGGGCTGAAATAAATAAATGTCATGCATTTCACTTTTACACTTTATTTCCTTTAGAAAATGCATGGTAAGTCAAATGCTGTTATTCTAGCAACTTTCTAAGTCTGTAAGAATGATATTTAAAATTTGTCACTGTTCTGGGGCCTTTGTCCCCCATTATTTTAGGCTTTGTCCAAATTTCTTATGCTAAGAGGTTGAGAGTTTTGGATGTATGGTGTGCAATGCTCTAGTTAAGGAGAGGGCAGGTTAGTTAAGTAACTTGAACAGGCTAGACCCTGTAACTTGGTTACAGAAGGCAAGAGCCTGAATCCTCTATACCAACTACTAGACTGCTGACGGAATTGTGAGTTTGAGCTTGAGTACATTTTCAGGGAATAATGAGTTTCAGTGCATTTTCAAGAGACTGAGTTTCATTTCATTTCAATGGAATTGTGAATTTCAAAGGAAAATACGTTTACTGTTGCTCATGCTAAGTCTGTTTTCAATGTGCAACTGACTGTTTTGTTTATCAAATGGCAGTCACTGTTTGTGTTGTAGAATTTGAAAGCAGTGTTAGTAGCATACTTGCCTTTGGTGCAGAAGGATGTGGATTCTACTTCCACACCATGGATATGGAGTGCTGATGCTGCAGTGCCATTTTGATTGCTGATTATTTGGTGTATTTTAAGCGGGGAATAGGAGTTCTGCATTCCTGGGTGTGTCCTCCTTTGTATGAGATGGCTAGTAACTATAAAAGCGTCACTTTGTCAGTCATTCCCTCTTTCAATATTACCACCTTACCATTTTTTTAATGTTACATACGCAATTAGTTCTTCAACGGCAGCAGGCCCTGAATTCTTAGATGAAACACTGAAATGTAAAGTTGTTTGCCAGTAGCAACCTCTTTATTAGTTACAGATCTCTTTAATGCAGAATAATTTGGATGATTTTTACTTCTGATAGAAACTGTGCTTATTGAGTAATATTGGTGGATTGTAATGAAAGAAGTTTAAGGCGCCTTTTATGGTTGAAATTTTCTGAAATGGGTAGTTTTGTCGTTATTGGTTCATGTATTTGGTTTCACTCTTTACTAGAATGTTCATAACTAAAAATTTAAAACACCACTCTAACAAACTATGCTGTATTATACAAGGAATATTAATTTAATAATCAGAAAGGTGAATCAAAGAACACATGTGCATGGCCCTATACATGTGTGCAAGGAGCCTATGGTTGGTAAACAGCTCAAAGGTAAACCTAATTCTCCACTGGCCAGATGCATTTTCTTTTAGTATGGGTTTTCATGCTGTTTCAATGAATGTGAGTTTCAAGGGGAGAAAAGTTTACTGTTCATGCTGTCTGTTTTCATTGTGAGACTATATTGTTTGTTTAGCAAATGGCTATCAGTGTTTGTGGTATTTTATTTCACTATCTGTAATCATTGTAGACGTAAATAAGAAATCAGGTTCCTTGTGTCTTTATTTACAATACCCATAATTCTTTCCCTGGCTTTACATACAAGACTAGTCAGACTTGTGGTCTGTAGCTGTCCAGGTAAGTAGAAAGCAAAACCTTGTGCTGAGGATTAACTGTTGCACTACTTCACTCACTAAGCATGAAGCCAGTTAGAAGGCTAACGTGGAGCAGTGATTTTAGAGCGTTTGATAGCTCATATTTCATGCTAGCCAAGAGGTATCCGAGGATATTATCATGACCCAATGAGGTTGTATTCTTTGCCCTGGAGAGTGGATTAAGAGTTGCTTGCTAGTAATAGCCAGAAAAGTTATGGTTGAGGGTGTCTCCTGAGAAGCATTGATGGGGAGAAGGGGTGAAACTAGGATTACATTTATCAGCCAGCAGGTTTGCTATATCCTATCATTCCTTTTAGGTGGTTCCATTTATAATTTGTTCAGCACACTGTTATGTTACCTTTGAGGTTGCGGACAAATCTGATGAAAGCCTTGTGGTTATCCGTTGTCTTTGAGGATACTTCTGCCTCAAATTTGACTTTGGTGGGCTTGGTAAGATTTCTGAGTATCTTATTTAGTTTGAGGGTTTTTTCACTTTGCTAAGTATTGCACTTCCTAGTTTTGGCCGTGGTTTTCTTTCTTTTGTTCTACAACGTGTTGATATTGGGATTCCACCATGGTGGCTTGTCATTTGAGTTAGTTCTCTGCTTATTCCTTGTGGGTACAGCTACCTCAGTGCAGCTGTTTACATGACGCTATAGGGTTTCTGAAAAGAATTTCATACTGCTAGCAGAGTTCACATGGTTTGGGGGAGAGTGTAAATTTTACCATGGTATAAGTCATTAGCAGGAGGTTTGTTTTGGAATAATTCCTAAATGTTTGAGGGTTAGATGACATCCACTTAGAAGTGTTTTGACAGGTACATACCAAAAGGGGCATTATAGTCAGTGATTGGCCTGATGAATGCCAAGTAGAGGGGAACAATTTTGTACCTGGATCTGGATGATATACCTTTATACATAAGCTATACAATGAAAAAGGATTTCCTTACAATAGTGAACATGTGGTGATCAAAGGACAGTTCATTGCTGACATAGGTTCCCAGATGAGACTGGTTAGGCTTATGTGTATATAATTCCCTGGGCCCAATGAACTCCCACCTTCATGCAGGGGAATATCTGTTGCAGTCTTTCATTCGTCCAGCATGAAACCTATTTTGAGAATAGTACTGAATAGCCTTTGTAGGGGGTTCAACATATCAGGTTCAGACTAACCGGTAGGCAGCCTAGTATGTTATCCAATCCCAACAGACATTATATTCTTGGCCTTAGGTAGTAACTTCAGAAATTGTTGGGAGATTTGAGGGGGTTATAGATGCAGGTATTTGATGTGAGACTATTGGAAGATTAAGGAGGGGGGACAAAGTTCAATCTGAATTAGTTGGTCAGTGGACTGGCTATATCCTCTGGTCTAAGTATGTAATATCATTTGTTATTAGCTCACTGCAGTGCCAGCCATTGTTTGAGATTTCTAGCACAGTTAAAAATACTTTCTGGTTATCTTTTACCTGGGTTTATATGTATACCTCATATCAGGCTTTGGCTGATTTAATTACAGTCCTGAGTTCCTTATTTAGTTTAGCAAAGAGTGTTTTTGCTTTCTGAGAGTTGCATTTATTTTTGCATGCAATGACTATTTTTTTCTTTTATTATGCTACCCACAGGGTTTTATTTTTGAATTTAGTGTTGTTTTTATTTCTGAGGAGGGAAGATGTATCTATGGAACTATTCAAATATACATAGAGCTTGGCAGTAAATTATTCTGTACAGTGGAAGTTTGAAACAGGCTTAGTAGAGGTGCCCCATCCCCAACTAATGCCCTGTACCTAGCACAGTCAGACAACAGCACTACTCAGGTATGTGCACGAGATCACTTACACTAGCTTACAATGGGGCTGAGAACAGTGTGGTTGTTTCTTTAACATTTTTGACAATCAAACCTGAGTGTCTTCATTTGTTCTTGCAGCATGTAACAGCATAGGGCTATACATGTTTTCATTTTGTGGGAAGGTAGGGGGGCAGCCTGCATTTGCAGATATGCTTTTTGTCTTTATAAGCTGTTGTCTTCTTAGCATATTGGGTGATATCATGTTAACTTTGAGCATTAAACTTTGGGCAAAACTTATTTCTTCCTCAAATTTCTTTTAATTTCTTTCCAATAATTTTGTTCAGACTATCACTTGATAAAAGACTAGAAAAAAATCCAAAAAAGTGCTTTAGAGCATATGTAGTACCTCGGGTTATGGTGCCTAGGGTAATTTTCTTGCTTTAACCAATTTCCTTTCAGCAAAGGCTTGAGATTCACAGACTATAAGTAGGGTAGCAAGGATGTAACTTTCAACAGCTTTGGTTTTGTTTGATTGACTCCCATGCGTACACATCTTCATTTATTGTCAGTGGCAGTATGACTGAGCCCTGCTAAAATGAATTTGTTGTTGGGAATGTAAGGTTTACTATTCCAAAAGGCTTAGTGTGAGTGTAGGCCGTAGGAGTGAACAGCCATTACCATGTGACCCCATGCGAGTGGACGTTAGGTAGTTGTGCCTCATAGCTCAGGTGTTACCTAGGGAGAGCACTATATGTTGTACCTACAGACCACAACACTGTGGAGCATATGCTGCCTAGAGCTTGCCAGTCCTTTAGTCAGCATCACTGCTGGACTCTTATGAGCCACTACAGGGGTTAGGAGCTGCAAGGGGAAGAAGAGTACTCTTGGGGGGGGGGGGCAAACTGACTGATCTACCCTAGTGTAAATGGAAAGGTATTTTGTTTTTTGTCTTATGGAAGATGCACTTTTGGAATTAAATGTTCATGCTGCTTCATCATGTAATTACTATCCTGCCATATACTTGCCAGTGATCTGTTTAGAGATCAGCAATATGAAGGGGGCATGGCATATACTTGCCAGTGATATGTTCAGAGATCAGCAATATGAAGGGGTGTGGCTTGGTCAGCAGTGTTAATGTGGGTGTGGCTTGTTGAGCGGGCAGCACTATGGGAGCTGTGAGTACAAATTTGAAAATTCTGGCTACACCCCTGTAGTGATGCTATCATGTCAGTAATTTGAGCTGAAATTAACAAATGCTGCATAGGTGCTCAGTACTCAAAGCGCATCCCACATGTCCTGAAAACCACTGTCTTCTTCAGTATGCTAAACAGGTGTTGAGCATTGAAAATGTTATCCTACATCTTCATAAACATTGTCCGTTTCAGGTGTACATGTCCTCACTGGCAGAAGTCCTCCTGACAAATCAAAAATAAGGACTGCTGACCTATGTAAAAACTGATTTCAGTGCCAGTTTTCCACCTCCCTATGTGTAGCGACTGCATCCTAGACTTACTGAAACTCCTACAGTTCAATTATTTGTTACAGTCCTCCCTAACTTTCATTTCCTCTCTCAATTTCTAAATTTGAACTCTCTGCCACTATTTGGCATATGCTCATCATACTCTCTCCATTCTTACATATGCAAACCTAACTTGCTTTCTCCTGAACACCTGCCCTCTGAACATGCTTAAAAAAAAAAAAAAAAAATATATATATATATATATATATATATATACATATACATATACATATAAATTTGCTAAATTACATACATTTGTTTAGTCGTACTTTCCATATATATTTCTTATCTGACTTCTTTATTTTTACACTGTATACATTGTGTATCTTTTATATTCCTTCTTTGTACTTTGTAATTTCATAAATATGTATGTTATATGTTGGAGCTTTTCTCCTCGGGTCTCCACTGAAAAAGGGCCACTAGGCTCAGTTGGACTAACCCGGTCAACAAATGATAATAAATAATAAAATAAATAAATATTTTTTCCATTCATCAACATTTCCTACTAAAGATGTCCACAGAGTACATATCAGAGAGACACATTTTTACAGATGAGTCACTCTGCATCTTCAAAGACACACTCTAGGTAAAACTGTATACACCAATACTGAAAAAAATCTCAGTTTGGTATAAAGAACTAAGAAATGTGTAAAGCTTCATAAAAGTCAAGTGCCATGGATGTAGTAGAGCAAAATATGTCAGGTTCCTTGCCTGAAACCATTGCTCTGAGCTATATACCACATCATAAGCTGGACAAAACAGCATTAACTGAAAAGAAGAATGCAATTTTTGTTGAGTTCTTCTTCAAGGAAGGGGAGTCCGATACTGATATATATCAATTTTACTATAGCCCAAAACACATCCCCTATCTCCTGCAGTTAACAGATTTTTGCGGTGCAGTAAATCTGGTAAGGACAGGTTTGCTACTACAGCACTGAGAAGCATACTTGGGTTTGGTACTAAATTGTCTTTACTATTGAAGACTGCCATAAATATGAACTATAACGGGGTGTGCTAGTGCTCCTCAGCAGTGTGATTAATTAATTTATTTATTCATCCACTCATGTCAGTGATATTTATGTGCACTGTAACATGGCAAAACATAAGTACTGACAATAGCAAAATATTTAGATAATTTCAAGATGAGACTGTATGTCTTCCTGATTGCATTCCTTGTTTGAACTGCTAGATGTTGTCTTAATTTTACTGTTTTCTTCCTGAGTTTGTACACCAAGGCTGATATTAAAACTGGTACATTTCAATCAGAACTCTACACCGATTAACAAACAAAATAAAAGTTTAAAAAGCCAAGCAGTTTTCCAGGTATGTCTAGACACAAGAATGTAGCAAATGTAGGCCTATGTACACAAAACAGTTTGCTAAATTGTCTTATACATATTGATTCATATACTTACTAAGTTATTGATCTGTTAGATTATTAAGAATCCCTGCCTTACATTCTCAAGCTATTTTGTTTAGCCCTTATGTTATGGGTATGAATAACCCAGAGGCAGGTAGAATAAGAATATGCTGGGATATTTACTTGGTGCCCTTTTCCATATCGGACATGAGTGCTAAGCCAGGGGTGAATTTACAGTTTTTCATCCAGTCATCCAAATTTCATTTGAATAGAGTAAGTAAAGTACTTAGCTTTATGCAGAGTGGAGGATGATTCCATAAGAATGGTTTTCTCTATGATACATATCTATCCCTCCAGCATGTTCTTTTTATCTAAACATAAAACTGCATTCATTGCAAGCATTCTTAACCCTAGAAGATGCTGACATTTGTGCTGTCACAGAAGCCTGGTTCAAAGCTGAGGAGAGCACCCCAGCCTTACCTGGTTTCTCATCCTATCATACATTCAGACCTCAAACTGTGGGCAACAAAGCCAAAGGAGGTGGAGTTTCAATATATATTAAAGATGCACACACCTCCAGGCTGGTCAAACATTATGATGCACAGCAGACACTCCAGGTGCAGTTAACCATTAACAAGACCCCAGTTCAAATCATAGCTAGCTACAGGCCCCCAAATTTGACTCAGGATGCCCACTCCACCTATCTGGACCTCTTTGAATATATCAAGATTCAACCCTTTACCCTGATCCAGGGTGAACTACCCAACCATAGATTAGAAAAACTACTCATGCCAGAACACAAATGCCCAGAGATGCCTAGATTTTATCAATGCAAATGCTTTGGAACAGCTAGATGATACCCCTACAAGAGGTGATAATACCTTGGATTTGGTATTAAATAACATGAGTAACCACTGCAGCACCCCTACTGTATTATCCTCCCTGGTAAGAGATCTGATCATAAAGTGGTCACTTTCAAAGTCACCATCTCCCCTGACCCCCCTCTAGCTAGGGTCAAACAAAACAACGTCTCCAAAGCTGATTACAACCTCCTGAGGGATTATATAAACCGTTTCACAGCCCCCTCCTCCTCTGCAAGAACTGGCACCAATGTCCAAATCTACACCAAAGTACTACACGAGCATTTATACAGATGAATGGAATCAGGAACACCCGACAGGACAAAAATCATCCTCTGCAAGGAAGAGTAAACCTGTCTGGTGTACATCTGCAATAAATAAACTATATAACAAAAGGAAAAAAAATGCTGTCCAGGACCAAGAAGGAGCAGGTGCTCAGTTGGAAGCAATCTCTCCTTCGCCTGCACAAGCAAATAAGAGCACTAGTGAAATCCTCTAAAGCCAACTTCAAGTCCAAATTGGCCACATCTACTAGAGACAAACATAAGGCCTTCTTCACATATGTCTGCAATTTCAAAGGAAGCACCCAGATCTGTTCAGAACTGGTGGTCAAGGCCACCACATACACAGATGCTGCAGATATAGCCAACCTACTGGCTGACAGATTCAACAAAAACTTCACCCCTCTGTCTTCCCATCAGTAAATCAGGAACATCCCCAGTACCTGCCCCTTACCCCTTATCTCTAGGGAACAGGTCATCACTGCCTTCTCAATGGCAAAAAATCCAGCCTCCATGGGACCCAATAACATCCCAGGCTGCATCCTACATGAACTCAGGCATGAACTTGCAGCACCATTAGGCACCCTATTCAACCAAAGCCTGCGTACCGGCTTTGTCCTAGCCGAGTGGAGGGCAGCCAGTGTCATCCCTTTACACAAAGGTGGAGTGACCACCAATCCAAGAAATTATAGACCCATCAGCCTAACTAGCCTGATCTGCAAGACCAAGGAATGGATTATCCTGGACCTCATTAACAGTGACATTGGCAACCTCCAAAACACTCAACCCCACACAGATTTGCTTTGTCAAGGGGAGGTCATGTCTGTTAAATCTGGTCAACTTCTTTGAAGGTGAGACAGTCACCAAAGCCATGGATGAGGGGAAGATGATGCACACCACCTACCTTGACTTGGCCAAGGCCTTTTACACTATTCCCCACTAGGGCATAATAGATAAACTCTCTCAACTAGGAATCAATCCATATGTTACCAGATGGATAGCAAACTGGTTCACTGATAGAGCTCACCTAATTAAAATAGGGGAAACCACCGCAAGCATTAGACCCGTAATGAGCAGCATACCCCAGGGATTGGTGTTGGGGCCTCTGTTATTCGGGATATACTTCTCTGAGGTGCAGGTCAAAACCAGTGGGATTTGGCTGACCAAGTTTGCAGATGACTGCAAGCTGGGCATGGTCATCAATTCCCCAAGTGATGTGAACATCCTCCAGGAGGGTCTCACCCAAACAAATGACTGGTGCCAGAAACATGGCCTCAAGCTGAATGCCAAAAAATGCATCATTATCTCCTTTGGGGAAAGTGACATCCCCACATATTATCACATTAATAACAATGTCCTAAGCATGCAATCAGTCAGGAGGAATTTGGGCACCCAGGTTTACAGCAACCTGACTTTTGAACACTATGCTGCTTCCGTTGTACAGAAAGCTTTCTACATAGCCCACCTCATAAGTAAAGGTATCTCATCCAGGGACAAGGAGGTCATACCATCCCTGTATTCTTCCATTATAAGACCAATTACTGAGTACACCGCCCCCTTCGGCAGGTACCTTGCAAAGCACATGCAGCAGCTGGAGAGACAACAGAGATTCCTCACCAGGAGAATCCAGGACCTCAAACATCTAACCTACACATATAGACTAAAAGCCTTGTCCCTCTACTCAGTTTCATAGAGAATCCTCAGAGGTGACCTCTGTCTGGCATACAAAGCAATCTCAAACCCCGCCTTGATGGGACTGCTGCATATCTGGAAGTCAGGCTCCACTCAAGTAACCCACATGCGCGACCTCAACCTGGTGTGTGACATCAACAGGATTTGTTGGCAGGACAGATTTGTGTCCCAGAGACTCCCCCCATCTGAGGAATAGACTCCCTCTCTGAATCAAGCAGAGTACCTCATTATCCCTTTTTAAGCGCAACCTGGTTGGGAAACAGAAAATACACCCCTGGGATTCCACCTGTATCCCTGCTGGACAGGGGCTTGGGCTGCTGACTTGTCAAAACATAGGGTAAACTCTTGGCTAGGCTTACAAGGGCCTCAGGCCCAGTAGCCTAGTAACTTTCTATGATACTATGTTGCAAAAAAGACTGAGATCCCTTGACTTAGTGTTTGTGCTACTGTTGGACTTGCAAATGTGTAGTAGGTCTGACAGGATAGGGCCTGTTAACTCTCCATATGTGAGGCAAAAAAGTCACATTTAAGTAGCCTATATGATACTGAGAAGACAGACACACAGACAAAACTTTTAAGGGGTCTGCATAGTTTTGATGATTTAGTCTCGTAATTTATCTTTATTGAGAAAGCATTGTGGTCACTCCATCTGTGCCATGAGCTTGGACAAGTACATACCAAAAGGAGCATTATTTTCAATGATAAGCCTAATGAAATTAAAGTACAATAGAATAATTCAAAATAAAAAAATACATACATGTGAGGTATTCTGGCTGACAAACTAAATATCATAAGCTTATTGCAACTAGTGTTACTATAACATCAGAATTAAAATGATATGTATTTTTTAAAAAATGTATAGTTTTTATTAGTTTAAATAAAAATCAGTTCTAACAAGTGCAGACTGACATTCACATTTACAATGGTTTCACTTCCTTTGGTTTAATACTATTACTCTGTACAATGTGAAATAAATGGCTAACTATCAAAGTGTCTGGTTCTGAATATTTTATAAAAAATCTGAACATATTATAGTGATAAGCATATCTGTAGATATAGTCAATGAAAGGTCAAATGGCAAAAGTGAATAAACTGCAACATTTCCAAAACATTCAATTTGAAAAAAAAAACAGTGAAGCTCTGTAACAAATACAAAATTATCAATAAATACATAGGACAGGAGTCCAAAAGGTTACCACCAGTGTGCGTGTGTATACACATGTGCAGGGGAATGAATGAGGGGGTGCCTGTGCTAACACGATGTGTCGCTCACCAGTGGTGATTACCACAAGGGTAGAGGAAAAGGACCGGTAAGAATCTGCGATAATCATGGAGCGATTCAGAGAGACAAATACTGGATAAGATCCAGGGGGATCAGGTGGCTATTTTCAGCCAGCATTGAGAAGAGGCATGAGCAGCGACTGAAGATCAACTGCAAAGAGGGCAAAAATTAAATTAAAAAAAAAAAGACTTCAAATGTCTCTTTAAATCACCTTTACACAAACAAGGTCCACAATTTTCTTTAAGATTGCGTACCAGTTAAAATATGTTTCTTGCTATCCACTGCAATGTTAGGAAATTTATACTTTATCATATAACTTTCAATAAAAGGAGTATTCATTGATGGACATGTAAAAATAACAGGTTCAATCAAATATCATTGGATAAAAAAGTGCACCAGCTTCAAATGGAATTGATGAATCCTTGCAGTGACAGAATTGTTAGTCTGGCCAGTCAGTCAGGGAAGACATTATCTACTGATATGCAGAAAGTGGAATGCAGACAAGCTCAGTGGCTCAATGGCTCACAGCAATACAGACCTTACTCAGCCCAACAGGGTACTGTAGGAGTTAACCAAGAATGATGGGAGGGAGTGGCAGCTATTCACTCATCTATTCTGGGGGGCGAGAGTGTGTGTGTGTCTCAGAGGTGATGTTCTACTAAGGGCTTTCCAGTGAGGAACAAGAAACTAGCAGGAACATGGCTTTCTAGTAGGATATCTGCTTCCATAAGTGACTGACATCTCCACATTTTGCCCACTGCATTCTACAAGCCATAGCAACCTGCTAGGACATACAAAAAGGAAGAGGCCTGGTTTCCCAAGAAAACCAACACCATTCACCCCCCCCCAATTGCAGTGAGTACAGCAATTCAGGATGCAGAAAGAATGTAAAGAGATAAAACTCATTTTTACACACCCTGTCTCTTTTTCTCTTTCAGTTTTGACATGGAACCTGTTACCTGGGTCCTCTCCTGTTTGGTATCTACTACTCTGAAGTACAGGCCAACACAAAGGGACTCTGGCTGACAAAGTTTGCAGACAATTCCAAGTTGGAAGCTATTATTAACTCCCCAAGTGATGTTGGCATCCTACATAAAGGCCTCACTGAGACCAACGACTGGTGTCAGAACCATGGCCTTAAGCTTAATGCCAAAAAATGTGTTATAATCCCCTTTGGTAAAAACCCCGTTCCCATGAATTACCACATCAAATGGTAGTCCACTGGGCACAGAAGGCGTTATAAGAGATCAGGGAACACAAGTTGACAGCAACCTCTCTTTTGACCACTGCATTGCCACTGTGGTCAGAAAGTCCTTCTATGTGGCACATCTCATTACTACATAAGGGTTTTGCATCCAGGAAGAAAGAGGTCATTGTCTCCCTCTACTCCTCCCTCATTAGGCGAGTCATTGAGTACAATGCCCCATTTGGCATGTACCTCACTAAACACCTGCAACAACTGGAGACGGGCAAAAGTACCTCAGAAAGAGGAGCCTAGGCCTTAAACATCTGTCCTATATGGACAGACTAAAAAAACTCCAACTATTGTCTGTCTTATATAGCCTACTTTCTCTGCTTGTCTTACAAAGCCATGTCTGACCAGCTCTGTTAGAAATGCTACATCTGAAGAAATCCCAATCCCTCCGCACCACACGCTCCAGAGACCTCAACCTCATTACCACAATCAACAGAACATGCTGGAGGGACACGTTCACAACCCAGAGACTGCCCATGCTATGGAAAAGACTTCCCATACATGTCAAGCAGAGCACCTCACTGGCCCTCTTCGAGAAATCTTGATGAGTGGATGGGAAATAAAAAATTCACCCCAGGGATCACTCCAGTGGCTTTACTTGACTGAGACACTGGGAACTAAGGTCAGGTGGCACAATGCCAGGATAATCCTATGGGCTAGGCTTGTAAAGGCTCCAGGGCCATTAGCCTAGTACACACCTATGAACTGCTAGTCTCTACACCTGGCCATGAACTTGTTGGCCTACTAGTTTTGCTATTACAGGTTGTACTCTGCTTCCCTAAATTTTCCCTAATATATATATATTTTTTTTTAGCATCACAGTCATAGACCAGGTAAAAGTCATCCACTAGGCTATCCAAGTCAAGAATGATTGTAAGCTTGCTGTACATTTAATTAAAATGAACTAATAGTATTCACCCTGTGTGAAGCCACATTACTGACATTATACTTGACAGCATGAGCATATATGCTGTTAAAATCGTCTATTTGCTGTTTATTTTCCTGGTGGAAGGACTAATAAACTGACAAGAATATTTTCATTTTTACATGAAAATCATGATCATAACCCACGGTGGCGGTGCTACAACAACAATAACAACAACATGAAAATCATGATAATTTACTATTGTCTTTAAATCAAACCTGCAAACATTTATTTAGTCCCCATTTGAGTAAACTTTTGGCTATGTTTATTTACTTTCATCAAGAGACACTCCTGGGTGTAAATCTCTTGCCATCCGAAACTAACTCATGACCTGGCATGCATTATTTAGGAACTTACACATCCATCAGGCTCATATGTGGACAAACAGTAGTAAACACAGGTACAAGACAAACACGTACTCCAATTCTGAATGAATCACCTGGGCATCAATGACAAATATCAGTGCGCCAGTCCCTCTGAAGATCATTTCATAATCGAATGTAGGGTCAAAGAAATCAATCTGTCCAGGAAAGTCCCAGATCTGAAAATTAACAAAAGAGCTGTTGGAAACATCCTCTCTGCAGATCTTGTTCGTACTCTCCAGAAAAAGGGTTTCATTGGGAGACATTTTATGAAAGACAACTTTCTGAATGGAAGATTTCCCACTTCTCCTCAGTCCCATGAGTAAGATTCTTGGCTTAATCTCAGTACTGAAGGGGTCTCTAAAATCTGGAAAAAGAGACCACATTAAACAAGTAGTAAGTATTTCAATGTTGACTATTTTCAAATTAACAGCTTATTTGAAAGTTAAATATAAATGTTAACGTTGTGACAAAGACTACTCTGAAACAGGTAGAATCCATATTATAGAATAGGATGAATTACACTGGAATACTTAATAGACTTTGAACCACCAAGGCAAAAATAGAAGAAACAAGTATACAAGACAATTATTCTATGACTAAATTTCATTCTTGCATAGTGCTCAGTTTACATTTTTTCAAAATGTTCTACAGTTTAATTTCTCAAGACGTGTACTATAATGGAAAGTTCAGGTTTTACAGTACAGAAGAGAATGTTCCAGTTTACAACCTTATGATGTTTTTGTAATTTCAATCAAAGAATCTCAGGTTTTAAGTATAAGTCCAAAATGTGTCTTGAACATAAAAGTTTAATTAGAGATATGATTTTGTGGTCTTCCTAAAACTGGTCAAAAGTTAAAGTGTAGAATCAGAAATGCTAAATTACACAACACAATTTTTTTTACTCTGGCCTTTCAAACTGCACACTGAAGCATTCCACCCGCTATTACACTGAACTACAGCTGTGCATTCCTATTCCTTTCCCATGCCTTTGTTAAACATATATTATAATGCCAACACTTCCACAGGAAGAGCTCCTATTCATTTACTCTAACCTCTGGCTACCATGTTTAGTTTGAGGGCCCTCTGCAAGCTCAAACTACCTTTGTAACACAAATGTAATGGTGTCAGTCTAAGTATTGCATGGTGTACTACAGAGTACATTCTACCACCCCAACTGCAAAAACACAGATGTTCTTCGTGTTTCACTGTTGCAGTCATCGCATTTGGGTTATCTGCTTGCAGTAGCCCTCAGTCGGCCTGATTAACAAAGTCTTGGGTCCTGCGTCGGTTGCTGTCTCTTCTTCCGTGACGTCAGGTCATCAGGGGTATAAAACATGCAGCCGACGTCATTACATCAGTCTTTCTTGCCGTGCGGTGCCTGAAGCAGAAGCAGTTTGCAAGTGCCGGTCGGCCGACTCCTGAAATTTTCGTTTTCGAGTTTCAGAACCAAAGTCTTCAACTAAAAGCTAAGTACCCCATTGTGGGAACTTTTTCTTGCTCTAGTAAATCCAACACACAAAGTCCACCTCACCAGGGGCGAAAATCACTAATAAAACCAAAAATAAAAAACGTCTGAACTAGTAAAGCGTTCCATCAACAAAATAGCAAAAAAGACTGGAAGTAAAGAACGCTGACTCCACGGACTCCAGAAACACTCACTGCCCATAAACAAAATCCAAACCACTAGAGATTATGCAAATACTGTGTGAAAACACACCAACCACTTGAATTGTTAAAAAATCTTCATTTAATATTTCATGAGTTAAGCACTTTCACTCACACAACTGTGAGCTTCATCAGAACAACTGTAAAAAAAGAGAATGCAGTTTAAATACTCCGTTTGGTGCCAAAATCTATATGTATTAAAGTGACAAGGTGCACGAAAGATTCTGTACATAAAATACCTCGTACGCTTCACCTGTCACCTACAACACTTATTTACAGCCAAACGTCCTGTTATTAATGTAAAATAATATCTACAAATATAACATCAAAAAATGTCAAAAAAAATGTGTATACATATATATATATATATAAAACAACCTTCACTATATTCAAATGCATTATATACTGACACATTCTGATTGTTCACATAAAAAATAAAAAATAAACCATAATCGTCTACAAGTGTACATACTTATTTTTAAAAAAATTACTACAGAAGGTATCATTTTTAGTTACAAGAACTTTAACATATATAACTACACACATCTTCCCTTAGAAAAAGCACATTTTGACTTGCTTTCTAAGGGAATGAAATATATTCCCACCACATGTTTCAGATTAGTGGATTGTTTAAGTGAATTCAAACTATTCATTAGAAAACTCAATTTAGCCATTTTGTTCAATGATACTATTACAGACACTGAACAAAGGACAAGCGGCTCAAGTATAGTTAGGAAGAAGAGTTGTTATGTTCCTCCCATGCATCCAAATGTGTTGGTTTACGACAGACTGGTAACCAAACAGATTTACCAGTTGCAGAACAGGTTATTGGGTAAAAAAACTAGATGTAATTTAACTATGGATGAGATTAAAACCTTGAAAGACCTGACAGAAGACAAAAGTATTTGGGTAATGAAACCAGACAAAGGAGGTGGTGTAATATATGATAGTTTGGAGCACACCTCCAAAATGCATGAGATCTTACATCTATCAGGCAATTATGAGATAGTCTCTATTAATGAAATCAACATTGCACACAGACGTATAGATTTGCATGTGGAGGAATTTCTTATTGATAGAAGGATTATGGAAGATACTTACAACTTTTTGAAAGTAGAATATCCCAAACTGGCAACTTTAGTGGGGATACCCAAGATACATAAGAATGTCAGTAATCCACCATTTTGTCCTATAATTTCGGGTAGTAAATCCAAGACCTTCCCGTTGGGAGTTGCTATGGATACTATGTTAAAACATATGTATGGGAAGATTACTCATATGGTTAAAGACTCGTGAGTTTTTAAAGAATTACCCTGTTGACACCTGGAAGGAAGGAAGGAAGGACATATATGTCACTATTGACGTTGTAGATTTGTTTTCATGTATTCCCAAAGAGGAAGGTATGGAAGCCTTCATTAATAGTATTGGAAAATATAGTGACCTAGATTGGGATAAGGTCTGCTTGATTCTTGAACTGATGTCCTTAGTTCTTGATGACAATTACATATTATATGAAGGTGAACATTTCAGACAAACCAAGGGAGTGGCTATGGGGGCAGCTTGTGCCCCCATATTTTCCAATTTGGTAATGTTAGATTGGGAAGAGACAGTAGTGTTCAAAAGTGAGTACTACAAGCATGTTAGATACTACTCACGGTTCCTAGATGATATATACATCTTATGGGAAGGTAATCAGGTAGTCTTAAACAATTTTCTGGACTATTTAAGTCAAAGTAGTGAATTCCTCAACTTCACTACTACTAGTAGTAAAGAAGGTATAGCCTATTTAGATAAATGTATCTCCAATGTATAGCCTATTTAGATAAATGTATCTCCAATGTATAGCCTATTTAGATAAATGTATCTCCAATGTATAGCCTATTTAGATAAATGTATCTCCAATGTATAGCCTATTTAGATAAATGTATCTCCAATGTATAGCCTATTTAGATAAATTTATCTCCAATGGTGACAAATGTTTTAAGTCCAGAATACACAGAAAAAGTACATTCACAAATGGATATTTGGAATATACTAGTAACCATCCTAGAAAACTATTATATAATATATACAAAGGACAGTGCATTAGAGCCATTAGGATGACTTCGGAATACAAAGAGATGATGGAAGAACTGGATTTACTGAATTATTTAAAGAAAGGGGGTACAACAGAAATATGATGAAAGATGTGAGGAATTATGTTATTAAATTAAGGAATGGGGACACAAATACACCCCATTATTAGGAGCAAATAGTAAAGGGAAGACTACTAACATGATGGAAAAGTCTGACCTCAATCGCACAGATACCAAAGGGGACTACAATACAGCTTGTGTGTTAGAATATGGTCCACACACTAACAAAATAAAGGACATCTTAATAAATAATTGGAATGTTATGATGGTGGACCAAGAAATAGCAGACATATTGGGTCCTAAACCTACATTTGTATACAAGATGGGTTGTAACATCAAGATGTATTTGGAAAGAGGAATAATGGGTAAAGTAAATGACAGTGATAAGAAGAACACATCAAAATGTGGTAGTTGCAAGTCAATGCCAGGCAATAAATGAGAAGGAAGGAATTGTTTTAAGCAATGTCAATAGAAATAGAATAAGATTCAGACAAGGTAACTGCAACTCCAAATTTGTCATTTATTTAGCAAAATGTGGAGCTTGCCCGGGATACTATATAGATGATAGCGATAATGAATGCCAAAAAGTAAATCGCTTTTTCCACGCAAAACAAACTGCTAAGTACCTCTGAACTTGGAATAACAATGTCCGCAGTCGTAGAAACACTGACAAACATTTATTAACTCACAAAATTTAGCACTTTCACTCACATAAAAGTGAGCTTCTTCAGAACATTATAACAGCTGTTCAAAGACGTTTAAATACCGCCACTGGTGCCAAAAAACATCAGCTTTTTAAAGCTAACCTACCCAAATAACAACTCTCATATAATAAATCTAAAAAAATCTATAAAACCTTTTCTAATTACAGTGAAAAATAAAAAATGTGTATAAAAATATATATACAAATATGTAAAAAATATGTAAAACAATGTACATATATGACATATAAACAAAACACCCGACAAATGCACATAAAAATGCGATAATAATATATATATTTAAATATGCTAATATCTAGTGTGTCTGTCTTTACCTATTTTCTAAAATAGGTTTGATAGATATATGTTCATTCAGTCCAGGTGGGGTTGTGGCATCCGTATGTAACTGCCACCATAACTCCTTATATGAAAGTGCATTTTTATAATTGCCCCCCCTGGCATTTGGTGTTACAATTTCTAATATAGCAAATTTAAACGTGATTAACTCCATTCTGGTCTATATGTTTAAATAAAGCATTTTTTGGATCTTTAGTCTTAATACTGTACAGATGGGAATAGATTTGCTCCCTTAGTTTTCTTTCTGTCTTCCCAATATAATATCCAGCACAAGCCTCACATTTAGCCAAGTATATTACTGTTTTAGAGTTACAGTTGCCCTGTTTAAACGTTATCTTGGTTCTGTTGACATTATCCAAAAACAGTCCTGTGCCTTCAAAAATGGAAGAGCACTGATTGCATGCTCCACATCTAGATGTGTGTGCCTTTGTGTCAAGAGTTCTGTTACCATCCAATCCCCTTTCTAAAAGTGCTTTTAAATTACTCCCCATTTTAAGCACAAAAGTAGGTGTAATGCCCAAGATGTCTATCTTTTCCTGGTCGGTCAACAATACATTCCAATTTCTAGTTAATATATCTTTAATTTGGTTAGTATGTGGTCCATACTCCAATATACAGGCAGTTTTATAAGCCTTAACATTTTTTCTTTTGTTTTCTGAATTGTAGTGCAAATGGTCAGTCATGACCTTAGCTCCTAATAATGGGGTGTACTTTCTTCCCCACTCAATTGTTACATATTCCATAACCTCTCTCATCATCTTAAGATCATACCCCCTATCCTTAAATAGTTCAAAAATGTAACCCAATTCCTCAATCATATCATCATAGTCAGATGTCATTCTAAGGGCTCTGATACATTGTCCCTTAAATATATTGTGTAATAATTTTCTAGGGTGATTACTACTATATTCTATATAGGAATTTGAAAAAGTGTTCTTCCTGTAAATCTTGGACTTAAAACCGGTCGTACTGTTGGAAATGAAGGTGTCCAAATATGCCACTCCTATGTCACTACAGTCAGAAGTAAATTTCAAATATTCACTACTCCCATTAATGTATTCCATAAATGTGTAAAAAGACTCCTGGTCACCTTCCCATAAAATGTAGATATCATCCAGAAAACGTGAATAGTATTTTATGTTACTGTAGTGGTGACTCTTAAACACAACCTCTTCCTCCCAATCAAGCATAACTAAGTTTGCAAAAATGGGGGCACAGGCTGCCCCCATGGCTACACCCTTCATTTGCCTAAATAGTTCACCCTCATAATATATGTAGTTGTGGTCCAAAACTATGGACATGAGTTCCACAATCAGACATATTCTATCCCATTTGAGACAACTATGTTTTCTGATGCTGCTGGTAAAAGCCTCCATTCCCTCATATCTTGGGATACATGAAAAAAGGTCTATAACATCAATAGATGCAAATAAATAACATTGTTTCCAAATATCTACTAGATAATTCATAAGGAATTCCCATGAGTCTTTAACCATATGGGGTATGTTACCATAGAGGTGTTTGAGCATGGAATCCACTGCAACTCCTAAAGGAAATGTTTTGAATTTACTGCCAGAAATTATTGGTCTAAACAGTGGGTTGTCACTGTCTTCATGTACTTTAGGAATACCCACAAGGGTGGCCATTGTAGGATGATCTACTCTTAAAAAATTGTATAAGTCCTCAGATACCCGTCCATCTAACCAGAATTCTTCAATATGCAGATCTATCCATCTGTATGCTATGTTAACTTCATTTAAGGATACAGTTTCATAATTCCCTGAACCATGAAGAATGTAATGCATCTTGGAATTATATACTAAACTGTCATATAACACTATGCCTCCTCCTTTATCTGGCTTCATGACCCTTATGTTTTTGTCACCTCTTAACCTGTGCAACACAGCTTCTTCTTCTGATGATAAATTGTGTTTAATTTTTTTCTTTTTGTTCTTGTTATTAAACTGATAAATCTGCTGTGTTACTAACTTATCGTACACCTGTACACCAGGATCCATTACTGGAATAAAACTACTTTTTCTCTTTAAGGTGTCATTATTGATAGTGTTATAGTTCCCATTGTCCTTAAATAACAAAGCTAAGTTTAGCTTCCTAATGAACAGTTTAAATTCACTCAGACAATTCACTAGTCTGAACCGAGTAGTAGGAATAAATTTAATTCCCTTGGACAGCAGACAGAAATGTGCTTTGTCTAAAGGCATTTGAGTGTAATTAAATATTTTAAACTGTTTGTAACTGGAAATAATTCCGTTACTAATGATATCAGGGTCAACTATAAAGGCATCATGAGTATCACTCAAAATTCCCACCTTCTTCTTACTCTTATTCCCATCTAATACTTGTGATTTTTCTTCTTCCATTTTCCTCCCCTTTTCCAGTCCGATTGACTGCCAACATTCCTGTCCTGATAAACATTTCCATAATTATAATGTCCTTCGTGTGTGTAATAAGTTTGATGTTTACTCTGGGGACCTTTTCTACTATTGCTGTTATGTGTGTCTATGTCCATGTCTCCTACTTGTCGTCCCCCTCCCCATGAGTACACTAAACCTTTGTTGTATTGTTCCGTGTCCCTGTTGATTTTCTTGCATTTCCTATCATAAGCTTTTTTCGTTTTGGCATGTGCTAAGTCAAACTGTTTTGAATATAACTTTTCCCAACTGTCATACATTAAATCATTAAGTATAACATCATTCAGTTGTTCTACTTCATTTATAATTTTACATAATTTCTCATCATTAAATTTTAACAGTTTTTTCATATACTGTATTCCAAAAGAATCAAACAACTCGGAGGTACTTAGCAGTTTGTTTTGCGTGGAAAAAGCGATTTACTTTTTGGCATTCATTATCGCTATCATCTTTTTACTTGTGGACTGAACGTCATTACAGGTTTCAGTTGTGGGATACTATATAGGGAAGACTGAAAGGAATTTAAAAAAACGCATTTATGCACACCTATATAGTATCAGGAGGAAGGATGTGAACAATGCTCTATACAGACACGTAGAGAAGCAGGGGCGTAGAGCACTCTTTTAAGTTTGCCATTTTGGAAAATGTTGCCCATGACCCTAGAGGAGGCAACATTAAGGCAATATTGGCTTATAAGGAACTATGGTGGCAGTTATTCACTGATGTCTCGACTCCTCCGGGGCTTAATGATTACTTAACCATTAAACCATTATTATCCATTAAACAAATTCTTTAACATGATTTTTTTATTTAGACAAGGTCAAGCTTATGACACACAAGGATGTCATTGCCTAACCATTATTCGTACATAACACACGAAGATTTCAATAACATTTTGTAAGTTTGATGATCGTAGTAATTTTTAATAATTTATTTAAAAATAAGTATGTACATTTGTAGACGATTATGGTTTATTTTTTATTTTTTATGTGAACAATCAGAATCTGTCAGTATATAATGCATTTGAATATAGTGAAGGGTGTTTTTATATATATATATATATATATATATATATATATATATATATATATATAATTTTTTTTGACATTTTTTGATGTTATATTTGTAGATATTTATTTTACATTAATAACAAGACGTTTGGCTGTAAATAAGTGTTGTAGGTGACATTAGGTGAAGCGTACGAGGTATTTTATGTACGGAATCTTTTGTGTGCCTTGTCACTTTAATACATATAGATTTGGCACCAAACGGAGTATTTAAACTGCATTCTCTTTTTTTACTGTTGTTCTGATAAAGCTCACAGTTGCGTGAGTGAAAGCGCTTAACCCATGAAATATTAAATGAAGAATTTTTAACAATTCAAGTGGCTGGTGTGCTTTCACACAGTATTTCCATCATTGCTACTAGTTTGGATTTTGTTTATGGGCAGTGAGCATTTCTGGAGTCCGTGGAGTCAGCGTTCTTTACTTCCAAAAATAAAAAACGTGGAAAAAACAGCACAGTGGCAGGAAAGAGAACCAGCTTTATTTGTGACTAAGCGCTTTCACCTTCAAATCCTAGGCATCATCAGAGTCACTAAACATACACATCACTTCCTTTTTATAGTAAAATACACATGACATCATCAAAGTCACTCAACATATACATCACTTCCTATTTACATTAAAATACACATGACATCACACATATAAAAACTCAATCATTGCAATTCTGGTTTAAAATCCTGTGCAGTATCATCTTCTTCTTTCAGCTTTTCCCGGTTAGGGGTCGCCACAGCGGATCATCTGTCCGCTCATGATTGGCAGTGGAGTTTTACAGTGTCAAGTTGCCAGCCCAGCGAACAACCTTCCACAGAAGGCACAAACAAGTACACACTGACACCTAGGGCCAATTTAGAGTGTCCAATCCACCTACTGCATGTCTTTGGGATGTGGGAGGAAACCGGAGCACCCGGAGGAAACCCACGCGACCACAGGGAGGACATGCAAACTCCGCACAGAAGGCACTCCAGCCGAGAATCGAACCGGAGAACCTCTTCCTGTGAGTCAGCAATGCTAACCGTTGCACCACCGTGGCCGCCCCAAATCCTGTGCAGTGTAATTCTATTAAATATAAAACCTATATCACACGTTAAAAATACTAAAATGATTTTAAACCACCCTTTTGACATAATTAAAGAATGCACACTGGCTGAATTAAATATTAAAAGACTTCCATTTGAGAAGGGGTACAATAGAAATATTGCCATTAATACCTGGAGAATTCTTAACATTTAATGTCAATTGCCATTTTGTTTCTCTTAGTTCTAAAATCACTTTTAGTATTGCCATCTCTTCTCCTTTTCTTCACTATGTCAATAATGAAAAAAAAAACTTCTTAAAATTCTGACATATGACAGAATGTCTATAAAGGGCACTACTTGTCTTCTTATTTTTGATGTCCCTCATATGCTCGGCAATTCTATCTTTCATTCTCTGTATGGTTTTACCAACATAGAATGCCGAGCATGGCCTTCAAAGAACTGGTCCTTTCCTGCCTCTTCCAGACCTTCTCAGTCCAAACCAGATCCAGCAGAGCACCCAGGTTTCAGTCCCAGGGGACGCACAGGACTAAGCAGTGGGGGGCCTCCACTTCCAAATCTGGGAGTAATAAAACTCCCCCCTAGGCTAAACTGTCTCAATGACTTCTTTTTAAAACTTCCAAGCACTTCTCAACTGTCTGCCCCTTTGGGAGGAAAGATTGCACTTCATGCAAAGAACTGGGGACTGATTATCCAGGACAAATGGGTTTTAAATATAGTGTCCCAAGGATACAGATTTCACTTCCACATGTTACCAACTCCAAAAGGTTGGCCGGATCTACCTCCAAATCAGTGGGCAGAGGCCCAAAAGCAAGTACTCTCTCTCTTAAGCATAGGGGTTATTTAATTGGTACCAGAAGAGGAAAAGGGACAAGGTTTCTACTCAAGACTTTTCCTGGTACCCAGAAAAGATAATTCATGGCGGCCTATCCTGGACCTGTCTACTCTAAACACCTTTTTGGTGATTCCAAAATTCAAGATGCTGACCCTTCACCAGTTGCTTTCTATGCTAGGCAAAGATGCCTGGTTGGCAACACTAGATTTAAAGGAAGCATACCTGCACATTCCAATCAGGGAATCTTGCAGAAGATACCTAAGCTTCAAAGCAGGCGACACACATTATCAGTTCTCTGCACTACCCTTTGGCTTATCTACTGCGCCCAGAGTATTCACAAAGTGCCTAGCTCCAGTCATTGCATTTTGCAGGAAAAGAAATATTCAAATATACCCATACCTGGATGATTGTCTAATTCAGGCAGAAAGCCAGGACATACTTTTGAAACATCTGGCCTTTGTACAAAGGGTGCTAACTTGTCTGGGGTACACCATAAATGAAAAGAAGTCACACCTGGTACCCTGTCAACAAATAATATTCCTGGGAGCAAGCTTGACTACAACTTCCCAGACGGCTTTCCTCACGCCAGAGAAACAAATTCATTTGACAACCTACTTCAAACAAGTGGCCACAAAAACCCTGCTATCTGCAAGGCAAATACTACAAGCTTTGGGGTTCATGGCCTCCTGCATTCTTCTAATTCCATATGCAAGACTGCATATGAGGAAACTACAATGGTATCTAAAAAGCCTATGGTGTCAACATTCTCAGGATCTAGAAGCAATGATTCCTATCATACCTTGCCTATGCCTAGAGTTCCTTTGGTGGGCAGAGGCCTGCCACCAAAACAAGGGACTACCATTCACATTACCCCCTGCCACCCAAACCCTAACAACAGACACATCAGACTATGCATGGGGGCTCACCTGGCAGGGAAGTGCATTCAGGGCAAATGGAACCCAAGTCAAATGCACCTGCATATCAATCAAAAAGAAATGTTAGCTGTACAGAATGCTCTGACAGCCTTCGAGGACCACATTCTTCCAGGACAATTAATAGTAAAGACAGACAACACCACTGTTATGTGGTACATAAACAAGCAAGGGGGTACGCATTCTTACCCTCTCTGCAGACTAGCCATGGCATTGTGGAACACAGCCTTGAGCTACCAAGTGCATCTACAGCCTCAATTCCTGCCAGGGAAACTAAATACACTGGCAGACAAACTAAGCAGAAACCTCATGGGCCAACACGAGTGGAAACTGGAACCAAGGATTTTCAACATGTTGACAAGCAAATGGGGGAGCCTAGAGACCTGTTTGCCTCCCCCCAGAACTATCAATCGGACAAATTTTGCACAAGGAATCTCCACAGACAAGCTTGGAAAGTGGATGCTCTGTCCTTCAGCTGGAAAAGCTTATCAGTTTATGCCTTTCCTCCTCTGCCTCTGCTCTCCAAGGTACTACTAAAGATCAAGCAAGACAAACCAAGGGCAATTTTGATTGCACCAGACTGGTCACGCCAACACTGGTACCTCCTCTTGTGCAGTGTGTCACTGTTGGCCCCATGGCACCTGCCTCAGATTCCTACCCGGCTGTCTCAGCAGGAGAACCAGATTCTGCACCCTCAGTTTCAAACACTAAACCTAACAGCCTGGCTAATTACCTAATCTCTCCTTTACCATCCCTCAGTAAACCAGTGATGGATATCATTTTAGAGGCAAGGAGGCCTAGTACTAGAAAATCTTATGCTGAAATATGGAAAAGATTCTGTTCCTGGAACCAATCTCAAGGGATGAGCACAGCAGTGCCCAATTTACCTCAGATTTTACAATACTTAACTGAGATGCTTCACAACGGCCTGTCTTTTTCCTCAATAAAAATTCACGCCTCAGCCATTTCAGCTCATTATAACACAGAACCTCCCCTCTTCTCCCATCCACTGCTCAAGCAGTTCCTTAGAGGGGACAAAAATTTAAGACCACCCAGGAGAGCTTCAACTCCAGCCCGGGACCTTAACTTTGTATTGGAGAAACTCACCCTTCCTCCTTTCGAGCCAGCTGCTACTGCAAATTTAAAATTCCTTTCTTGGAAAACAGCTTTCCTTTTAGCAATCACTTCAGCAAGAAGAGTATCTAAATTACAGACCCTTATGGCAGTGGAGCCTTTCAACACCTTTCCTGCAGACAGGGTGTTCCTCAGGACCAATCCCTCTTTCATGCCCAAGGTGGTATCCAGTGTGGCCCTTAATCAGTCCATTCATTTGCCAACCTACTTTCCTAATCCACAGAACAAAGGGGAACAGATACTGCAGTCCTTAGATGTGCAAAGACAACTTAGATTCTACTTGAACAGGACTAAACCTCAAAGGAAATCTGAACAACTGCTGGTGGCATTTGCTGCAGGGACAGAGGGAAAGGCTATTTAAAAGCAAACCATATCTAAATGGATAGGTCATTGCATTCATTTCTGCTATAAGCACCATGGAAAACCTATCCCACAGGGGATCAGACCCCATTCAACCAGGGCTGCATCTACCTCTACAGCCTTTCTCAGAGGCGTACCTACCAGGGACATCCTAGAAGCTGCTACCTGGAGTTCTGTACATACTTTCACCAAGCATTACCATTTGCCAATTTTCTCTAAATCCAGAGCTGGCTTTGCCACTGCAGTCTTGCAGAGCCTTATAGCTGGTCCTAATGCTATCTAAATTCTCCTCCCATCCTTAGCTTTGGGAATCTACCCAAATGTGATGACTGCAACAGTGAAACACAAAGAACATAGTACAGTTGTGTACACTTACCATAAATGTAGATGTTCAAGTGTATTCACTGTTGCAGTCCTGATTATCCTCCCTCCAGCCCTATGACTTCTTTTGGCAATACCTCTTCTCTCCTTTACTATGCTTAAAAGCTTTTTGGTGTATTTGCTTTTTTGTTGGAGGTATAACCTTGTATATTTATAGATTTAATTGCTTCCCGTCAGGGGGGCACCTGACATCTGGGGCAAGAAAAACTGATGTAATGGCGTCGGCTGCATGTTTTATACCCCTGACGACCTGACGTCACAGAGGAAGAGACAGCAACAGACGCAGGACCCAAGACTTTGTTAATCAGGCCGACTGAGGGGTACTGCAAGCAGATAACCTAAATGTGATGACTGCAACAGTGAATACACTCGAACATCTACAACTGTACTTTACTGCTTTACCATTCATGGGCCTTCTGTAAGGAAAAGTGAGAACAAGGTAGAAAAGCCATCATTCGTTTTATCAAAACCAAACCATGGTACTATAGCGTCACTATGATGAGGAAGGCAAATATCTCAGCAGCAATTCAAGATTTTTTTTCTTGCAGCATTATCTGTACACAATAAAAAAATATGGGTGCTGAACTTTTCTTTGTGTTAATGTTATTGAGATTTGCCAAAACTGTAAAAAGTGGTTTAGCTCTGAGAAATGCCATTTATTACATGTACTTGACTCTGAATGAATTGTTGCATTCATTGCAGGTTTGGTATCAAATTACTGAAAACGGCTCAAGTCTTTCGGGCTGTGGCTGAAAAGAGCCAGTAGACCAAATCACTTACCCAGTTATCAAACAGCAATAAATAAATAAATAAATACTAAAATAAGATAAAAAACTGCACTTGTAAAGTTAAATTTGTGTGCCTTATTTTGGTAACGTTTACACTTGTTGCTCTTAATTTGCATAACATTCTTCTTATATGTGATAAACAACAGTAAATAAACTTTTTATCTCTCACTCTGAAGATAGTTATGTGACTCAAACATAAACTCTCATTCTAGACTGTAAAATAAAACCACCATATACCAGCTCTGAAAATGACAGTTGTTAATTTGCAAAATAATTTGAATAATTGAGTAATGCATTTGCCAAATTCAATGCAAGATAGTAACTCAAGTAGTATTTGAAGATTTTGTCCCATATTAGTCAACATGGCACTGTCAAGAGTCTACACAATGAACAAACGTGATACAATTGTTCACATCTTGTACAAATGACTAATTGTACTACAAATGCAGAATTTCATGCTGGACTAGAAAAAAGTTTTGATTATACCTGTCACATTCCTGGTGTATTCTGATGGGTTTCATTTTTGTTTTAGATTGATGTACACACCAGACTAAAGGAAAACTCATAACTGTGGTTGTCTTTAGTATTTTTATTCCAAATTTTCAAAATATTGTTTTTATGCTCCTTCCTCATGAACATGAGTGTTGCATATTTTTACATTCTGCCAGCTGTAGGAAAACATTTTGAAATATCAGTAATGCTACAAAACATTCACCAAATTAAATTTGGACTTATATTTTTTCATTATAAATCTTTTCAAAAAGTTTATATCAGGGTCTCAATCAATTATGCTACTGCCAATTCATAATTTTACATCTTAAAATGAGATTTCACTTTTAATATGAAAATTTACTATTGTAGATAATGTGATGACAGAGCTATACTTCTGGAGGTGAAATCTCATAAGTAATATGTGTGACATCTGGGCCTAATAAGACAAGGAGTTATGATAATTTGCTGAAATCCTAACAGAAACTGACCGACGTCAATAACAATTACTTACTTCACACTTGGCTCCTTATAAATGAAAATTGCCCTGATTAATAAATATGAATGCAGAGACTTTGACCTGTAGATTTGCAGTGGGAAAGTTGCATAGTAAAATAGGGGATAATGATGCACTAGTCAACTAAGCAGTAATTTAACAAATAAATGGAGTACAGGCTTAATTACTTGACAGTGTGGCCTAGATTTCTCTCCTCATCTGTAAATCACTTAGAGGTGGCTCTGTTTTAAGTGTAATAAAACTTCTCCATAGATAACTTTATTTTTCAAGGAAATGTCAGTTCAAACTGGTAGAGATCAAACATGGCATTCCTGAATAGAAATGCTGTATTGTAAGATATTTCACATATTATGCCTGAGATAATAAAGTTCAACCTTACTGGAAATTATACATTACTAAATGGTATTTTAACAAGATGGGTCTACAGATCTATCAAATCTTAATTTCCAAATTCACTGACTCACTGTTGTTCAGATTCCTCCCTTTGGACATTTAAAAGGCTCATAGTTAATTTACTTTATGTCACTGGGAAGTTTGTTTCCCAAATAAAGAAACTGCACTTATTTTAAAACTACAGGTGATAGAGCAGAAAGTTATCTGTAAAGAAAACGGTGCGGAAGGCCCTGGCAAACTTTCTAAATATCTTTACAGCATTGCAGAAAACATTATTCTCCAGGAAAGTCAGAAAAATAAGACAAAACAAGTGTCGCTGGCATACTAGTTGCTTAAAAACAGAGCTAAACATGAATTAGGGCTTGGTGAAAGTAGAATGAATCTGGGCATCTTGGGGCAATGCAGCAATTGCCTCATGTACACAGACAACCCTGTCCTCCTACCACCCAACACTACAACTTGTGAGAGATGCACTTATATTGCCAAACTGGAAGCAAAGCTCTCTTCACCCAAGACTGGACTAGACAGTCAAGAGGAGAAGGTAAACACTTGCACCAAACCACACTCATCACATAGTCCCTCAAAACCTACACCTCCAAAACACACACCTACATTAATGGAGGCTCTCAATAAAAACCTGCCCAAGCATCAGGGACCTCCAAAGCAGAAACGCAAGCAAACTCCACCCCCCAACACAACCCAAGTGACACATAGCCCACAAACTCAGTGTGCCACTCAACCACAGCCGATAAGGCATAACAACGTATCCAACACTCTAGTCATAGGTGACTCTATAGTCAGGCACACTGATGTTCCACTCACCAGGCTAAACAAGGAGAAAGTTACTGCTGCCTGTCAGGTGCCAGGATCCGCCACATAACGCACGCACTCAGGTCACTGCACAACAAGTACAAATATAACACTGTCATTGCCCATGTTGCTATGAATAACCTGAGATGTACCTCCATGGACTACATGAAAAGAGACATGGAGGAGCTCTCCGATCTTATAGCCCAGGCAGGTATGACCCTGGCCCTGAGTAGCATCCTGCCATCACCCAGAATGATGCCACAGTACAAGGACAAAACGAATGACTTCAACAACTGGCTAACCTTCTGGTGTCATTCTAAGGGAATCCAGTATTTGTCTGCCTGGGACGACATGATCGACAGACCACGATGCTTTGCCAGAGATGGCTTGCACCTGTCACCCTTGGGATTCCAGATACTGGCTAAGGTTCTTGCTACCCCTATAGTGCCTTTTTTAGGCAAGGTTCAAATGACAAATTCACCACTGTAACAGGTACAAGCAAGCAAAATCTGAGGGTAATGCTACTCAATGCTAGAAGTTTAAACCTCAAAATGCACTCACTTGAGGCACTTCTTAAAATGGAGAACATCGACATCTGTGCAGTGACAGAGACCTGGTTCAAAGCTCCAGAGAACACCCCTGCATTACCAGGCTATAATTCATACCACACCTTTTGGCCACCTAACCTGGAATGAAGCACTAAAGGTGGAGGCGTGTCCATATTCATTAAGGATATCCACACCTCCAGGCTAGTTGAACAGCATAATGCATCCGAGATTATCCAAGTGCAACTAACTCTGGGCAAGACCACAATCCAAATTGTAGCTTGCTAGAGAGCCTCCACCATGCCCCAGGATTCCCACTCCTCATTTCTTGATACAATGGAAAGTATTAGGGTACAACCTAACACCCTAATAATAGGCGATTTCAACTACTCCACCATTAACTGGGAAAACTACTCATGTACCAACTCTTTTGCTCAACGCTTTCTGGAATTCATAAATTCCAACGCCTTGGTTCAACTTATTCACACCCCCAGGGGCAGTAATATCCTAGACCTGGTCATTACCAACATGGGCAACCGGTGTTCCACACCAGAGGTCAATTCCTCGTTGGTCAGATCCGACCACAAGCTAATCACCCTAGACATCCACATCCCCCCCCCCCCCCCCAATAAGGAAACCACCGTAAAAACTTCTCCAAAGCCAACTTCACACTTCTTAAGACATTAGTGGCAAACTTCATGACACCCATGCAGATGGACAATAGAGGTACGACTGCTGAATCCTACACAAATGCACTTTATAAGCACTTACACGAGTGCATGGATCATGCTATCCCTAATAGAACCAAGATGCTATCCTCCAAAAAAAGGAAGCCAATCTGGTGGTCCTCTGCCACAAACAAACTCTACAACAGAAGAAAGAAACTGTTGCAAAAAAGAGTAAAATCCCATGACTGGAGGAATGCCCTGGTCAACCTCAGTAAGAAGCTGAGATCCCTCATAAAATCCTCCAAAGCTAGTTACGAAAACAAAATTGCCACTGACTCTAAAGACAACCACAAAGCATTCTATTGCTATGTCAAGAATCTCAATGGCAACACTCAGATCTGCTCTGAGTTACAGCACAATGGCACTAAATATACAGAACCAACTGATATTGCCAACATCCTGCCAGATAGGTTCAGTGCTAACTTTACCCCCCTCTCACCCCCTAGAGGGCCCATCTCTATACCGGAAGAATGCAAAGTTCCTGTAATCACCCCTGCACAGGTAAAAAACACACTCTCCAAAGCCAAGAACACAGCATCCATGGGACCTGACAATATCCCAGGCTGCGTTCTACACGAACTACAGAATGAACTGGCACCCTACCCAAGTACCATGTTCAGTCATAGCCTCACCTCAGGCTTTGTGCTCACTGAATGGCGCACTGTGACAGCTATCCCACTCCACAAATGGGGAGCCACGACGGACCCCGGGAACTACCGCCCCATTAGCCTGAGGAGCCTGGTCTGCAAGGCCATGGAACTATCATCATGGAACTCATAAACAAAGACATTGGTAATCTCCAAACTCTGGACCCTACCCAGTTCGAATTTGTAAAAGGCAGATCATGTCTCCTAAACCTGATTGACTTCTTTGAAGTAGTCACCAAAGCCATAGATGAGGGTAAGGTTGTTCACACAGCTTATCTAGCTCTCGCCAAGGCTTTCGACACCATCCCCCACTCTGGAATTATAGACAAGCTCACTAAACTAGGTATAAATCCCTATGTCACAAGATGGGTTACCAACTAGCTCACAGACAGAACCCACACTGTGAAAGTAGCAGACTCCAAATCCGACTTCAGACCAGTGACAAGTTGAGTACCACAGGGTTCAGTCCTGGGTCCTCTCCTGTTTGGTATCTACTTCTCTGAAGTACAGGCTAACACAGAAGGTCTTTGGCTAACAAAGTTTGCAGATGACTGCAAGCTAGGAGCCATAATCGAAACTCCTAACGATGTGGACATACTACAAAAGGGCCTCACTGAGACAGATGCCTGGTGTCAAAGCCATGGCCTGAAGCTCAATGCCAAAAAGTGTATTGTCATCCCCTTTGTTAAAAACTCTGTACCCATGAACTACCACATAACTGGTAGTCTACTTAACGCCAAAAATGTGATAAGAGACCTTGGGACACAGGTGGACAGTAGTCTCTCCTTTGATAATCACATCGCCACAGTGGTCAGGAAATCCTTCTACATGGCTCACCTCATCACAAAAGGTTTCTCATCCAGAAAAAAAAGAGGTGATTGTTCCCCTCTACTCATCACTCATTAGACCCATTACAGAGTATAACACTCCTTTTGGTATGTACCTCACAAGACATCTACAATAACTGGAAAGGCCACAGAAATACCTCATAAAGAGGATTACTGGCCTCAAACAGATGCCCTATGCAGACCGTCTCAAAAAACTCCAGCTTTACTCCGTCGCATATTGCCTACTCAGAGACGATCTCTGCCTAACATACAAAGCTATGTCAAACCCAGAGCTGTTGGACATGCTCCACTTAAGGAAATCCCAATCCCTCCGAGCTACACGCTCTAGGGACCTAAACCTTGTCACCACAATAAACAGAACATGTTGGATGGATAGATTCCTGTCCCAGAGACTTCCCATACTCTGGAACAGACTACCTATGTCAAACAGAGCTCCTCATTAGCACTCTTCAAGAAAAATCCTGATGATTGGATGGGAGATAGGAAACTGACCCCGGGGATCACTTCTGTGGCTCTGCTCGACAGGGGCACAGGAAAATCATTTTCTTGGGTGGCGAAAGCCAGGGTACATTTTTGGCTAGGCTTATAAAGACTTTAGGGCCAATAGCCTAGTACCCTCCTATGAACCTATGAAGTAAGTACCCTTCATGTTACCTGGATTTCCAGGCTCTGAAAAACAGATATAAGGTAATCACAGATGCTAATTCAAGAATTTTGAGAAAGAAGCAGAAACTCTATGTTGGCTACTCAAGGTGGTTTTGGTGAGCTAGTTTAGATGCCACAGCAAATGTCAATGCAAAGTTTTTTCAATAACTGCTATAAATACTACTACTAGTAATAGTAATAACAATGTTTGCAAAATTTACTGAAATTGCATGTATCAAAATAGGCAGCCACCTTACTAAAAAAAACTATTTTCTGTACTTAATTTCCAATTTAGAGCTGTACTTGTCAGAGGAGTGGCAGGACTCTTGGAGAAGATGCCTAAGACAGTAAGGAACACAAAGGAGTTCCTCCTTCCTTTCTGAATCTCACAGACCCAATTATTTCAAAGTGTCTTACCCATACCACAAATCTACCTTTTTCGTGCTGTAGTACATTTAGCAGTCAAATATGCAGTAGTTATGCCTTTCCTGCAGGTGACCAACCCTGTCTGGTTGTGAAACTTCCAACCCATCATTAGCAGGAAGGTTGGTATACACTCAGCTACTGCAGTATGCACTTAAATATTGACTGCTGCCTCATTTCCAGTATGGTTTTAGAGAGTATAGCACTCTAACATTCATCTGCAAAATCACTGATCTGAGCTATGAAAAACACAGACGAAGGGCTATTTGCAAGACCAGCATTTATAAACCTGAAAAGGGAATTTGATTCCAGTAATCACTCAATTCTTTTGGAAAGGTTTAGGAAAACTAGACTTGGCAAAGGTCTTCAGTGGCATGTGAACCTGTATTGTACTGGAAGCAGTTACTCAATAGGCTCAATTCTCTGGGGGTACAACACCTAGAGCTCCCTTCAGCTAGAGGAGAAGCCCAATTAGATATGAGTATTTCTCAGTGAAAAGCAGTTAGCCATAATCCTGTGACAACTGTATTTGTATGCAGCTGTAACGTATTCCAGTAGTTTAGCTTTAAATATGACTTAAGTTTTGTTACTTTTTAATAAGGATAGGCAACAGGTTCCAAGTGACAGGCACAAATGTTTAAAATTACTCATGCATTACAAAGAAATATTACTGTCTTTGCAATCTCAACAATTTGTTTTGTATTCTCAAAATACATCTCAAGAAATTAACCTCCTGATCTTTAATCATGAGGTGAATTTCCTGACATCCATTTTTCATACACAACAATTTGGTTAGGATTGCCGACCTCATCATAAGCCTCTCAGCTGCAGGTATTAATTTAACAAGTAAAGCAAACTGTATAGGCTGGGCATACCTCTCAATTGTACAGATTTTTGCCTCATATTTTTGGTCCATTTTAATAAAATTGTGGTTTTCTGGCAAATTAGTGGCACTTCATTAAAGACTGAAGTTAGAAAATTATGACAGACATTTGAGATTCAGACTTCATACGCTTCAGAAAATTCATGCTAATGCAAAACCTGTTATTCTATGTTTGTAAGAGCAATATTTAAAAAAATGTCCATATTTTTGGGCCTTTGTCCCACTTTTATATATGGCTTTGTCCAGATTTCTTGTATAAGAGGTTGAGAGGTATGGTGCTGGGCCAATGTAAGAATCAACAACTTAGTGGCATCTCAACTCATACCTTAACTCACAACTTCATTTTCAAGAATTCAAGCATTTCTTTCAGTGCCAAGTTTTTTAGCCTTCAGTTACTCTCCATTTATAACACACAGCCACTCTGCAAGGTCTACCCTTCGTCTCTATTGTCTTATCTTCTTTATGACTCATGTCCCACCTGATCCAGTGTAATTTACAAGCTCCTTATCAAAATCCCAAATAAATATTTTTCTTCAGTTGACCCTTTATTCTAAAATCCTAAAAATGTCTGCATCTTTCATCTGCTAGCCCCTTCCCTTTATTTTCACCCTCTGTTTCTATACAGGTATCATTCCCACTGAATGAGATAGCGCTAATACTACTATTCCACTCCCTAAATGTAGAAACCATACCCCATCATACCCAACCCTACCTCAACGTCTACTCTTTCTCCTACAGTTACAGTCTTCAAGCATCTCTTATACAAACAGATGATACAGTTCAACCAGGGCAGATACATGCTTTCTCCTAGACAGTATGGCTTCCATCCTTCCATTAATACCTCCACTGCTTTGTTTTAAGCCACAGGAACTATACGTTCTAACTTTGAAAAAGTACTTCTAACGAGATATTTCTGAGGACCTCAAAAAAAAAAGCATTTGACTTGATAGCTAACCTCCTCCTTATGAAGCAAATAAAGAAGTTATGTACTCACCATAATGTTCCATCTGAGTAGTTGTACTTCATTGTCTTCAACCTATGGGAATATGGATCCATGTCGGATCCGAGCCGGCAAAGATTACTAGCATCAGCTCCAAGCTCCAGACTCCTCCCCTTACCCATAATCCACCTCACTTGCCTTCCATCCCCAGATCGAGTTTGCTGAACTTACACTTATAACCTGACCTAATAACATACTTGTGACCTATACTTACAGCCCGCAGGCTGAACATGCGCCAAATGTCCGGGGGAAGGAGGGAGGGATGGTTGAAGACAAATGAAGTACAACTACTCAGATGGAACGTTACGATGAGTACATAACTTCTTTATCTGAAGTAGTTTGATCTGGCATCTTCCCAGTCTAAACTAAACTCCTGGGTGGCCCTCATGGAAGGATATTCCTGAGCACCGTGGAGTCAAAGGATCCTCTCCTTCTACATGTCAAATCCAATTTATAATGGGAGATAAACGTATGAGATGAGGACCAAGTAGCTGCCGAGCAAATGTCATCTAAAGATACTCTAGACCATAAAGCTGCAGATGTAGCCATGGACCTGGTGGAATGAGCTTTAACCTGACATGGAGGAGACATGCCTTTGTCCTTGTAGACCTGCAGGATGCAAGAAGAAATCCATCTAGCTATCGTGACCATGGAAATAGGTTTGCCCAAAAAGGGTCTACAGAATGAAACAAACAATTGATCAGATTTACAAAAATTTTTTGTCTTGTGTAAATAAAATTGTAACTGTCTGTGGACATCCAACATGTGTAGTTTATATTCCATTTTGTTGGTAAAATTGGGAAAGAACACAGGCAAATTTATAATCTGATTGATATTGACTGGTGATGCCACCTTAGGAAGAAAGGATGGATTGGTGCAAAGGGAAACTCTATCTTTATGAAAAATCATGCACGGGAATTTTATGGACATGGCCTGCAATTCCGAGACCCTCCTAGCAGAAGTAATAGCGACCAGAAAATCTGTTTTCCATGATAGAAATTTTAGATCAACAGTAGAGGCTGGCTCGAAAGGCAGAGTGACGAGAGCTTGAAGAACCATAGTAAGGTCCCATGGGGGGACAGGGTCTTTGACTCGGGGGCGTAGCAAAAAAGTGCCCTTGATAAAGGCTTTACACAGTCTAGAAGATGCCAAGGATGCAGAATTCTCGCCCACATGAAAATGAGAAATGGCAGCCAATTGAACTTTGACAGTAGAAGAACTAGCTATGTGCTGGAAAATATCAGCTGGGAAATCAAGGATAGCAGAAATAGGCACCGTGAAAGGATCCAAACTCTTCTGAGAGGCCCAAAAAGAAAATAGTTTCCACTTGCTGTGATAAACCTTTCTAGTTGAAGAATTACGAGCAGCTACCAAAATAGACTTAACTGAGGAGGAAAGTCCAGGAGTCCTAGCGATCACGGGAACTGGAGTAGCCATGCCATGAACTTCAGGCTGTCCTGATTCGGATGAGGCACCCCGATGGGTGTGAAATCAGATCCTGAAAGGGATCTAGGATCCAAGGTGGAGCCAGAAGGTGAGACCAAAGAAAGGGAAACCATACCTGGCGAGGCCAGAATGGGGCAATGAGGATCACCTTGCTCTATCCTTGTCTATCCTGGCACCAATGTAGTCTATCACTTGTACAGGCTCTAGTAGAGATTTGGATGTGTTGATTGTGATACCCAAACTCAGGGCAAGTGTCAGAAAGTAGTCCCTGGTTTGGGAAAGTAGACACTTGGTGGGAGCAGTGAAGAGCCAATCATCCAGGTACAGATAGACCTGAATCTCTTGAAGCCACAGGTGAGCCGCTACCACTGCCATCACTTTGGTAAACACCCTGGGGGCTGTTTTGAGACCAAAGTGTAGGGCTCAAAATTAGTAATGATTGGCCCCTAGCCGGAAGCGGAGGAACCTCCTGGAGCTTCTGTGCATCTTTATGTGATAGTAAGCATCCTGGAGATCTAACGAGCACATCCAGTCGCTCTCTTGCAGGTACGGCATGATGGACTGTAGTGTGGCCATCCGGAACTTTTCTTTGGCCACTGACAGGTTCAGGGTAGAGAGGTCAAGAATGGGCTTTAAGTCCCCCATTTTCTTTGGCACCAAAAAGAACATGGAGTAGAAGCCTGAACCAGATTGATGTGGGGGGACGGTTTTGATGGCTCGTTTTCCTAGCAGCTTGGAAATTTCCTGTGATGCTGCCTCCCTTTGCATGGGTGGAATGTCTGGGAGGTGTTTGGGAGGGGTTGGAGAACCCACGAAGGGGATACAATATTCTCTGGATATGATTTGCAGCACCCAGCGGTCCGCTGTTATGGACTCCCAAGCCGCTGGGTGCAATGACAATTGTCCCCCGACTGCCTCCAGTGTACAGCAGTTAGGCAACCCCTCAGGGTTGCTGCCTGGGACTGTCCGGGAAAGGTTCTTGAGACCCGAAGTTTTGTGGCCCCCCTCGGCCTCTGGGCCAGTGACCATTCTGTCCCCCTCTGCCTCTGGGGGAAGAAGAGCCCTGAGTGTCCCAGGAATATTGAGACTTCCTGAATCACATCTTCTTTTGCCCTCTCTGGTTCCAGGAAAAAGACCTTTGAGGGTTAAAGAAGTGGATCCTGATGGCAAACAGCATCTTCCCATCCTTCTCATTCTGGACTTGCGTCTCCTTGACGGTCTTACCAAACAGAGTCGAGCCGTCATAAGGGGGATTGGCAAAGGATGCCTTAAAGGGTTTGATAAATTGACACAACCTGAGCCAGGGGCAAAGCCTCATGGACATACCAGACCCAGCCGCCCTAGCCGCTCCTTCCGTTGCATGGGAGAGGAGTCGCATGGACGTATTCGATACTGCTCTCAAAGTGGCCATTTTCACGGAGAACAAACCCTTTTCCTCCTGCGACATGGACTTGGGTGGAGACTCCTCCAGCTCCTTCACCAGGCTGCATTGGAGTCTCGTAACATGGGCCAAGTAGTTCAGCGCCCTTATTGAAAAGGTAGCTGAAGCATACACCCGCTTCCCTAGCCAGACCATCATCTGAGACTCTCGGTCAGAAGGGTGGACCGAGGAACTTTCTTGAGATAGTTCCCTCTTAGTGGCTACTGCCGCCACCATGGTGTCCACAGGGCAGCCCTTGTTCCAGGAAGGCCTGTCTATAAGGGACTCAAAACCTTATCAGGGTGCTTGGGGATTAGCTCCGCGGTATCAGGTCCGTTCCACGCCCACGAGGTGGTCAAATCCACTAAAGGACCCGTGGGGGGGCACCCAAGACGTAGACGGGCCTGTGCCATAGGCCTCCAGAAACACAGACTCATCAGAGAAGGGCTTGGGGGCAGGCCAACCTCCCTGTTGGCGCAGGATCTCCATGATGTCTCCAAAGGAGACATTGTTGGGAGATGACCTTGGGGAGCCCTCCCCCTCATCTAAATCTGTGTCCTCGCTTAGGGATTCAAGGGAGTCCAAGTGCCTCCTTTTACACATATGCTTGCGAGGCACATCTCCCGTGGTGCTCTCCGGGGAGTGCTAGCAAGCCATCTGTTCCTCTTGGGGAACCGTCTGGGAACCTTCCAGCATGGGTTGTCCCTCTGGTAAGACGGCGGGGACCGTAGACAAAGCCGAGGGGGTCTGGGTGGAGCCCAAGGAAGTGCTTCGGGGCCTCGATCTAACAGAGAGGACCCGTTCTACCACATTGAACCCTGAAGGAGAGCAGACCTCCTGTAAAGCCAATAAGGAGGCCGGGGTCCGATGCGAGAATCAGAGCCAGAACCAAAGTGGCTGGGGCTCCGAGAGAGGAAACCTGGACCATCAACATTGGAGGCGATGGTAAAGATACCACTCCCTTGGATCCAACCACCAGGCTCCAGCTCCGAGAGTGGCTCAGATCCAAACTGGTCGGATATGAGGTGCTCCAAGCAGCTGCCGGCGTGGATGCGAGGACCATTGGTGCCTACGCCCCGACCATAGCCAACCTCAGATCCGAGAACTCCGAAGCCAAAGGTCGGATCAGAGAAGGAGTAATAGGCTGAAAAAAAGGAAGTGAGCTGCCCCCTCCTGGGGGGGGGGGGGCTGGCAAGACCTCCATCTGGATCTGCATACGGATAAAGCACCTCATCATCTTATCCAGATCCATGTCAGAGACAGACCGGGTGGACTGAGACGAGGCCACAGACTCCGACCTGGCTGGTCAGGGAGCTGAGGCCTGGGAGACTGTGTGTGCCTCCTCCGGCTCCAGGGAGAACCTCGGAGATCAGAGCTGGGGGGAGCCATGGATCCGAGCAGATTTACTGGGTGACACAAGGTCTGGAGACTTCTTCCTCTTCTTTTTCAGCCTCGACTCTCTCTCCCGCTCTCTATCCCTCCTCTGCTCTGCTACCACAGGCTTAGATGTGGGAGTTTGAGTCCCAGCCTGGGAGGGAGGGGAGGCCAGAGGCAGAGAAGTAGGAGAGGCAGCCATGGCAGTCGCCGTGACTGAAGCCGAGGACAAGGAGGGGGGATCAGTGGCAGGAAGAAGCCCCTTAAGGGCCAACTTGGCCTTTCTATCTTTCAATGCCCAGGGGTTGAACCCTGCACAAATGGCACAGTCAACATTAAGGTGGGCCACACCTAAACACAGGACACACAGAGTGTGGCCATCTGCTGGGGAGAGCTTATGGCCACACTCTGTGCAGTGCTTAAAAATAAGCTTTTCACCCATCCTAGGGAAAGAAAAGAAAAAAACTTTCCACTTCACTTTGACACACACCCACTCACCACACACTAAACTGAATAGAAAGGGGGGGGAGGGTCACACAGAGATAACTACACTATCTAACAACTACTACAAGCCTACACATGACGCCAAAGCGGTGGGAGGAGAGAAAGGGTAGCTATGCTAAGCTAAAATGGTTAATAAAACAAAAATTAGTAACTTACAATACCAGAAAAAATATCCTGCTAACTGGAGCTTCAGAGACACAATGCTTTCATAAATTGCGGCAAACGAGATCTAGGGATGGAATGCAAGGGAGGTGGATTATGGGTAAGGGGAGGAGTCTGGAGCACGCAGCTGATGCTAGTAATCTTTGCCAGCTTGGATCTGACACGGATCCGTATTCCCACAGCTTGAAGTTCAAATGAAGTAAACTACTTCAAATCAAATTTTATTCTCTCACAATGACGTCCCTGTTTATCACACTGGGAATCTTCAGAAAATGAAGAATTCCTTTTTCTCTTACCAGTAAATCTAGAATGCGAAGTGCTAACAACCTGAAGTAAGCATTGAGCTAATTCCAATAAATCATCTCTGTCTAAAGTAAAAGAGGCAGGAGAAGATAAATGTTTAACCTTCTGCTTCTTTTTTTGACAGGAAGCTCCATAGGAACAATCAATTCCTGTTGGGATATCACCCTGGGAAAACAGGCACTGCAGTCTGACTAGGCAGAGAAGCATTCCAACTCCTTCCTCCATGATTGACATGAATGGTTATCCCATTCCCACCAAGGACACTGCAACAGCCGCAAAGGATGTGTCTAACCCCCGGTCCATGGTGGCTGAATGGGCTAAACCACAGGAAGCAAAAGAATAATATGAGAGGTCTAATGCATCAGAAAAGGCTGTCTGGAAGTTTTCTTCGTTTTGTAGCCAGAGGAAGGGGTAACTGAGGAACCAATAAGTTGTTTCATAGTAAAGCTGAGAAGAAAGCTTGAAACTCAAGAAAAATGATAGCATCAGTCTGTAAAATGTAAGTATAAAAAATAAGTGTTTTTATCTTAAAAACACTGTGACAACCACTACATGCACTTTCCTCGGCCCCTAAACACAATTTATAAAACTTTCTTCTTAAAGCACACATTAGAAAAATTAAAGGAGACACTAAAAGTAATACATGATCCATCTTTTAACTAACACAAAAAATCCCCTGACAGCCCAAAAATTGTAAATTCCTAGCAAAAAAAAAACAGTTTTAGTTTAAAAAGTACTGTTTCAGTGATAAAATTAATTGTGAAAGTTTTTTTTTTCCCTGAAGAGGAGCAATCTGTTCAGCAACGGAAAAATGATAGCAGATTGTCAGTCTTCGATAGCCCGCAAAAGAAGTGTTCCTTGTTTGGGGGAAAGCCCTGAAGAGCTTGGTACCCAGACCAGTGATCTTCTCCAGGTCTCTTAGAGATATTAACTGGACACAAGGAAGGTGCCCTTAAGTTTTGGAAACTGGCTTCTGTTCTAAATTCTACTAAAAATGCTACCAGTGCCGATGTTTCATTTAGGACCCCCTATTTTTTTGACTTTGCCTGTACTCTGACATCAGTCCTCGATAGAGAAGGTAATCTCTAACCTGCAGTCTAAATAAATTCTTGGCATCTTCCCAGTCTATAACCTTTCCACCTTTCCCTCTCTAGTTATTTGCTCCCATTACCTTGGTTCCTTTGACAGTTTTCTCCAATAAATTCCAGCCCCCTCTTGCTTATTGTCATTATCTCTAGCTGCAGTCATCCCTATCGCCAGAAACTCCTTTCTCCATTCCCATGTTGGCTCAGTTCTTAGAATACTTTCTGATACTTTATGAATATAATATTCTGTATGATTATTGTTATTCTCCTTAAAGGTCTGCATTCAAAATCCCAGTCTTTCCTTGTTTCTTGAGGTTCCCCCATTCCAACATCATCCCCTTCCACTCTAAATTATAGGTTTTTGTTTGTGCTATTTATAGCAGCCATAACTGCGTAGCTCTGAAATACTCTTTCAAATCAGGCAATCCCAATCCTCCTTGTTCTATTGAAAGAATCAGCTTATCTCACTTGACTCTTGCTGTCTTCCCCTCCCAGATAAATCCTTCAGCTCTATTAATTGTTATCCACAACTTCTCCTCTGGTTGATAAAAATATGCCTGACCTGTGTACAACAGTAAAGGGACTCAAAACATTTAACTGCTTGTATCTTACTATCCACATCCATATAATAGAGCTTCCAATTTCTCAGTTTTTGTATTATCTTTTGTTTAGTCTCTTCCCACATAACCTTAGCTGCCACACCAGAATCATTTTAATCCATACTCCTAAATACTTCATTTTATCATGTCCCCATAAATATCGATATTGCTGAACCAATTCATATGTGGGTACATAATTTCCCGCTATTGCCTTTGTTTTAGCTTCTATAATTTTGTATCCCAAAAAGATATGAAACTGTCTCAAAATGTTCCACAACACTGTAATGTACTTTTCTGGTTTTATCAGGTATAAAATAATATCATCTGCAAATACAGCCAGCTTTCCTTGACTAACATACCAGTCATATCCTTGAATTTCTGAGTCCCTTATTTTCTTTGCCAGTTATTTTGAATATAATGCAAATAACAAAAGGGAAGGAGGACACCCCTGCCAGGTTCCTCTGCTCAAGCAGATATTATCAGAGAGGAACCCACCCACTTTAATTTTTGCCTCTGATCCCTCATATATCCTCCTAATCAATCTTATAATTTTATCAGAGAGTACAAATGCTTCCATTGCCCTGCTCATAAAGTCCCAGTTTAGTCTGTCAAATGCTTTCTCTACATCAAGGCCCACCAACAAAAGTGGTATTTTCTTACATGCTGCTTCCCTCTAGAGCATCAATGTTCTGTTAATGTAAAATATTTGCCTCCCCTCCACAAAACCACATTCATCCATATCTATCAATTTTGGCATCACTTTTGCCATTCTTTTAGCCACTACAGACATAAACATTTTATAATCATAGTTTGGTATTGAAATGGGCCTGTATGAAGTTGGATCTGATGGATCTTTACCCTCTTTAGGTATTACAGCTAACACTGCTCTCTTCCAGGATGTTGGTACTTCTTTTCCTCTTAAAATACTGTCAAACAAAACCTTCTAGATCTTTATCAGTTTTTCCCTCCTGGCTTTCAAACTTCCACAGAAATATCATCTATTCCTGGGGACATTCTTGTAGATTGGTTATGTGTCACCATTTTTATCTCATCTCCTCCTACCCTAACTGTTAGTAACTGAGCCTCATCTACATCTAACCTTGGCATATTTAATTCTTCCATAAACATTTCCACCTTTTCTTGATTTCCATATTTCTCTACTTTATACAAACTTTCACAGAATTTTCAAAATATTTCTAGTACTTCTACAGGATCTCTTGCTATCTTCCTTGTTATAGCCCACTAAGCTTAGTGATCGCCCTTTCTACTTTCTGTTGCTTGAGCCATTGTGCTAAAGGTTTTTTGTGCTCTAGAGTTATTACAAAAAACAGTTGCTTAACAGCAATCTTTCTAAATTCATGCACATTATAAAGGTAATCTCTTATTTCCTATTTAGCATTCTGCAAGTGCTTCATTTCTTGTTCTGTGTGATTCTATTTTGCAATACATTTAACAGTTGTCAGTCCCTCTAAATAATTCTTGTTAATTCTTAACCGTATATCTCATTCTTTTATTTCCACCCTATTTTTAAACTCCACTTTAATTTTATCCCACTCCCTAGCTAAACTTTCAGAATAAATCTCTATCTTCTCTAATAGCTCCTGAATAATTTCTACTACACATTCCTAAAATTCCTCTCTTTTCAATAGATAGGAGGGAAAGCACCAGTGTCTCATTTCTATTTCATTACCTTGTGTTTTTATTTTAGTTATTATTAGTGCACGATTTGAAATAGTTACTAGGTGTGTATCAAGACCTTCAATTAAAGCATATGCTCCTGTGACATGTAAATTCTGTCTAGCTTAGCTCAGTTTTTCTATCTTGGAGAATAATACATAAATTCACTCCAAAATCCTAGTACTGAACTCACATCTTCCATGCCAAATATTTTCATAAATTTCTTCAAATATATACCCTCCTTTGTTATATTTTCCCTTCTGAGCCCCCAGACACATCTTCACTGTTCCAAATTAAATTTCAGTCCTCACCTATAAGTAACATTCCTTACTGAAAGCTGATTATTTCTTTCAGAATTTCCTTAAGCTCCATTAGAGCAGTTTTAGGTGGAATATAAATACATGCCAGTGTAATCTTCCTCCCTTGCCAATAGTTCCTTAGTACTACAAATCTACCATTATTACCTTGTTCCATCCTTTTCTATCACTATTGGGGCTCCTCTTGCAATTAATATAAGTACTGATCTTTTCTTTTGCCCCAGGTATTCCACTGAATAACCATCCTGAAAGCCTTTCTTTATCAAATTCACATGTTCAGTTCTTTCCAAGTGTGTCTCCTACAGCATATCTATTTGCACTCTATATTTTTAGTATAGTTCACTACTCTTTCTTTTTTGTATTTGTCTGTGAGACCATTGACATTTAAAGACACTACAGAAATCATCATTTTCTTAAAAAGTTATTATTCCCACCCTTTATATATAACATCTTTTTGTTAAATATCTAGAGCTTTTCTCCCCGGGCCTCCACTGAAAATGGACATATATCCAGTTGAACTAGCCCGGTCAACAAATGTAAAATAAATAAAAAAAAATAGTTCCTGCTATTGTGTTACATGCATACACTGTTTGGCAAGTTGATCTTTTATACAGTTGTTTCTTGTTATATCAGATTGAGACTATGTCATATCTTACAAAATATTTTACAAACACATCCTCAATAACCCCTAAAACTTATTAACTTAATAATAACACAAAACTGAACTATGTACATCTTTGTATATTGACGTTTTACCCTCCAAATAGGAACAAATGTTCAAAACTGACACCCAGACTCACAAACTTGAGTTAACCTTAAAAAGGTTATCCATGCCAAGACACATGGTGCAACTTGCGCTTTTACTAAGTGCTGTCTGGTTTTATCTTGTCTTTATAGCTCTCTCAGCTGGGAAAATACTCGAATGCTTTCGGAGTACATTATCTCCTAGCCATTTCTTTTTTATCAGATTGTCTGCTATAGACACGAGAACCAAATATAAAATTGTTAAGCATACATTTATTTACTAGAAATAAATCCTTATAATATTCAATATTCTTTTTCATTTATTTGCTTTCTCTTAAAACTTGTTACTAGATCAAGATAAGGGCCTTAATCCAGTCATTTCCCTATACAAAAATGAGAAAAGGCATGATTTTTTTTCTTTTGTCATGTTCTTTTAACCAAATATATATCTATTTTTTGCATTGCAGTCCCTACATTTCGTAAAACTGAACAAGGAGAAACAGAGGAGAAGGGAGAAAGAAAAAAAAGAAGAAGAAAAAAACTGGAGTACCTATTTACATTAGTATCCCCATTACACTTAAAATAATTGAGAAAGCTTTACTTTATAGCATGCAAAGAAAATAAAACACTACTAAAATACTACCATTAAGAAAGAAAATGTTTTACTTACAGTTAACTTTCTCCCTCCTCTTCCCCCTCCTAAGTATTTTGCTGAACATTAATGACATGAAGTAGGGCATATGCTTTAGAGTCCCCTACAAGTTTAACAAAGTCCAAAACAGTCCAACATTTCCAGATTTGCTTGTTCTGTCATGTTTCACAAACATAATTATTGCTTTGTAATCCCACATTTGTCAATTTCCTAGTTACAGGTTTTATTCCTATTCATCTCCTGCTCCCAAATCCTGTCTCTGCTTCATTTCCAATTTACTCTTGATTCTTATAGTCAACTCTTGTGCTTTTTCCTTCTCTCAAACATTTTCCATTGAAACATCGGAAAAGATGTCACTGTCACCGTCTCTCTGTGTTCTTTATTACCAGAAGAACAAGAAGCAGAATCTGCTTCTGTTTCACAGCTTATGTTTTGTTGAACAAACTTTTGTATTTCCTCCTTAGCATGTAGTTTATCAAAAATTATTTTGTCCCTCCAGGTAAAAATATTTTGAAGACAGCTGGGCACAGCAGATTGAATCGCATGCCTGACTCTCAACATTATTTTTATAATGGAATAAATGTATTCCTCTTCTGGCTGGTGTACAATGAATAGTCATTCTCCACACACACTCTGCTGTCTCCTAATTTTAGCATGTTGTCCTTCTGCCACAGTTTTGTCAGAATCAACTCATTCTACTGGTAACATTGCATCTTTACTATTAAAGGTCTAGGTTGTTTTCGCATAGCCAGGTTTGCAGCATACACACAATGTGCCCTTTCAATTAACAATTCCGTTGTGGAATACTAGTCAAGTTGCTTATTTGTGCCTTCATAAAATTAATACAGTCTGTTAATTAAAGCTTCTCTGGTAGAGCAGAAAATCTCATGCTTTCCCTACATGCCCTGTCCTCTAATTCTATTTTTTTGAAAGAAATATTTCTTTGCAGTCTCATATTCAGCCAGCCTTTTCTTCATTTCAACCTCTGAGTTTTGCAGTTTTATCACCTCATCTGAATATCTATTAAAAGCTTCTTCCATTTTTTCCAGCCTTTTGTTGTTTGAGTTGATATATTCCACCAGTCTTTCATTTGTTTTAATTAGGTCTGCATGCAGTTGTCTTATACTTTCCTCTAGGTTACTGGGAGTCATGTCTGGAGCTTGCACTGCTGAACAGCTGCAGTATTTTTCCCAGTGAGTGTTTTTTCCTTACCTTTTGTAGCTGATTTTCCTTTAGGTCATCTGTATTTCTTTTTTCTTGCCATCCAGGCAATGCACTTACTAAGTTTCTATTTTCACACTTGGACAGCTATAATTAAGCTGTTACTCAATGTGCAGCAATCTTGGAAGTCCTATCCTCACACTACCCTTGATGGCTGTCTGAATAATGGCCCTTCCTGTTTGACCCTCACCCTCGTGCTGGGGAAAAAAAGGTCCAACTGGCCATGAGAGCTGATGATTGGCAGACAGTCAGTGGGGGAGGACCAAAAGAAAAACAGGAAAGTTCCTTCATGCGATAAAATCAGATGTGATTTCTTTACATTTATGGTTAAACCCAAAATTGTTTATTTATTTGACATCCCTTTCCCAGGAAAGTCCTACTAGCAATAATACCTTTTCAGTGGAGGCTCATGGAGAAAAGCTCCACAATTAAATTAATTTTACAGAGAAATAAAACATGCTATATGCATGACAAAACAACATATACAGTCATATACAAGTTATGTATACAGGGTAGGAGTATAATCAATTGAATGGTGTGAGTTATACATGTTGTACGTGCGGTAAAGCAAACCCCATATGTTGGGAGAGAAAATGCTGCAATAATGAGTTTCCTATCTGGATATGACACTATGTACCTCCATGTATAAATCTGACATAATGAGCTCTCTTCTACTAAAGGTAATGTAAGGCTTTCCTACACATCATCAAGTGCATGATGACTGATGTTCTATCTGGTCATATTCAACATGCCGATGTTGAACTTCTCAGTCACTGTTTTCATAAGAAATCACCACCTCTGCAATTTCTAAGTGTGCGTCAGCAGAGATCTATTTGTTTGTACATACTTCCCTTTTCTTCATGTGGGTGCAAACATGAAGTTAAGTACTGTGTTGTGGGGACTTTGCTCCCACAGAAGCTGTAGGATGTTTTGCCCTAAAACTGCTTTAAGTTTTATTTTTCCCAGGTTGAAATCCTGAGCAGTTGTGCTTGGGGAAATGGTTCCTCACTGAGTTCGAACTCAATGAGTTATAGTAGGAGGCAGCCCATTTTTAACTTCTTTGCTGTGACTGTATTGCTCAGATTTGAAAGATATAGCACATGTCTACAAGACTGGGGTTGGGAGTTTGGTATAATGGTTAAAGCATTTACCTTACAGACGCAAGGTGCAGGGTTTGATTCTCACAAAGGGTAACTGGCTAGGCTTAAAATGGCCCACAGGGTCAGTTAGCCTAGTACTAATCTATGAACCTACAAACATAATAATCTGGATTAGAAGCCTATTTCCTTTTGGTGGTCTGCAATCAACTGCATTGTCCTTCTCATTGAAGAGTTGTTTCTTAAGGCCTAATGTAATTTCTACTCAATAAGTTGCAATCAGAAGAACTAACACCAAATGAGGTTAGTCCTGAAATTTTACGAAGTAACCTTCTGAAATGGTCTGTTATACTCACCTGTTTAATGCAGTATTTTCACAGTTTGTCACATGTGACTGAAAACAGTCTCTCTTGTGATTTTTTTTTTCTGGTGAGATTTAGATTCTCCATCCTTTGGATGAAAAGTTAAACTGAGGCCCTACCTGTCTGAGTTAGTGGTAGCTCAGGTGGAATTAAAAGATCCCACAGTACTTATCAAAAAATAAGGGAAGCACGCTGGTGCCTTAGTAAAATTTCCCTTAGTGTGAATGTCTCTTTTGGTCTCTCCTGAAAAGAGGCCATTGGTCTAAGGAGACTAATCCAGTCAGCAACTCGGTGGTGTGAGCCTTGGATCTAGATGATTGTCACTATTGAAGTGACACCCTCACCCCATGTACAAAAATGGGAAAAAGGGTTTTGTCAATGGATGGATTTCAGGTAGGTGAGAATGAGGCTGACTCTTTGTGCCTGATTCCAAAGGACTTGCTCTCAGAAAGTAACCATGTACACTGACAGCAGGTCTTTTGGAATTTGGCCCCCTATGTAAGCCTGTTTACAGATGGGCCTTACACAAAAGTAAGTCATTTACACTGAGAGCAAGTCTTTCTGGATCAGGGCACACACACTGAGAGCAACTCTTCTGGAATCTGACCATTTATATAACTGCCTATTTCAAATAAAAAAATATCTTACAAAAAGAGAAATTGCTGGAGTACTGAAATGAGGGCATGTGAAATAATTACTTGACTACTGTTGTTAACTTCACTTTTTTCTATAAGTCTGGTAGGATTTCATATATTTGTTTACCAAAAAGTGAGCTTGTAGTCATAGGGGGATCCAGCTGATATGCCTGCCTTTCCTTGAGGTAGGACATTATCAGCCAAGCATATTCACATAAAGCCACCCCAGTTTTACATGGATGCAGCATCCATCCATTACATCATAAGCACATTTCAATATGTACACTCCTATTTTACTAGAATAAGAAGTCAGCTTTTCCATCTTTTCATCTGCCTTTCACTCTGGTAAAGTTTGGATATCAAGTTCAACTTTGGCTTTATTTAAATTCATATTATTTAATTAGCGTACAATAAAGCTAAGAAACAGTAAAAAGTATAAAAAGCATAACATTATATTACACAGAATAACATTACACTAAAATAATGACAAAATAATAAAGATGTCTAAAACATAAAGAACACTAGAATAGTGATTGGTCATATACAAATGTTGTCAATCAATAGTAAATTCAAAATCATATGATAATATCACTTAAGATATTCTTTGGAGCAACCAAGTGTCAAATACTCTCTATCAGCCAGTCAGTCAGTAAGTTTCAGATGCAAGGGCCTAATAAGCAAAGGCTAGAATGCCTTAATATTGCAGATGTGCCTCTGACTAGCTAGCAGCCCCTAGGAGGTTGAAAGGAGTGAACAAGCTGGCAGATATTTATTGTAAATGGTTTTAAACAGAGCTTTGATAAATTGTTACAGGTGCCAAAACTTTTAACTCTGATAGGTTGCTCACAGCATTTGCATTAGTCTTTTGTCGTGATATTCTTTTGTCTGACTCACAATAACAAATCACTGAATACATTTACAACACCTTCTAGCCCACCATCATCATCATCATCAGCCCCCTTTTTCCCCATTTTTCTACATGGGGTCGGGGTATTGTGTTAACTGTCGTCAACTCTCTCGATTCAGTGCCACACTCCTGCCTTCTTCAACACTCATACCTGACTGTCGCAGATCTTCTTTCACACAATCCATCCACCTCTTTGCTGGACATCTTTGCTTCCTCATACTTTCTTCCTGACTGTCCTAAATCTTCCTCACCAGATTGTCTTCTGCTTTTCTGCACATGTGCCCAAACCACCTTAATCTGTTCTCTTTGATCTTTTCTGCAATTGGAGTTACTTTGGCTTCTGCTCTTATGTCCTCATTTCTTCGTCTGTCCCACAGTGTGCATCCTATCACCTTTCTCAGGCACTTCATCACCATCACATCCAGCTTCTTCAACTGTTCTGCCTTTACTGCCCAGGTTTCTGTACCATACAGTAGTACTGGTCACACCAGTGGCTTGTACACCTTACTTTTCAGCTTCTTTGGCATTCTTCTGTCATAGACTATACCTGATACTCTATGCCAGTTGGCTGCAACCCCTCTGATTCTAGCTTTGACCTCTTCATTCAGACTACCCTTCTCCTTAACTACTCCTCCCAGATACTTGAAGCTGTTTACCTGTTCCACCATCTTCCCTTCTATTTCTATTCTCAGCTTCTTCTGATTTCCCCAATTTGCTGCCATTACCGCCACCTTATCTGTGCTTAGTTTCATCCCATGTGCCTTCAGATTTGTATTCCATTCTCCTATCCTTTGCTGAAGTTCTAGCTCAGAGTCTGCCTGTACTGCCTCATCATCTGCAAACAGCAGTTTTGTTGATCCATCCCCTCCAACCTGTTTGCTAATGTAGTCCATCACCAGTATGAACAGCAGGGGGCTCAGAGTTAAACCCTGATGTACACCCACACCCACTGGGAACCCCGCTGTGAGGCTGAACACTGTTCGTACTTGAGTCATCGTGTGTTTGTACATAGCCTGCACTCATTCTACCAATGTTTCTGGGTCTTCAAACCACCACAGTACTGCCCAGATCAGCTTTCTTGGGACCTTGTCATATGCTTTCTCCAAGTCTAGGAATGCCCAGTTGGTCTCTTTCCTCATCTCTAACTTCTTCTCAAGTATCTGTCTCAATGCAAACATTGGGTCAATTGGGCTGTATCCTGATCTGAATCGAAACTGCTCATCTCCCATCTTATATTCTACTACTCTGCTTATCCATTTATCAATCACCCTCTCCAGAACTTTCATGCAATGTGATAGGGGTTTGATGCCTCTGTACTGCCCACAGTTGAGGATGTCCCCTTTGTTCTTGTACACTGGCATGAGTATGCTTATTCTTCAGTCATCTGATATAAGCCTTTCTCTCCACACTGCTATTAGTACCCTCACGAGCCATTTCTCCCCTATCTCACCCAGCATCTTTATTATATATGCTGTGACCTCATCTGAGCCTGCTGCTTTCCCTGACTTCATCTTCCTTACTGCTATTCTTAATTCTTCTAGGGTGGCCTCCTCCTCTTCTCTCATCGTAGGCTGTTTCTGGGGCAGTACAGCTTCTGAGGGGTTTTCTTCATTCAGAAGCTGCTGGAAATACTCCTTCCATCTACCTTTGATGTCCTCTGGGCTGGTGAACAGGTTGTTGCTGGCATCCCTATGGGCCGACTGTTTCACTGGGGATGACTTTGCAATCATGGATTCTGCCCCAGTGCCTTTTCCTTACTAGGAGAAAGTCTACCTGAGTTGCATGTTGACTACTCTTGTATGTGATCTTGTGACTGTCTCTCTTTCTGAACCATGTGTTGGCTACTATCAAGCCATTTGCCAGACAGAAGTCTAGAATGACTTCTCCTTCTTTATTCCTGTTGCTCTACCCATGTGGACCCAGGCAGTCTTCATATCCTGTTCTGTCTGTCCCGATATGTGCATTCAAGTCACCCATTATCAACATCAGTTCATGTTGTCCTGCTTTATCTAGGAGGTCCTGCAACTGCTGTCTGAATGCACTCTTTTCCTCACTATCACAACCCTGCTGTGGAGCACAGGCTAAGATTATGAATACTGCCCTATCATTATACTAGAGTCTGACTGCCATGGGTCTATCATTAATTCTGATGATATCCCTTACTGCCTTCTAAAGCCTCTCTCTCAGCACAATACGTACACCATTTCTAGCCTGCCCTCCACCTGAGTAGTAGTCTCTGGATCCCAATCCAAGTGGCTTTACTGCACTACTCTTCCATCTCGTCTCCTGAAAACATAGGATGTTCCACCTCCTCCGTATCATCATGTCATCAACTTCCTAGCTGCGTCCTGTCAGTGTAGCAATTCTCGGTTCATGTTTGGCAGGTTTGTTGGTTTTACATCCAGCTTTCGCTCAACAGATCTATCCCAGATAACCCAGGCTGGGCAACTAGACACTAGCCAGCCAGTAGCTTATTGACCCAGGGCTGCTGGGCTTTATGGCGGGCACACACTGGTCAATAGGGGCACATATACCCCTCCCACCATTAGCAAGGGTCTCTGGCATGTGTCAGAGTAGGCCGGTCCTCAACCCACTTATCACCGGTAAATACCCATGCCCATTTTTGGCACCCGGTAAATACCCATGCCCATGTTTGGCATCATTAGTCAACATGACTGAATCACCTAGAGCCATATTTTACACAGTCGAGTGGCTAGCCCTCCCACAGCTCACAGTCTGTGATCCGTGTTCTCCTATCTTGAGGATACTGCGCACCACAGTAAATGCCCAAAGAGGTTGGTCTGTACAACTCTTCCCCCTATAGGGTACCATGAAGAATCTGTGCTGCTACCCACAGCTCCATTCATTGGTGAGTTTGAGATGGAAACACTCAGCATGTTTTTCAGACATGGGAGAAACTCCATTGAGACTTAGGGAGAACATGCAAACTCCAAACAGACATTGGTCAGCGGTCAGGACTGAACCTTGTACCTTGTTGGGAGGTGAAGACTTTAGCCACTAAGCCATCTGGTCTCCCCCTTATTTTGTAATGTCTCTGCTGTTGGCAAAATACCACAACTCACTGCCTCTATTAACAGTCCTCCAGGCTGGTAGAATAGCTTCCATGTTTTCATCTCACAGATTCATTGGAGATTAATAGGCTAATAGCTCAAGAGCCCTTATAAGGTTAGCCAATTTTACCCAGATGTTACCCAATTTTCTGTCCCTAAACGAAAGTTAACAAGGGTCAGCAAGCAGGGTTTTGACTACTGTTACAGACTGCCTCTGTCCATAAGGGACATGGGCACCACCCCAGGAGTGAATTTGATATTTCTCATCCATCGGTCCAGATTGAGCTTGAAGATGGTCAGGGAAGGCCTCCGTTTTGCATGAACAGGAAGCCTATTCCAGAGGAGAAGAAATCTATAGGACACACATCTGTCTCTCCAGCATGATCTATTCATGTTAGAGATCAGGTTTAGATCTTTGAAGCGGATAACCCTCCTGCAGTTAGGTTTGCGAATATTCAATATTTCCATCTTGGCTGGGTCACAGACTGCCTTGTAGGTCAGACACAAATCACCCCTAAGAAATCAGTAAGAAACTGAATACAGTGATATGCCTTTTAATTGGTTTGGGTGAGAAACCTCTGAGGAAACTCCAACTGTTGTAGGTGCCTGGAGAGGTACATGTCAAAGGGTGCATTGTACTCAATTATTGGTATGATAAGGGCTGATTACAATGGTACTATGACACCCTTACAACTGGATGCCATGCCCTTACTCATAAGCTGAGCCACACAGAAGGATTTCCTCACCACCGTGGACACATGGTGTTCAAAGTTCAGATTACTATCTATCTGAGTACCCAGATCTCTCAGAACTGGGTCCACTCTTAGTGGGGTGCTATCAATGTTGTAATTTGCAGGGGTATTTGACTTCCAAAGGGTATTATTATGCACTTCTTCGCATTTAGTTTGAGGCCATGGCTCTGACACCAATCATTAGTCTGTGTCAGACCTTTCTGTAGGATATCAACTTAGTTTGGGAAGTCAGTGATTGCCCAAAACTTGCAGTCATCAGCAAACTTGGTCAGCCAAAGGCCATCTGCATTTGACTTGACATCTGAGAAGTATATTCCAAACAGGAGGGGGCCCAGCACTGAGCCCTGTGGTACTCCACTGGTGACTAACCTCTTGCTGGATGTGAATTCTCCCACTCTAACATGTGTCCTATCCGTGAAACATTTGGCTATTCATCTGGTGACAATATTCATCCCATTATTCCTACTTCCAAGATGAAAACACAGAAGTTATTGTACCAGCTTGATGGAGCATGGAGGATCACAGAGAAGCCTCTTGTGGGCTGGATGGTGGCCTGCAGGACATGGCAAGCCTGAAAAAAATGATTACCTGAGTTACAGTACAGCAAAAAAGAGTTAAGTTCAATTGCAAGATGACTAATGAGTTAAATAAATAAGCATAAATCATTGAAATCAAAAAAGTGTATACTTCAATACTTTACACTTACAAGCAGGCAAGTTTCAGGTTAAGACTACAAAGAGCTCCTTTCTACTGTTCATCACTATAAGCTTAATATAATGTTGTTACCTTAGAATGGTGTCATTCTCATTGCTAAAACACATTACACCTGTTTGTTATTGTGAGCACTCAGATGGCAGTGTAACTTGTACTGCCTTTTCAGCTTAATGTTTTGGCAGCACAGTTAAACTGTTTAAATATGTGAACTTAAATTTACACTGCTAGTAGATTCCAGTAAAATCAGGTTTAAAGTATGTTGCATGGCAATGGATTCTGAATACTTGATTGCATTCCACTTTAAAAATACTGTGTATTACTGTAAAAAAAATAGACATTAAATTCAGTGTTTTATGAACTTAACAGAATGATACCTTCATGAACCAGTTTATAGGGGTTATTTGATGGAAGTTATGTCCATTTAATGCAGCATGCTTGTTCCAGAACATTCCTGCAATGCAGAGTGCTCAGAACAACTATGCATACTGTTGCTGTGCATGCTGGCATGCTGAAAATACTACCATTTTCATATTTTCCCTTGTTTTTTTATGACTATTTATAATTATAGATATAAAATATTACACTGAATTCATGGCTAGCCTTAGGTAATATGTTTGCTATTGGTTAGTAATCCCGTTCACTCTCCAGTATATATACACATTCATACACTCACTACGAAAACCCTCTCTTCACATGATATGGCTGCTCTGTCTAGTCATGCTGCATTATAATGCAAAAGACAGGAAATCAATTAATCATGCCAACCTGCTACTAAATAAATAGCATATGATGTCATCAGCAACGTTTCATGTTTCTCAGAATGCCGTGAATGGAATCAGTAACCTGATGCTGACTGACATCTAGTGGAGAGAGCAAACTGGAACACAGAGACTGAGGGGAAAAGATGTTTTCTCCTTTGTAGCAAACATAATTTTTTTTGCGTTGATTTCAAAGCTTTTGTATGAACTGAAGATCAGTTATTAAACAATGGAATTGTATGTTTATCTGTAATATGGTTTGAAATTATTCCCATAACATGAAAGGAAATTTGAATGGCATGTGCATTTTAAATATTTAGCTCTATTTTCTTCTGTTTCTGCTAGACATTCACTTTTATACTACCACTGGACATTAATCAGTACATGTTTGATGTGTTTAGTGATCATGGAGAAAGCATGAGGGCAAATTCTACAATTTTAAAATAAGCTTAGGCTGGACATTTCTTGAACTAATATGACTGACAATTACATAGCATAGTAATAAGATAATGATTTAATTGTGAAGGATGGCATGGCTAAAGGGCCTACCTATGTTTACTACAAAGTGAGGAATTTAAAGAAGGAAAATATCAGAAGACTTGCATATCATGGATTGTTAGGCTTCTTGTATAAAATTTATTGGACTGGTGCTAGCTGGGTTGTGATGAGTACTGCATCAGCTGAGGGCCGATTTATACAATGGACGAAGAGTTATCTTTCTTGGCTGGTCTGCTGTACGTCATTCAGTTCTGTGGTAAGTTATAGTCAGATGGCATCTTGATTTGTTTAGCACGGTAACTTTATAGCAGAATGTTGGGTTGAGGATGAGTATGGCCAGTTTTAGTTAAGTCATAGCAGTGAGAGACTATCTGATTTGTTATAGCATTCAAATCTGCCTATTAGTTCGCGATGTGAACTTGTTGTCTTCTCCTTTGTTCTATCTGTAGTCCAACTGTACATTTATTTATTTAATTTTTTTATTTGATATTTGTTAACCAGGAAAGTCCAACTTGGAACAAAGCCAATTTTCAGCGGACGCCAGGGGAGAAACTCTCCAGATGAATGTCTTTGTAACGTGGAAGGAAACCGGAGCACCCAGAGGGAATCCACATGAATGCAGGGAGGACATGCAGACTCCGCACAGAAGGCACACCACCCAAGAATCAAATCAGAGAACACTGCACTGTGTGCCTTTTAATAAATTCTTGGAGTTGAATGGTCATTGACCTTGGTGCCTAACTCTCTGTTTATGGTTGCAATGCATTCATGTAGCATATAAAGGCCATATAGAAAGATTTTGTTAGCAAGTTGAATGAATCTTGTTTTGAGTGAGTTTGAAAGCAGCTTACTGTCCTGTGACCTTTTTTAATACTAAAACAGGCTGTCTCTCTCTCTCTCTCTCTCTCTCTCTTTTAAAATACACTTTATTAACATGGGCCTGTAGAAGATGGAGACCAAGAACATAATTGTGTGCAAGACCAGACTTGATGGTTGAATGAGATAGCTGGGCATCACCTTACAGCCCGCTCCTGATTTTACAAGAAATTGTGTGAATTCAGTATAGATAATACTCCCCCAGTGGCAAGCTTAGATATGAGGACTAAATGATTCACCATACAGAAAACCTTTATTAGGTCAAGAAACATGAATACAGTGCAGTTTCCTGTGTATATATGTGAGAGTGTGTATATCACATACGCATTCCTATCACATATGCATTAAATCATGTGTTCACCGCAGTTTCAATTCTTAACTTGGTTTCTGTTATAACTGACCACTTTTGAATTATGCAGGGAGAACCACATTTTCAAGTTTTTTAGCAAGGAGGTTCAATGGGGATAAAAAGTTTGTATCTGGGGACATTATTAGTCTGGAAGATGCTAAGCAGGAGTAAGACTATGAACTGTAACTCGTACGGTTCAGGGTTTGATTCCTTCAACCCTCATTTGCCTACTGTGTGACCGTGAGCAGATCACTTAATATGCCTTGCTCTCCAGTTGTCCTTGTAAAGGGAATGTATGTGTCCAGTGGGTCTACCTGGATAACAAATGGTTATTATTATTGGGATTATTATTAGGATTTCCATTTTTTGTATTAGAACAAATATGTTAGACCTTTATAGTACATAATCATTGCCTTAGAACCTAAGTCACATTTTTTCAAAACTTTTTGTGTTAATGAAAGCCCTCAAACAAAAAACTAAATACATTTTCAGAATACCCCTATAACATATTAACTTAGATCAAGCACACAAAACAAAGTACATCTTCAAAAAATTAAGTTTAACCCTCCTGATAGGAACAACTGTCCCAAATTGACAGCTACACCCACAGGCCTTACCTATCCTAAAATTAAGGCTTCCTATGCCACAGTGCATGTTACAGCCTGTGTTCCCACTTCCCACTTGCACTGATTGCTGTATGCTCTTTTCTTATCTCTACTCCACTCCCAGATGTAAAAAAAAAAAAACAGGTTGTTTGTCTTCAGAAAACATTAACTTTTAGCCTTATGAAATTGTGCACTGGCTATCTTTAAATACAACTAAATTATACACTGTTCTACTAAGCATACTGATGCATTAAGGCTGATAGAGATGAAGAAAGAATCTAACTGGGCACTCCTAGGCTTGGAGAAAGCATATGACAAGGTCCCAAGAAACCTGATTTGGGTAGTCGTGCAGTGGTTTGAAGTCTGACAAACATTGACAAAATGAGTGCAGGCTACATACAACAACCCAATGACTCAAGAACAAACAGCATTTGCTTTCACAGAGGGGGTCCCAGTGGGTTTAAACATAAAGAATTTATTAGAGAGATCAAAAGTAAGATTTACAAGTTCACAAATGTATAAATGTGGATCCTGCAGGTATTGTAGATACATTAACGATGGGCCCTATGTGACTATAAGGGGTTACAATAGAATAATTTCATGCCCAGGTAAATGTAGTTGCAATTCCAAGAAGGTTGTTTACCTAGCAACATGTACATCATGTGCAGGTTTTTACGTGGGGAAAACCATACGTAGGTTAAGGGAAAGGATAGCAGAACATCAGAGAGCTATAAAGAATAAAGACAATCATAATGCATTATATTTGCATTCTAAGAATTGTGTCAATTTTAAAAAGTTTATATTTTTTGTAATTGACTGAGTATTGACAAGTGAGAGAGGTGGTGATGATAATGTTAGAGTTGAGTTTTTAGAATTAAAGTGGCAGGTGATATTAAATGCAACATCTTACCCTGGACTCAACGACCACATTTCTATTAATCCCATTTTAAAACAAAGGGCAATGGTTGTTTAAAGTCATTTTGTTCTTGGTTTTTGGGGGGTAAGGCTTATAAAAATCAAAATCAGTTTTTAATAAAAGTATTAGTAGATAAAAATATGTATATATAAGGAATGTTTATGGGGAACATGTATATATAAAAAAATATGTTTTATATATATGCTTTTTACGCATGTTTTATGGTGTAACAAACAGTATAATGTATGTTAATGTGATTGACAATCAAGCAAGAAAGGTGATTAGTTAATGTGCAAGTGGAATTTTATATTTAAACAATGTAATTGTATGCTCCTTTTACTCTGAAGAAGCCATTAATTTTGATGGTGAAAGTGCTTAGTATTTTGGAGCCTTTTCAGCTCATTACAGCGGCTTGGTGCAGTCCGTGAATTTTGTGTTTTGTTTGTTTATTTTAAATAGTTAGAATAGACCACCATGTTATATCAGACTTTCAACGGCTTTATTAAGTCATCCAAAGGACCTTTCTGAGACCACTATAGTTTCAGAGTTCACTGAAGGGCTTTCAAGTGTTATCCAAAGATACCAATACAATGGCTGCTGCCATCAGCCCCAGAAATCTACAACACATATGGACCATGAGAAGTGACAGAACAGCTGCTCTCAAAATGCAATGCCTAACAATTATTGGCATTTCTGGCAGAGCCTATAAAAGTCAGTAATGTGAATTTGTAGAAGATGAGACTCCAAACTTGACTGTAACTCCTAGATAGTAAAACATGTGGCAACACTGTCCTTTGATGCAACCTCTAGGAGCTATTTGTCTATGTAAGGGAACAATTTGGTGCCCTGCAGTCACAGGTGGTCTAATACCACTACCATATCTTTTGTGAACATCCTACAAGTCAAGATGATTCTGAAGGAAAAGATTCAAAACTGATGACTGCCTCCTACTCAGAAACAGAGGTCTCTTCAAGTCTGCCCTCCTATCTTTATATTCAGGCAAATATTTTGAAAATCCAAAGTTCACATCAAATTGTCTCTGGATAGACATGAGAGGACTGACTGAAGACTGACAATTCAGAAGAACTGTTCTGGGACAAAGATGTTATGCTGCTCAAGTCCAGAATGGACCGGAGATCCCTTATTGTTTTGGTGCCAAAATTAATCTTGATTAATGTCCCTAATCTTGAAGGCCTCATAGGATGTCTTGGATTGCTTTTTTCTGAAAAAGCCTTATCTTTACTTCCCTGTATGATGTTTACGGTGGAAGGATACAATCAACAAAGGCAGAGAATGTGAAATGGTTGAGGAAAAAGTAGAGTAATAGTAAGCTTTGATTATCTATTTTTTGTCCACTCTTTCTTGTTTATAGTGAACCAGGTTGAGGCGTGGAGGGAAAATCTCCCTCTAATAGCATCCAAAGGAAATAAATTGGGAATGGAGTTGGGACTGCTGTGATCCATCCTGAAGATAACTGTAATGTCACAGAAAAACTGGCAACTATGCCCTCTGAGCCAAGTGACCTTGCAGGACTCCAGCTGATGAAGGCTGGAGAGAATCTGGCTGCCTTCTGCTGCTGCAACAGGCTGTTGTTGAATCACTGCTACTGCATATCTCTTTGTTCTACAAAAAGAACATAGTGAAGGATGAAACTTATCAGTTGAAAGGGTCTGTTCTTTCACTTCTATACCATTCCAAAGATCATTCATTTCAGGACCAACGTACAAAGGGCCTTAGGCTGTTTTATTATTTTCTATAAATGCTAGGATGTGTAGCCATGAGTAGCAGTACATGGCTATGCCAGCTCCCACTGCCCTAGCAGCTCTAACTGTGACATTGTGTGCAATATGTACAATCATCCTGCCAACTGTAATAGACACAGATGCTTGAGCCATTAAGATATATTTTAAAGGAAGATTACCTGTGGCAAGTTGTATTTTTATCCAGTTAAGTCTTGCTGAAAATGCATCACATTTATTAGGCAACTGAGCATTCCTAGGGACAATGTGAAGGACATAATAATATGTTTACCAGTTTTAGAGTAATGCAGTCCTGGAACCTCAAGATTTGTTTTCTTATTCAGTATAGACGCTGACAAATTAAGGAAGTGATTGCCCTGAGATAACAATCTTGAAGGAATTAGAAAATCTGATTTTTCAACCTTAGTAAGGAGACACAGTTTTAGATGCTTTCAAGCAAGAGATGAGGTATCCTATATAATATCCAGCAACAAATAAACAAATGCCCAAGAAGACTTTATATTGTCTGTCAGACTTTCTAAAGACATATCTGGACACAGATGACAGATTCTAAAAGCAAGACATCCATCACCCACCTTAAGCACATAATCTCACCAACTTTTTTATTCATTTGGTAAGTGGATAAGCCAAATGGAAGCAAGTGTCCCTTCTAAGGGGCAACCTAGAAACACTGTGTATTTAAGTGACTTTCTCACAGACAAACTGTAGAAAAATGGACGTGGAAAGAATCAAACCATGCACCTTTGACTACAGAAAAAGTACAGTTGTATAAGTAAACTTACCATAACAGTAGATGTTCGAATGATCACTGCTGCTGTAGCCTAAACTATATGAGTTGAATACTGCTTAGAAAATAACAGCTGTCTAGCTTCCAAAGTTTCAGGCACTTTCCAAGTGCTCAAACTGTCAGTCAACTTGAGCCGATCTGACTAAATAGATTTGGGTTCCTAGCCCTTCAGAGCTTTGATGAAAACTGAGAGAGGGAGGCTAAGCCCTGAGAGGCCATTGCTAGGAACAAACAAAAAAATGAACGTCCACACTCTGACATAAAAAATATACAAAAAGACAGGGAGGATGGAGGAAGAGAGCAGCTACTGCTGCAGTGATCATTCAAATATCTACAGTTAAGGTAAATTTACACAACTGTACAATGTTCTTCATACTGATCACTGCTGCATTAGCCTAAGCTATACAGGTATTATCAGAGCTTAGAACAACTGGGAGATGAAAGGAACAGGGTCCAGTAGTCCCTGAAGAATGGACCTAGCAAAGCCTGACCTAGTCCAGGAGGGGTCTATATTATAACATCGAATTTTATAAAGTTCGAATGTTATAATATCGAACCAGTTTTGTTGAATGCTGAAAACAGAGAAGGTGCAGGACACCGAATTCTTTCCCAGGGAAAGAATTTGGTGGGCCGTTGCTGTGGCTTTGCTGTTTTCAGCGTTCGATATGTTGGAACGTTACGGGTCGGGTTCAGGTAAGTGTGCAAATGTGTGTAGGTTAGGGTTAGGGGGCAGGTTAGGTGAGTTAGGGTTAGGGCGCGGGTCAGGTAAGTGTGCAGTTGTGTGTAGGTTAGGGGGCGGGTTAGGGCGCGGGTGAGGTGAGTGTGCGATAGTGACAGACCTTAGGGTTAGGGTTGGGTTAAGGTAAGTGGATAGCTAGTAGTGTATGTAAAGTTTAGTTTGGGTTTAGGTGTAGGATTTTAAGTGTATGTATGTGGCTTGCTGTTTTTTGTTTGTGTTGTGTGTATGTGTGTATGTTTCTCGGAATAGCGATTTTTTTCCCTGGGAAAAAATTGCTATTCTGTTTGATGTTTGCGGATTTCAGTGTTTAGGGTTCGATATTATAACATTCGATCTTTGTAGATTTCGATGTTATAATATAGACCCGTCCAGGAGAAGGAATCTAACTTGTAGTGCTTTGTAAAGCTATGTACAGAGGGCCAACTTGCTGTTTCTAGAATATTTCTAGACTGCAACCTTTTCCAAAAAGCCAGAGAAGAAGCCAAGGCCCTAGTAGAATGTGCCTTTACCCTGCCTGGAATAGTTTTGTAGTGGTAGGCATAAGAAAAAGTAATAGCCCAAGACAACCATTTGGAAATAATTTGTTTTGACACAGGCTGTCCATTCTTCTTACCTTCAGAAGAAATGAGCAACTGCTCTGAAGTTCTGAAAATTTTTGTTTTATCAAGACAGTACCTGAGTTGCCTGTGGACTTCCAATGCATGAAGCACCCTTTCTTCTTCATTTTGGGGTTCAGGGAAGAACACAGGGAAATGGATAGTTTGGCTTAAAGTAAACTCTGATATCAATTTAGCCATAAAAGAAGGATTAGTTCTCAAGGAAATCTGTCTCTGTGGAAAATGAGATAAGACTGACCCACCATAACAGCTTGCAACTCAGATAATCTACTTGCAGAGGCAGAATAACCAGTACAGCTGTCTTCCCTGTAAAGAACCTCAAGTCAGCCAGATTATCTGGTTCAAATGGAGAAAGTGTTAACTTCTCTAACACAAAATTAAAATCCAAGGAGAAGCCACTGGTTTTCTTAGAGGTCCCTTTTGCAACACCCCTTTCAAAAACATTTTGACATGAGCGAAAGTTTCTGAAAAAGTTGCAGTATTGGGTTTATGTGGCTGTACACCTCTCTGGCTAGCCAGCTATTTCCAGCACAGAGCTACCACCACCCAGGGTTTTTTATCCAAGACTTGGAGAGGTGTAGGACTGTGCGTAATAAGAAGTTATGTACCTACCATAACGTTCCATGTTAGTTGTCTTCTTCTCGCCTTCTTTCTTGCTGGATGGGTTCGGAGCCGACCCTTGGCTCCGACTCAGCCAATACTAAAGCTCGAGAGCTTATTCCACCGGCTCGAGGCTCCCCTCTATCCCACAATGCTAGGCGGTAACTACTCAGATCTCGTTTGATAGCTAAAACCAAGCAGTTCTGGTCTCCATAGAATGGAGAAGAGAGAAAAAGAACCCACCTCTATATATAAAACTGTAGATAAACTACCACAAACATAAAAAGGGAGAATAGAGGTGGTAGAACATGTGGGAAGGAAAAAAATCCCAATGGAAGATCCCAAATATTCCTATCGGTCTGTCCAGGCTAGGGGGAAGGAGGGTGGGGCGCAAGAAAGAAGGCGAGAAGAAGACAACTAACATGGAACGTTATGGTAGGTACATAACTTCTTAATGTTAAGTTGTCAATCTCGCCTTCATTCTTGCTGGATGGGACCGCGTCCTTAGCACCTTACCCCGGGTGGCCTATCGGAACAGACTCTTGAGAACAGTGGAACCAAAGTTGGCACGGTTTCTGGAGGCCATATCCAATTTGTAATGCAAAATAAAGGTATGAGGAGAAGCCCATGTGGCTGCTGCACAAATGGAATCTATTGGTAGCCTGTCCTGAAAAGCTACAGATGTAGCTAATGCCCTAGTTGAATGAGCTCTAGGTCTTGAAGGCAGTTTTTGATGTCTGATTTCATAGATGAAGGTAATTATAGAGGTAAGCCATCTTGAAAGAGACACTTTAGTAACTGGAAGGCCCAATTTCCCTTCCGCATAAGACAGGAAAAGCTGATCAGATTTCCTGAACTGTTTAGTCCTGTCTAAATAATATCTAAGCTAACTGTGAACATCTAGAAAAATGTAACTTTTGTTCCGACCTGTTGGAATAATCAAGGAAGAAGACGGGGAGGTCAATCATCTAGTTTAGGTTTGCCTCAGAGGAAACCTTAGGCAAGGAGGACGGATTAGTCCGGAGGGACACCCTGTCTTTATGGAAAACTAAGTAAGGAGGATGACTGCAAAGAGCATGAAGTTCAGATACCCTTCTAGCTGAAGTTATGGCTACTAGAAAAAGTGTTTTCCATGAGAGCAACTTAAGAGGGCATGAAGCCGCTGGTTCGAAGGGGGGGAGAATCAAGGATGCTAGGACCAAATTCAAGTCCCATTGAGGTGGGGGATCTTTGATTGGGGGCTTGAGCAGAAAAACACCTCTTAAAAAGGCTTTGCAGAGCTTATGGGACATGATACTGGAGTCCGAGACACCTACATGAAAGTTAGATATAGCAGCTAGTTGTACTCTAATGGTTGATGAGGAAGACCCTAAATGAAAGAGCTCTGCCAGAAAGTCTAGGATAGACTGGATAGGTGCAGTGAAGGGGTCTATATTTTTTGATGCTGCCCAGAAGGAAAAACGTTTCCACTTACTATTATAAATCCTCCTGGTTGTGAGAGGCTATCAGGATGTTACGGACCGAATGAGAGATTAAGGGAAGCCTGGCTAGGGTAGGAATCGGAGAAACCACGCTGTGAGGTTGACAGATTGAAGGGAGTGGTGCAGCTGGCCCGACTGGTGGGTCAAAAGATCTGGCACTGGGTCCAGATGCCAAGGCTGCTCCAACAGGTAATGATGGAGGAACAGAAACCATATCTGTCGAGGCCAGTAAGGGGCAATGAGGATCATGGTAACCCTCAAGGCGATAGCTTTCTGAATTAATTGAGAGATCAGTGGAAAGGGGGGGAAAGCATACACAAGTCCACGGGGCCAATCGTGGACTAGAGCGTCTCTGGTGGGATGGCCTGGTAACGGGAAGAGAGTGAAGAAGTCGTGACACTTGCTGTTTTGGGGAGTAGCAAAAAGATCGCAGCAAGGCTGGCCCCATCTTTGGAAGACTTCTTCCAGCACTGATTTTTTTAGAGACCACTCGTGAGGCATGAGAATGGCCCTGCTCAACTTGTCCGCAATCACGTTGGACTTCCTGGGAATGTGTGTTGCTATCAGAAAACGCTGAGAAGAAATCGCCCACTGCCAAAGTCTGAGTGCCTCTCGACATAAGGGGTAGGACTTGGTTCCGCCCTGTTTGTTGATGTACCACACTATGGACATGTTGTCCGTCTGAATTGCAATAGTCCCTGTGGGAAGAGAGTCCTGAAGGGCTTGCAATGCTAAAAGCACTGCTCTCATCTCTAAGACATTTATGTGCAAGTGGCACCCGAAAGGTTGCCACGTGCCCTGGACTATCCTGCCCTGATAATGCCCCCCCCCCCACCCGATCAGGGAGGCGTCCGTTGTCACCGTGGCGATTGGGGGGGGGGATGAAGGGTCTGCCCTGGAGAACTTGAGGTGATGTGATCCACCAAGACAGGTGATTCTTGCATGATTGAGTTAGTAGGATGATGTGAGACATCGGGAGCTATTGGAAGGACCATTGAGTAAACAGCATCCACAGGAGGATCCGCATGTGAAAACGAGCTAAGGGGAGAAGTGTAATAGTAGCTGCCATGAGTCCTAATACCTTCAAGATTACCCTGGCTTTGACCTTGTTGCATTGAAGTAGAAGGTAAACTTGTTTGCGGATATCTAACATTCTTTGCTCTGTAAGTCTGGCGGAAAGATGGACTGTGTCTAAGGTGGTGCCTATAAAGGTAATAGATTGACAAGGCGACAAGGCAGATTTTTCGAAATTTATTGAAATGCCTAGAGCTTGGCAAGTTTGGATGGTGAAGTCTCTGGATAGAAGCAGTTGATGTCTGGTGGTGGCAGTAAGGAGCCAGTCGTTCAAATATGGAAACACCTGGAATCCTTGACGTCTCAAGTGAGCCTCAACCACTGCCATGCATTTGGTAAACACTCGGGGGGCTGTAGTGAGACCAAAGGGCAGGGCTCTGAACTGGTAGTGACTGGCTCCCAGCCTGAAGCGGAAAAACCTCCTGGAGCGTCTGTGCATTTTGATATGGTAGTACGCATCCTGAAGGTCTATCGAGCACATCCAGCTGTCCTGACCCAAGAAGGGTAGAATGGACTGTAGCGTGACCATCCGGAATTTTGTTTTTTTGATATAATTGTTTAACTTGCTGAGATCCAGTATTGGTCTCCAGTCCCCTGTTTTTTTTGGTACCAAAAAGAATTTGGAGTAGATTCCGGATCCTTGCTGGTCTGCTGGGACTGGTTGGATAGCTCTTTTTGACAGCAGCTTTGATATTTCTAATGCTGCTTGTTCCCTTAGACTGGGTTGAACGTCTGGAAGGGATCCTTTGGGTTGGGATGGGATGTGAATAAAGGGAATTTTGTAACCCTCAGATATGATTGACTGTACCCATTTGTCTTGAGTGAGGGAAAGCCAGGCTTCTGGGTACAGTGATAATCTTCCCCCGACTGCCTCCGAAGGTGGACAGCCGGGCAGCTCCTCAGGGATGCTGAAAGGGTTTATCAGAGAAAGTTTCTCTGCTACCCTGGTTTTGCGGACCACCTCTGCCCCTAGGGCGGCATCTATTGTTATTCCCCCCTCTGCCTCTAGAGGGGAATCGACCTTGTGCATCAGATGAGACTCCCTGTGGTTTGCGGAACCACATTTTTCCTCCCTTCTGACCTTTTGGATAAAGTCTAGAAGGGGTAGAAAAATGGACTCCCACGGCAGAGAGAGTCTTACCTTCCTGCTCGCACCTAGTCAATGTATCCTTCACCTGAGGTCCAAACAACGTTGAGCCATCAAAGGGGGAATTGGTGAAGGACGCCTTGAAAGGGTCCGCAAAATTGCAAAGCCGCATCCAGGCGTGACGTAAAGCTACACCTGTGCCTGCGGCCCTACTCGCCCCATCAGCCGCATATGAGATAAGCCGCATGGAGGAGTTGACAATCGAATTCAGGGTTGCCAACTGGGAGTTCATTTTGTCTTGGAATCCCTCAGCTGTTGGATCCTGCATGGCCTCACCCATATCCTTGAGTAAATCTCTCTGGAGACGGGTGAAGTGACACAAGTAGTTCAGCGACCGCATTGAAAAGGTCGCTGATGAAAACATCCGCTTACCGTACCTGTCCATGGTCCTAGACTCCTTATTAGGAGGATGGACAGGTACCAAAGGTTCAGCTAACTCCTTCTTAGTGGCTGCGGCCACCACCATGGCATCAACAGAGACACCTTTAGAAAGAAACTCTTTCTCTTTAGGGGCAGTAATAAATTTTGACGGCCTCCTTGGGGTAGGTTCCACTGAATCAGGGGCCGTCCAAGCCTTCCTTGCCACCACTTCCATAAGGGGGTCAAAGGGAGGGGAGACCCAGGAGGTGAAAGGGCGAGAGCCAAACGCCTCAAGGTAAACCGACTTGTCCTCTGAAGAGTTAAGGGCGGGCCAGTTCCCCCTCTGTTTCAGGATTTCAAGGATGTCAGCAAAAGAGACATCCTCAGAGGGGGACCGAGGGGTAACCTTCAGATTCCTCCAAGTCGGTGTCAGAGGTGATAGACTCAGGGGAGCCAATGTGCTTCCTCTTGCACTGTCTCTTCCAAGGGGGTTCTCCTACCGGATCAGGAGAGGCCCCGGAAGAGGAGGATATTCCCAATGGGGAAACCTGAGGAGCTGGCTCTCTACGGTCTGTTACAAGGGGGTGGGTAGAAACCACCGCAGGCACTGAAGAGGGAGTAGCTGACGGAGCCGACTGTGGGGTAGACACTGGGTCTAGCACACTCCGCATGACCTCGAAGGCGCCCCTATCAGCCAAGGCCGGAGGTCCCTGCTCCGAGGAGACAAGGACCCCCCGGCACCGACAGGGACGGCTCCGAGGCCGATGTCAGAGCCGAACTCACCAGCGCCGATGCCCCGAGAGGGAGAACGGGGTCGGACAAGGGTCCGATGCCACTCGCCCCCTCGGAGCCGACGAAGGAAGCCCAGCGCCAAGATCCCTCCAAGGAGGAAATCGGAGCAGACGACGGAGCCAAAAGGGAAGGTATCGGCTCCAAAGCACCAACAGCCACGGCTCCGATGAGCCCCGGCTCCGAACTCAAAGGAGTCGGAGGAGGAATAAAATCAGGGATGGGAATAGCCGTTGACTGTTGAGTAGGGCTATGCAGCATTTGGGCCAGTGCCTCGGACTTGAGAAGTCTACTCACCACCCTTTGTAAATCATGGTCGGACAACCTGGAGGACCGAGAGGAATGAGACCTATGGCTCCGCTCCGACAGAAGAGGGGATCCCGGAGCCAAGTGGATGGAGCCGATGGAAGGGGACCTAGACCTCTTCTTTGAAGGTGGCTCTGATAAGCCTATCAGAGCCAACTGAGTCTTGACAACCTCGGCTCCGGCCGGAGCCGAGGTAACGGTATGAGACTTCGAAACATCGACTCCAGCCGGAGCCAATGTCGAAGCAGCTTTAATGCTCCCAGGAGATGGCTCTGAAGCTGGAGCAGACGGCCTGGAAGTCTTAGAAGGCTTCCCCAACTCAGACTGGGTCGGGGGGCCTTCAGGCTTTAACAAGCCTCGAAGTATGAGCTTGTTTTTGCGTTCCTGCAGGACTCTAGGGCTGAATGCATGGCAAACAGCACACGAGTCCTGCAGGTGCAAAGGTCCCAGGCAATAGACACAAGAAGTGTGTCCATCTGTTAGAGACATTTTCTGACAGCACGAATCACACTTCTTGAAGCCTGAGACCTTGGAGTCTTTAGACATCCTGAAAGGCTGTATGAAAACACAAACACAACACACAGACACACCCTTTAACCAAATAAAAATCCAGTCAGACTGAAAGGACACGGAAAAAAAAGGGAGTGGGCCAAAGGCCTAAAAGTTAAAAAGGGGATAAAATGGGAATTCAAACACAAGGGGGACCCAATTTAAACTAAAGGGATACTCTGTATAAAAACTAAACTAAATAGAAAAGATAGGGGTAGAATTTTAAGTTTTTTTAACAAGAAAACTCACTAACCTGCCAGAGCCGGTAGAAGAAAGCACCTCGTCAGCTAAGCGGCAAACGAGATCTGAGTAGCTACCGCCTAGCATTGTGGGATATAGGGGAGCCTTGAGCCGGTGGAATAAGCTCTCGAGCTTTAGTATTGGCCGAGTCGGAGCCGAGGGTCAGCTCCGAACCCATCCAGCAAGAATGAAGGCGAGATTGACAACTTAACATCTAGCCTTTCATCAAAAAGGAAAGAGAATTATTTCAATTCTGCTTAAATATTTAAGTTGCACTTAATACTGACCTGTGTGGTGATACTTCTTAGTACTTTTCTGCTTTTTTCGTGTTTTAGTGAACAAAGTTATCGGTTTGCATTTTTAGCTTGTTTTGGGACCTAAGTCTTCTATTTTAATTTGCAGATCTGCAGTTGTGAGTAGATTTTCTACAATATTCTTCACTTCTATTTCTACATGTAGAATTATTTGTAAAAGCTATCAGTTTGTAATTTAAATTCTGCTGGACCATAGTCTTGCAGTTTAGTTCACAGTTGTGGTAGGACTGTGTACTACTACCAGATCCAAGCTTTAGTCATTTATTACTGCAGTTTTCCCCTAAAATAGCAACAGAACTGTCTCTGCATCAGTTTGTGCTTAAGTGTTTTTATATTCTGTTTATCATTTACCTGCTTAAAGTTGCACTCTGTGTTTGCTCTTTCCCCCCACCAACACATTAAGCTGAAGTTTCTGAAAGCGCTCCAATATTAGCTTTATTTGATTGGAAGCCTCTGTAGCTAACCTACTTTTTTCTCTCTAGTTAGTCTACTTGCAAAATCTTCCCAACCCTTCCACCCTTTTGCTATTGTGATTTTATAAGGCTGTGTCTCTAGCCTCTACCACTTGTGGTAATCTAATTTCCAAAATCCCTCACTCCCCCCTTTCACTGCTATTCTCTCTTGAATAAGCTGTTTATGTTCTCTACCCACCAACTGTTTTCCATAGAGCCATGACACTGAATGCCCACCCAGCAAACTGGTACTGCTCTTGTGTAAACCTCCTTTACTACATATTGTCTCCTGCTCATTTTCCTAGAGCTTAGTAAAGCTTGGAGTTCTAGCCTACATTCAATACGTGTTTTATTTGTATCCAGTACCATCCAGGCAAGTTAAGTACCTTTGATTGCTAAATCGCACTTGCTTTAGTTACTTTGAGTGATGTCTACTGTTTCCTGCTTTTGTGTGCATTTCATTGTATATATTTTTTTTTGTAAAAAAGTATCTCTTCCTCTACTTGTTAATCCTGTAAGACTGTCTTGAAAAAGCCTTCAACAAGGGATTTCCAGCTAGCTGTTTAATTGGTTTGTGGTAGCACTGCACTTGTGGGTCTCTTCTATTGTGTTTTTACATTAGGATGGCTGGGGTTATTCAACTTGTGGCAGGGGGTGTTTGCCTGATCTATCTGAGTTGGGAAATTTACAAAAGGACTTAGAGTGGAGCCATTTTACCAGCCAAGGTGTTCATTAGTTATTTTTCTGTTCTTTCTGTGCGACTATAAATTTTGTGCATTTGTGTGGATTAGTGCTGCCCTGCAAAATGGCAAACACTTATAAAGCAAAATTTCCCTGTAAAATGATTCATAAAACTGTACCCTGTAAAGTCAAAGTCAAAGAAAACTTTATTGTCATTCAGAACTACACAGCAGTGTAGCTGAACAAAATTACAATGCTTCGTTCTCAATGCAGGAAACAGTTGCACATATAGACAGAGAAAATTTAATAAAATATCACAGTAGAAATTTAATAAGTAGCAATTTGTAAGTAAAGCGACAATACAGAGCAAATACCGACAAGCTTACAGCAGCTACCTGGGTGTCAAGTGGCAATACCTACAGATTTAGTACAATTCAGTATTGTGTAAACATTAAAGTTAGCACAGACTCTGGAACAGATTGCCCATACATGTCAAGCACAGTGCCTCTTTGGACCTCTTCAAGAGGAACCTTGACGATTGGATGGGAGAAAGGAAATTCACCCCAGGGATCACGTCAGTCACCCTGCTAGACAGGGGTCCAGGAAAGTAAATAATGTGGGAAGAAATAGCCAGGGAATTGTTATGGCTAGGCTTGTATAGGCCCTAGGGCTGATAGCCTAGTACCAACCTATGAACCTATGAACCAATTTATCACTGTTAAGCATGATCTTCCCCAATAAAGCACTCTTATTAGTCTGCACCAACAAAGCACCATTAATAGCCTTCTAATCCCAATACACCACTCCCTTGTAGCTCACCAAGAAAAAGGACTGGACAATATGGATATGCAACTTCCTAACTTTTCTATAGCCAGCTTTTGGATATGGGCATCTTAAGACAACGTAGCAATTGTCTCATGTTTACCGACAACCACTTAATCCTTAAAAAAGCAGACACAGTGTGCGAGAGGTATACTTACACAATGACACTGGAGGCTAAACTCTCACATACAGACCCAGTCTCACATATTACCATTACAACCTCAAATCATACACATAAACACACAAAGACATACTCGGAGGCTCTGATCAAAAATCTACCAAAACAGCAGAGGCCACCAAAGCAGACACCCAAACAACCACCACCTCAGAACACAACACCTGCAACACATAGACCTCACAGTCAGAGTGTCAAACAGTCACAGCCCTTAAGGCCAAACACAATGCCAGACACACTAGTCATTGGTGACTCCATAGTCAGACACACTGACGTCCCGCTCACCAGACTGAGTAAGGAGAAGGTCACAGTAAGCTGCCTGTCGGGCGCTAGAATCCGCCACATAACGCAAGCACTCAGGTCTCTCAACAGCAGGTACAAATATGATTCAGTCATTGTCCACGCTGGTGTAAACGACCTGAGACGCACCTCCTTGGACTACATGAAAAGAGACATTGAGGAGCTCTCTGATTATGTAGCCCAGACAGGTATGACCCTGACCTTGAGCAGTATCCTACCTTCACCAAGAATGATGCCACAATACAGAGATAAGATGATCAGCTTTAACAATTGGCTTAAACACTGGTGTCATTCAAAGGGGATCCAGTGTCTGTCTGCCTGGGATGACATGCTGGACAAGCCACGCTGCTTCGCAAGGGACGGCTTGCACCTGTCACCCTGGGATTCGGATATTGGCAAAGGCTCTTGCCACCCCATAGTGCCTTTTTAGGCAAGGCTCAAATTCTAAACCTACCACCCTAGAACACAAAAAGGAAAAAACTAAGGGTAATGCTGCTCAATGCCAGAAGTCTAAATCTCAAAATGCACGACTCGAGGCCCTTCTCAGTATGGAGAACATCGATGTCTGTGCTGTGACAGAAACCTGGTTCAAGGCTCCTGAGAGCACCCCGCGCTATCAGGTTTTACCTCATATCATGCGTTCCGCCCCAAAATCTGGACAATACCAAGAAAGGAGGGGTATCCATATTCATCAAGGACACCCACACCTCAAGACTGGTGGCAACGCACGATGCATCGGAGACCATCCAGGTGCAATTAACCATAGGCAAGACTGCTCTGCAAATTGTAGCATGTTACAGGCCACCCTCACAAACTCAGGAACCTCACATGGCCTTCCTGAAAACACTAGAGGGATAAATGTATCACCAAACACCATCATACTAGGTGACTTCAATTACCCTAATATAGACTGGGAACACTACTCAAGCCCAAACACCCTAGCCCAAAAGTTCCTGGAATTCATAAACTCAAATGCCATGGAACAACTAGTCACCATCCCCACAAGAGGAGATAACATACTTGATCTCATCATCACGAACATGGGAGCACAATGTTCAACACCGGAGGTGTACCCTCACTGGTGAGATCAGACCACAAACTAATCTCGCTGGAGGTCCTCATCCCACCCCACCTGAAATAAAAAGACCACAGTAAAGAACTTCTCAAAAGCCGACTTCACACTTCTAAAGACTAGTGTGGTCTCCTTTAAGGCCCCGAGCGGCGGAAAACAGTACTCAAGCCGCTGAATCACTTACAAATGCCTTCTACCAGCACCTGCAGGACTGCATGGATAAGGCAATCCCAAGCAAAACAAAGACTCTTTGTACCAAAGGCAAGCGTCCAGTCTGGTGGACCCCAGCCATAAACAAACTCTACAACAAAAGGAGGAAGCTACTACAAGATAGAGCAAAATCCTTAAAAGGTAAGACACCCTTGATCACTATAAGTAAAAACTAAGAGCTCTCATAAAATCATCCAAAGCAAATTTCGAGAGAAAAATAGCTAAAGACTCAAAAGACAATCATAAGGCCTTCTTTAGCTATGTTAGAAACCTGGGAGGAAACTCCCAGATATGCTCAGAGCTAGTTCAAAATGATGTGAAGATTACTGATCCTACAGACATTGCCAACATACTGGCTGACAGGTTCAGTGCAAACTTCTCCCCTCCCCCAAAAGGAGAGATATCTATACCAAACGTTTTCAGCCCCTCAAACAACCCCAGCGCCCAAGTGAGAACTGTTCTCTCCAAAGCAAAAAACACAGCATCCATGGGACCTGATGGTGTCCCGGCTGTGTGCTCCATGAACTCAATGAGGAATTAAACCCACAGCTAGGACAGCTGTTTAATCAAAGTCTTACCTCTGGATACGCACTCCAGGAGTGGCGCACTGCAACTGTGGTACCACTTCACAAAGGCGGTGCCTCCACCGACCCTGGAAATTACCGGCCCATTAGCTTGACAAGCCTTATCTGCAAAGCCATGGAGAGGATCATAATGGACCTCATAAATAAAGACATAGGGAATTTGCAGACTTTGGATCCAACCCAGTTTGGCTTTGTCAAAGGCAGATCATGCCTTTTAAACTTGGTTGACTTTTGAAACAGTCACCAAAGCCATTGATGAGGGAAAGGCAGTCCATACAGCCTACCTCGATCTGGCTAAGGCCTTCGATACAATACCCCATTCGGGTATCATTGAAAAACTCATCAGCTTAAATGTCAACCCATACATCACAAGATGGGTTGCAAACTGGCTGAGTGACAGAACCCACAGGGTCAGAGCTGCTGGCGCCATGTCAGACTCAAAGCCTGTCACAAGTGGTGTCCCACAGGGCTCAGTTCTGGGCCCACTCTTGTTTGGCATCTACTTTTCCGAAGTACAAGCAAACACAGGAGGGTTATGGCTGACAAAGTTTGCAGATGACTGCAAACTGGGCCATAGTAGAAAACACATCTGACACAGATATCCTTCAGAAGGGTCTCACAGAAACGGATAACTGGTGCCAGAGCCACGCCTAAAGTTAAATGCCAAAAATGCATAGTCATACCCTTCGGGAAAAACAAGGTTACCCCTAGCTACCAAACAGGTGGCAATCCACTGAGCACAGAAGAAGTTATCAGGGACCTGGGGACCCAGGTTGATAGTAGTCTGTCATTCGACACCCATGTAGCTAAAGTAGTTAGGAAGACCTTCTACATTGCCCACCTTATCATGAAGGGATTCTCATCTAGATCAAGGGAGGTCATAGTCTCCCTTTACTCATCACTCATCAGACCAATGATTGAGTACAATGCCCCATTCGAATGTATCTGACCCGACACTTGCAGCAGCTGGAGAGGCCACAAAAGTTCCTCACCAAAAGGATAAAGGGTCTCAAAATCTGTCCTATGCTGCCCGACTGAAAGAACTCCAGCTCTATTCAGTCACTTACCGCTTGCTCAGAGGTGACCTTTGCCTAACATACAAGGCCATGTCAAACCCAGATTTGATGAATATGCTTCACCTCAAAAAATCTAGATCCATCAGAGCCACAAGGGCGGGAGACTTAAACCTCGACACGGCTATTAATAGGACGTGCTGGAGGGATAGATTCATCACCCAAAGACTCCCTATGCTGTGGAACAAAATCCCGGTACATGTGAGGCAGAGCACCTCGCTGGCCTTGTTCAAGAGAAATCTTGACCAATGGATGGGAGATCGCAGATATACCCCAGGGATTACCTCAGTGTCACTGCTCGACAGAGGCACAGAAAAATAATGGGTATAGTTCCCCATACTAAAGGGGTGGCCTAAGCCACAAAACGATGGGCTAGGCTTGTAAATACCCTCGGGCAGATAGCCTAGTATGAACCTATGAACCTATGAACAAGCGTACCTCAGGTTGCTGAAAGTACACAAACACCCACTCACACAGCACACAGCATATACATAGACTAACACAGTGGTTCCGAAACTTTGCAAGCTGGAGGACCCCATTTTTATAAAGGAAAAAATTCTGATGGACCGCTATCGGCGGTGGTACACATATGTTACATTTGGATCAACCCCCAAACCCCCCAATCAGCCCCACCACCAGCACACAGCCATTTCACTGTCCCATTACTTGGCTAATTCTCTCCAGTTGCCATAAACACTGTTCAAAATTCTCAGTGTGCATACTGTTTTCTGCTTTACTTCTACAATGATTACAGATATTTCGAGTTAATTTAAAACTTGTATTTCAGATTTTGTAGCACAAACAGCGATGGACATTTGCTAAATCTAAACAAAGCAATATAGTCTCAATGAAAACAGACAAAATTACAACTTCTCTGCCTTTGAAACTCACATTCACTGAAACAGCATTGAAACCCACATTCAAAGAAAATGCATCTGGCCAGTGGCGGATTATGTTTACCTTTGGGCTGTTTTCAAAGCATACGTCCCTTGCGAACATTTTTAGGAGCATGCAAAAGTTCTTTGATTGACCTTACTGACTGTATAAGTAAATTTTAATACACAATAATTAAATTATATCCCTTGTATAATACAGCACCACTTGGTAGTTTGTGTTTTAAATGTACAGTTCTGCACATTTTTCCAGTAAGCAGTGAAAAAACATATGAACCAATCATGACAAAACCGCTCAACTGAGAACATTTCAACCATAAAGGGCCACTCAAACTTCTGTCATTACAATCCACCAATATTAGTCAATATGCACAATCTCTGCAGAAGTAAGTCATCTGAATAATTCCACCTTAAAGAGATCTATAATGAAAAGGTTGCTGCTAGCAAACAACTTTATTTCAGTGTTTCATCTACAAATTCAGTGCCTGCTGCCCTTGAAGAATAAATTGCCTACTTAAAAAAATGGTAAGCTGGTAATATTACATGGATGGCAAACTGAAAACAGGTTCATAGTTACTAGGCATTTTATCCAAAAGAGGTCATATTCAGGACTTCAGTACCCATCCCCTAAAAATGCAAAACAGTATCAACAATCCATCAATATGCTGTGGTAGTAGAACCCACAGCCTTCTGCATTAAAATGCAAGCATGCCACCTGTTGTGCTACTAACACAGCTTTAAAAGGCTGCACTGCAATAGTGATACTATTTGCTAACTAGCTAAACAAATCTGTTGCATACTGTAAACAGACTTAGCATGAGCAGCAGTAAACTTCTCTTCCCTTGAAGCTCACAATTCCTTAAAAACGCACTTGATAAATTTCTTGAAAAATTAACCTGCCATAATGGCGGGGACAGACAGCCCAAACTTAGGACACATTTTAATATTTGGTCTTGTAAACTTAGAAAGTTAATAGAACAACAAGTTTTGCATTAGTGAAATTTTCTGAAGGCTATGAAGTCTGATGCTCAAATGTCTGCCATTATTTTCTGACTTCAGTCATCAATGATTTGCCAAGGGTTTTCCAGAAAAACACAATTTTATTAGAAACAGACTGAAAATATGAGGCAAAAATATGGATATTCTTCAAAAGCCTGGACAGCTGAAGGGTATGCTGCCTACCTGTTACACACACCTCGTTCCCTCGTTCACACACACATACACCTGCCTGCCTCCCTCTTACACACACACACACACACACACACACACACACACACACACACACACACACAAATACCTCTCAACCTCTTCAGCGCAAGAAATATGGACAAACCCTGTCATAATGTGGGGAACAAAGAGCCAAAGCTAAGGCTACATTTTTAATATTGCTCTTATAAACTTAGAAAGTTGATAGAACAACAAGTTTTGAATTAATACGGATTTTCTGAAACATATGAACTCTAAAGCTCAAAAGTATGCCATTATTTTCTTCATTCCTCAATGATTTACCTGTTAAACCTGTTATCTACCGTCAAATACGTAAAAAAACTAAACTTTAACCCACTCACATTCATCTCATCCCTCAAAGAATGTAACTGGCATCCTCTAAAGTACCTCAGTCTTGATGACTACCTTCCTGAGCATCCTTAATTACCATGCCCCCATAAGACTTTCCAGAATCGAAGCACAACCCTCCCAATGGCTACAGAAAACCACTAAGTCAGAAATGAAAAACAGGGATAAAGCCTGGGAGCACTGTCGCAAAACCAAACCCCCCTCAACTAGACAGAAATTCCTAGAACTATGCAACAGAGTCAAAAAGCTAATAAAACAGGACACATTCCAATACTACCAGTCTGCCCTAGACTCCTCCCAACACAGCCCCAAAAAATTCTGGTCCTCCATAAACTCCATTCTCTACCCAGGTAAAGTCAGTACCCCTCCTCCTACCATCCCTCACTCCTCAGAAAATATTGCTACCTCATTCAACACACACTTCACACAAACCATACTATCACTAGCTAAACAACACAACCCCCCTCCCCTCCAACCCACACCTTCAACTAGTAATCTCCCCACTGCCTTCTGTTTTTCTCCTGTACTTACCTCCAACATAAAAAACTCTTCACTAAACTTAAGCCCACCAGATTAGCAGCAGACAACCTCCCAAGTGAATACCTACAAATTGCAGCTGATGCTCTGGCCTACCCAGTATCCATCTTGATTAACCGATCTCTGTCAGAAAGTTAAGTTCCCACACTGTGAAAAGTATCACATATAATTCCCCTCCACAAAGGCGGACCCTCCACAGAACTAACCAATTACCACCCCATAGCTATTTTCTCTCCACTCCAAAATACTAGAGAGATGCACACACTCTCAGGTCTCAGACTACCTCCTTACTAACAACCTCCTTTCCAATACTCAGCATGGTTTCCGACCAAACCATAGCACCACCACTGCCTTACTCTCCTTTACTAACACTATCCTTCAGCATAAAAACAATGGCTATCTCTCCTCTGCTACTTTCCTAGACCTATCTAAAGCATTTGACATGGTCCCACACAAACAACTTATCTCTGTCCTCAATAACCTATCCTTCTCACAATCAGTCACCAACTGGTTTCAGAGTTACCTGTCTGACCGCCAACAATCCGTTGTATGGCAGAATGACATATCTCCCCAACTACCTGTCTCCATAGGGGTTCCCAAGGATCCATCCTTGGACCCCTACTCTTCTCTGTTTTCACCAATAATCGAGCCTCTGCCACCAAACATGGCACACTCATACAATACGCAGATGACTCAACCATCATCTGCTCAGCCCATTCCCTACCCAAACTGCAAAAAGTCACACAGGAAGCCTTTTCCTCTGTTGAAACTTGGTTATCTGATGCCCAATTAATACTCAACCCAAACAAAACTAAACTACTCATCTTCCAACCCACCAAACATACTCAAAACAACTCTCACTTTAACATCACAGCAAAAGACAATACCACTATATACCCAACTGAACACAACAAATTGCTAGGAGTGAAAATAGACAATAAACTAAAATTTGACATTCACATATCCATGACCATAAAAAAAGTCCACAAAAAACTAGGAGCGCTATACAGAAATAAGCAACTTCTCACCAAAGCAGCAAAGATTTTAATAGCAAATTCCCACCTAATCTCCACCCTACTTTATGCCTCTCCAGTATATACCAACCTAAGGCAATGCGATCTAAACAAGCTAGAGACCTGCTACAACAAAATCGCCAAATTCGCCACAGGGGCATCCTACCGTAGTCACCACTGTCTCTCACTTGCTGAACTGGGCTGGCTTGAACTCCCTCACCTCCTTCAATGGTATCAACTCTCACTCGCCCACAAAGTAGTAAACCATCCACTAAATGTCCCATCCCTCCAGAATCTACTCCAACCCTATCGCACCACCAGACCACTAAGATCCAGCAACAAAAATCACTTGCAGATCACTAAAGCCAATAACTCTGCTGGTGAAGCACTATTGTCTTACACCATAGCCAAATTATGGAACTCCCTCCCACCCACCCACAATTACCTCCATACCATCATGCACCCACTTCAAAACTTTACTAAAAGCGCACCTAAAAACATGCTGGCTATGCCCTTGCAACTCCCACTCTAATATCACCCTCCCCATCCAACCATTACCTTTCTTTCCACTCCACTAACTACCTTGACTATAGCAAGCTCAGATGCTCATAAGCCAGTACTTATTATACAGCAGGAACTTCTTGTAACATTTGTTAATGTCTGTTATGTACTTCACAGATAAAGATTCTATTTGCCTACTGATGTACTATGTTCTTCATCTGTAAATATGTTGTAAGTAATTGCTATGTAAAGTAATTGCTATGTAAATTGTTAATCATTATGTAATCTAATGTAACTACTGTCTGTTTATTTTAACTGTGGAGCTTTTCTCCCCGGGCCTCCGCTAAAAATGGACTTACGTCCAGTCGGACACTCCCAGTCAACAAATATAAATAATAATAATAATACTAATAATAATAATTTGCCAGAGAAACCCCATTTTATGCGAAACAGACCAAATAAGGCAAAAATCTGGCACACCCCGAGAATATCTGGTCAACTGACAGCTGCACTCAGGCACCGCTTCTTAATAAAGCCTTGATAAAAAAAAAAAACTTCAAGTTCTATCAATAAGATCATCCGTATCGATCATCAGCTCTGCATTAATTTCTATTTGCTGGCAAAATGGAGAGAGCAGACCCATACCCATACAGCGACCAACATAAATACGGGACCTGTCTTACTTGGAGGGAACAGAACAGTTGTTTAAATTTCCCTCCAAGTTCTAACTGCTGGCAGAAAACGCAGGGCAAGTGAGCAGCTGCTCAGCGACAGCTGCAAACACGGAAGTTGTTCCTTCTTCTCCTCTAAAAACTAAGGGCAAGCAGCTGCTTAGCCACTGCTCCGATGCAAACAGGGAAGTTTCTTTCTTGTTTTTTTTTTTTTTTTTTAAATAAATTGTGGTTGAGCGGCACAATTTTCTTTCTCCATTTACAGGGTTGGGTCATGGATGATGCCCGAAAGCCAGGTGGTTGCAAGTGAGCTCATGAACGCCTTGAGTTTATCATACGGACCCCAGTTTCAGAAACACTGGACTAACATAGTCAGGCACTGAAAAGCAGTCATTACTAAACAACAAAGATTGCCTAGACCACCCGTTGTCAAAGCTATGCCTCAGCAAGCCCAAAGGCACTCAGAAAAAGCAACACTTAACACCACACATACTGTCACTCTCAGTGAAGCCCCAAACACTATGCCCTTAACACAAGCAAACATACTTCCCGGGACTGTCGTTATAGGGAACTCCATTACAAGATATACTAATGCATCTCTAACCAGGCTGAACAAGGAGACAATAACTCTAAGTTACTTATCTGGAGCCAGAATCTGCCAAATCACACAAGCACTCAAGTCCTTACACCACAGGAACCCGTATAATTCCATCATAGTCCATATAAGTACAAATTATCTGAGCTGTACCTCCCAAGACTATATGAAGAGAGACATTATGAAGCTTTCAGACTTTGTGTTTCAGGCTGGTATGAGCCTAGCATTGAGAAGCATATTACAATCACCAAGGATGATGCCACAATATGAACAAAAAAATTACTGATTTCAACAACTGTCTGTCATTCTGGTGTCATTCTAAGTGATCCAATATTTGTCAGCTTTAGAGGACATGTTTTTTAGCAGACCACATTACTTGGTGACCTAGACCAGTGGAAGGGGAATAGAAAAATTACACTGGGCCTGGCACCCACGTCCCTTATGAACAGAGATAGCTTATAACTGCCTGGCCCTCAATAACCTATTTGGATACAGAGCATCATTACTCTTTCAGGAAAATGTGGCTGGGCTTAGAAAGCCCCCCCCCCTCCCCAAGTCATTAGCCTAATAACAGTCTATGAATCTAACAAAAGGAGAAAAATTATGGCAAAAAATCAGGAAAGGTAATTCCTATAAAGATAAAAAACCCTCTCATCAAACTAAATAAGCCACTGAGAGGTCTAATTAAGTCAAGCAAAGCCAATTTTTAGGTTAAGATAGCCTTTGAGGTGAAAGATAAGCATAAGGGCTTCTTCAGTTATGTCAGAAACCTCAAAGGCAGCACACATAAATTTGCTGAACTGGTGGTTAATGGTGCCACACTTGGGGCTGGTGATATAGCAAACCTGTTAGCGGACAAATTCATTTCCAACTTTACTCCCACCCCCCCACTCATTCCCAACCATCATCCAAAAAATACCCTCAAACATAACCCCTCAAAATATAGCTATGGAGTATGTACTGGCTGCACTTGCCAAAGCCAAGAAAAAAGCCTCAGTGGGTTCCAATAACATCCCCTGATGCCTCCTGAACAGTCTAAAATAAGACTTACCCCCAGATTTACTAACCTTCCATGTAAGACTAGATTAGTCTTGCACAGAAGCGCCAGTGTAAGAGTATGACGGCAGCGTGCCATGCATATTAATGAGGGCGTGCTGCCTCAACTCTAAAGCTTACACAGATCGTGGATGAGTTTAGGGGTTGCGACGGACTGCCTAGCAGTCCAAATATCCACGCCCCTGCAATGAAGAAATGCCGCAAATTTACAATTAAATGAGCGAGTCCGCTCATATGTGTACAGTGTAACACTACACTCCCCCATATATTAAAAAACTAACAGAATAAAAAATAAAAAGACATTTTTTTTTATCTTCCGATATAGCTGCATGTAGTTGCGCGGGTTTGCCTGGGTTTGCCCATTGCTTAGCTACAGTTACAGCAGCTTAGACACCAGAAAAGGATAACAAGAAAAAAATATGCAAATTAAACATCATAGCGATAGCGTAGTGGTTAGAGCTTTCGCACAAAGATGAGGCATTCCCGGTTCAAGTCCCACTACTGCACATTCCATTTTCTGTGGGAAATCTGTATACAAAAACATTTCCTGACATTTTATTTATGTATACGTTTTGTAATATAGGCATAGTATATCTGGCCTACTGTAGGGACTGTACAAGTTTCTATGTGGGTAAATCAGAAAGGGCACTTGGGAAACGTATCTATGAACATGTTTACAGTATTAGAAGAGGGAATTTGAATAACACATTATGTAAGCACTTGCAAATGGAGCCTGCACATTCCGGTTTTTCATTTGGAATCTTGGAACAAGTCTCTCCGGACCCAAGGGGTGATGACTGGGAGAATTGGTTATGTTGCAGGGAGACCTTTTGGCAACTGAAACTAAATTCATCCCAGCCACCAGGTTTGAATGAACATGCGTCAATCAAACCGCATTTAGTGAATAGAGCTGAGAAGTTATAAATACCCAAAGACGAGGTTAGGTGCTAATATTGTTCGTTACCTATTCTTAATGCATATTTACCCTACAATCATGTTTATATATTGTTTAAATAGTGCATAAATATATACATTATATATATTATATATTATACATTATATATATTTTATATTTTAAATATTTCTTGACTTCATGGTGTTTTGGACTTCACATTTCATTTTTAAAATTGTTCAACCTGTCACTCTTTGGAGTGATTTTTGCATGTGTGTAGTACTTTAAATATTTTGGCACCCTTTTTGAAAGGATTTTACTTAAATAGGGTTTACTATAATGTACTTAGTTTTTTCACTTGAAAAAGCCCTGCATTTGAGTCAGGGTGAAAGCGCTTGTGACATTTGAATAAACAAGTTGACAGCCATCCTTGTTTTCGCCTGGACCGTTTTTCTTGATTGTAAGTTTTGTAAAAAGCATTGAAATGTTAAATTTAGTAGTGCATGAATTATATATATGAAGGTGAAATGTTTATGCATTCTGAGGCATGAGTACCTTATTTTAAGCAATATAAAGCACTGCTAACCACATGTTACCAGCATTAAGCATATTTAAATACATTTGCACGTAGCTGCACTATGCTAAGGAGGAGTAACACAGGTTCACCGCACGTTACTGCTGATTACCTTCTTGCAACTCCGCACTAACCAGCGCAATGTCGGGCAAACTTGGGCAAAGTTGGGTAAAAATGCTCACACCTGCTTTATTGTTCCTTAACCAGACAGTTCTGCCCAGCAGGAAAATAAAAAGCAATGACAGGGCTCGAACTCAGGATACTGTGCACTATAATCACAGTACTTAACCACTAACCCATGATAGCATTTCACAAACATGCACTTTCAACAGAGACATATCTATCAAAGGGATTTTAAACATTGCCAACATCAGCTAAGCAGGCGTACCCATAGCTGAGCTTTTCCAAAACTGGCCAATCACAAATAAGTGCGGGAAATGAGGCATATTTAATCCCCACAGGCGGAAATACTTGCTATAACTGGTTGTAGCTTCCTTCTGCAGTCAGCATGGCTGGTGTAGGTGAGGGCACTCAATTTAGAGCTCAACACTGAGGTATCCAGGAGTCCAAAATTATGGTTTGGCTCCTCATCCACAAACATGAGCAAAGACTCCTGCAGGGCCAGTACCAGGGTGACCAATATAAAGCAGAGGCCAGGAACAGTCTTGCCCATGATCGCACCAGTGCCACTGGTGTTCCTCGGACTGGTGAGCAGGTCAGGCACCATTATTCAGACCTGAAGTGGCATAAGGGGATGAACTGGACCGGTGGATCCAAGAACCCCGTAGGATGCTTAATGCTCCAGTACTGAGTAAGTAGCCATTGTATTAAGTAGTTAAGAATTGCCATGCTTGTCTATACTATGGATAGGTATGTCTCAATATCACTGCATTTAATTCACAGCTGCAGGCGACCGGACTATGAATCTGCAAGCCCATGAATATAGGCTGCAAAGGCTGCGTCATGAGGCATATTAGTAATTATTCTGCATGTACTGTTATATAAAATAAATGAGAGAGCCTTCAAAAAGTGTTTTAACCCAATAAATAAAGGTGTAATAATCCTTTAATAAATGTATAATTCCTGGAGTGCATCTGTGTCATTTTCTTTGATATGTTGTTGTACTGCTGCATTCTACAAATAGTAGTGTTGTATTAAGCAGTGTCAACCCACACTTGGGTAGGCCCATATAACGTGGATGAAGGGAATGCCAGTAGCTTTTATGCATATTTACAGCCCTCAAGTGTTGGTTCATGACCAGCATGTACAGGTTAATCTGGCACATGAGTAGCTTGGTATTGTGTTCCCCAGAAATGTCAGTGTGTTGCCAGAAATGTAGGGAGCTGTTAACATATAACTGATATTTTCACCTGAACATATCTAGATAATTATATGAAAGTAGATCTGTCAGCGTACCATCTTAGCAGTAGTTTGTGTGAGAAATTCTCAAAATATGTTGCAGTAACATCTGCATCTTGGACAGTTTCTATGTAAGATACAGCTCATGTATATAATGATCTAGCAAAATCCAATTGCACAATATAAGTACATTGGGTAGTGTAATAATACATGTAAAGGACATATAACTGCAGTTAATAGGAATGTAGTGAAAACTAGAAGGATATATAAGTTGTTAATTGAGCTTTTTCCACCCTACTGTATGTGCATAAAAATGCAATTCCACACCTCAATCGGTATGTCTAATCTCAAAACATTTGTTGGGACATATGTCCTATTGGTTTATAAATATTTGCATTTATTTCTATGCATGTGCCCTGTTAAAATACCACAATATTGGTGGCCTGTTGCCATCAATTAAACCTGCATGCTGTTGTAATGTCCACTATTGTTCTATATATGCATGTGTTATGCTTGCTTTTCAACTGTTGAAAATCTGGTGTGTTGGGTTAATGGGAATACTTCTGCATGTTGTTATAACTAATTGGGAATGCTGTTGATTGTTACTAACCCATATCTTTATTAAACTCTCCAAAACATAGTTCGTATGGGAAGGCCGGTCCCAGAGGACCCACCTGTCCCAGCTCAGCTAGCCATGGCACCTGGTACCAGCAGATCTGGTGCCCAGCCTGGGACCTCCTCCTCCGTTGGCCCTGTGCCATGTTCGGGTGGAAGCGCTGCAGGGGATGGGGCTTGGCCCCTCCGTGCAAGCGTGGGCGGAGAGGCACCTATCACCCTTCGTACGGTCCGGGCTGTGGTGCATACAGAGACTGAACGTTCTGTTGCAGAACCTCTACGCCAGCTTGAGGCACGAGTGACGCAACTCACGGGTCAGCCTGCCCCTCCTACACAGCCCCCAGCACAGCCACCTTCTGGGCTGTGAAGGTGCAGTGGTGACTGCCCATGGGTGGGGACCTCAATCCCACTGTTTCCATCTGGGGGCTCATGGGCTTGCAATTTCCAAACATCCCTCCCTGTCAAAGGTGTTCACCCACCATGTGTCATATACCACCCCTGTATGCATCTTGTTTGTCTTGTCTGTTTACCTCCCCAACCTATCTCCCCAAATATACCTACTTCCCCTACCCCACATTCCACTCTCACCTGAAAAAAAAGGGCAATCTGTCCCCCCCCCCAAAAATTAAGCCCCATACATAGCTGCCCATTTTGCACACATGTCCACTGGACACATGAAATGTTGTTTAATTGGCATTACAACATACTTTGTTGTCCTCACCCCTCTCTCAGGGGTTGAAGGGTTCATATCTACCTCCAAATTTATTGCATATGCACAGCTGTTGCTGTTGAAGAAATGGGCAGCTATGGACCTTCCCTACACCCATCCTGCACATCCTGAGCTATTTTCCATACTGTCTTTCTCTCTTTGTGCCCCTTTTTCACCACTTTCCTATCTCCCCATTTTTCTTTTCTTTCAATGAAATTAGCGCAGGGGTGAGCGGGAGTAAGCACTATTAAGCAGTACTGAGTGAGTTTGCGCGGGTTTGCGCTTGGCTAAGCAATGCGAGCCATTGCGCAAACCCACTCACAACTGCTTAAAAGTGCCTTAGTCACTCTGTATGTGAAGGCCCTTGTTCTGCTCATGAACAAAATAAAACACCACTGTAAGTCTCGAACCCCGGACCTTGCACACACTACACAACATGAAGTACCACTAAGCCATGGTAGATATACATTAAGTTGGTGCTTAAATAATTATATCATGCATCAGAATGAGTGAATGTAAAGGAAAATTCAGAATACCATACCACACAACTTGTTCTGTGGATGTTGACCAACAGTTGTTGAGGGATTACATTACATGACTGTGATAAGAGAAGCAGCCATTCTAGCAGGAAATAATGTTACATCACCTTACAAACCCACAGAGTATTACAGCAGGACAAACACTGGCATATCTGTTTAGGGCACAGGCCATACGAATCAACTGTCCCTAATTTTCAGGGACGTCCCTGATTTTGAGCTCTGTCCCTCTGAATCCCTCTTAAAACTAGTGACTTTGGGCAGAAAGGTGGTGAATTACACTTAATGAATAATTGACAATAATTAGAGTTATAGACTTCTTTTTCTTCAGAAAAGGTGCATTAATTTGTATGCTCTGATTCTCTCAATGTTTCAACTTAATAGCACTAATATTTTAAAAGTATCCCTGATTGTCCCTGATTTTTCCTTGACTTTTCCCTAATTCTGTTCAAATTTGTCCCTGATTGGTTGAGAGGTCTAGCAGAGGCTGAAACACAGAGGCATATTAGCCTTTCTGCTATTAAACACTGTACAAATAGCTTTGGAAGGGAGTTTTGGAAACATACCCTTATGTAGGAATAAAACACTGAAATACAAATGGATGTAGCCATGTACTGGTAGCAACCAACTGTAAGAATGCCATTGCTCTAATGGTGAAAAGACCTGTGTTGTGCACAGACAAAACTAACAGGCTATTCTCTGGCTATCATGTGGATAGGTCCACACTTGGGAGTTACGCAGACAGACTACATTCCTTGATAAAGTAACATGCACACAGCAACCCTGTAAGTCCAGCAAGATAAAATGCACACAATACTACTTACACTCTCTGTACTTCTGCAACCCTACCCAAATGTAGAATTTACCTGTGTGTGCAGGGTCTACCAAGGATGTAGGTAAGCATACTCACTGTACTGAAATGGGTCTAGTTTTTCGGAGCAGCTCGTACTAATGTCAACACTAAAAAAGCACAAAATGTTTAGAACTGTGTAAATGAACAATCACAGTATAGCAGTTCACAAACAATTCTTGTGCCAGAGGAATACATCTCTATAACTAGCTTTGTATGGCAGTTAATTGTAACAGTTGAAAAGAAAATATATCTTTCCATGTATCTTGGGGTAGCATTTTGAGGGGTGAGTACATTTTTACACTGACAAGTGTGTACTGGAAGCAGCAACATTAGGTCTGAGTACAAAATGTAAATCTCTGGCTACACCTCTGGCTTCTGATATAAGAACTATTCCAACCTTCTGTCTTAAACAATGATGTCCACACCAAACAAGGATTATCTCCATCTTGGAAAGCTGAAAGGGCCACGCCTACATGAGTCAGCAATTTATAGTACTGGGTTGGTATGACAGTGATTACTTCAATTACTACACAGCAGGCTGCATGCAATTAGCAAATGGCGGGCACTAATTGGTGCAGAGGCCATCATATGCTCATGTGCAATTCCTACAAAAGCAGGCTGCAATCTATGCCAACAAACTCAATCACTCTATTGCAGAGACTGATAGAGATAGAGAGAGACAGAGAGAGAGAGAGAGAGAAAAGGAAAAAGAAATATTACCAAATTATACAAAGGAAAGGTATGTGACACATATGTATTTACTGGCATGTAGTAGATGTTATTGAAGAAGTCTACATAATGTGAAACATTCATATGTGGCAGCAGTACTTCTTTCTGCACAGATGTACTGCTTAACTACTGCTATGGACAATACTGTGTGTACCTGTGGGCAGTGGGACATACCTGTGAAATGTGTAGCTCAGCATTAAATGTCAAAGATCTGATCCATGTTATCTGTGTTCTGTACAGTAGTGTGGCCAATGGCTGTTGGGGGGATTAGCATTGACATTATATAAACATGGATGTGACAGAACAACACATGCATGATAGTCATATTAAAGTGTAGCTTAGCATTGGCAAGTGCTGTAGCAGTCTAGTATGCTTATCTAGCATCTGTTGCCATATATGCCCCCCTAATGTTAGTCTGTTTTCATATGTGACACCTGTTTGTGTTGTAGCAAGGCCCAGCAGTTCAGCTGTGAGGTCCAGTGACTTACAACAGTGTGGACCATGTGTGTGTATGCCACACACATACAGAGAAATATATTATATGTGTCATATATATTCACATCTGTATATGTGCATAGAGCAGGGGATATATTGCAACTGTTTACAAAGCGGGGATATATATGTTGGTGAAGGTTAGTATGCGCATATTTGTATGTAGGTTTTAGTGTGTGACAAACAAGACAGCATACACTGCTGGTATATGACATGTGGTGGTTAAACACTGTGGGTGGTTCATTCAGTTTGCAATGTTGAAGCCAGTAAGGCCTGCTAAAGCTACCTGGGCTGTGAACACCTTCAATGCATTTATCCCAAGACGGTGCAATGTTATTACATTACTGTACACCTTACATCCTTTGTATAATTGATATTCTCACTATGAAAGGTGAATTGTATATGGGTATATATATATATATATATATATATATATATATATATATATATATATATATATATACATATATAGATAGATATAGACAAATGGATGTGTATATGTATATACACACACATATATATATATATATATATATATATATATATATATATATACACTCATACACACCTACATCTACTTGTTGCAATAGATTCTCTGTACTGTTGACTGACTGTGATGGTTAATATGTTTGTGAATACGTCAAAGATATGTATCTGTGGGATAGCTTACTGGGAAATTGTTTATTTTATGGTATTCTGGATCCTTGCTTTGATCCTAGCAAAAGCTGTGTATTCTGTTGCTAGGCAGAACAAGTGCTATTGCATACAGTGTGATTAAGTCCCTTGGTTTTAACTAGGGTGTGTCATTGGAGGCTAAAGCACTATATCTATGATTATTGACTGGTACCTATCTTGAAAGCAAATCCTGTGTGTACTGTAGTACTAATTGAAGCTCTGAGCCTGTACAGCAAAGTATGGTGTATGTCCACATTGCTTGCATCTACTGTTTTGTGTAGTCCCTGTATTCATCACAGATTACATTTCTCAAGATTAAGGTTGTGTAAGTACTGACACACAGTACTGTATAGTACACACTGGAAGCTTATCTGGGTTGTCATACCTTTGTGTCCTGTAATTATGTCTGACGTGTGTGTGGGTATGTCTGTAACATGTCCTTTGACATATGTGTGGTAATACATATAACTGTGTATCTAGCAACATTCATAGTGTACTACAGCAGCATGTGACCTATAGTCCCAACTGTGCACATATTTTGGCCACGGGTTTGGCATTAACAAGTTGTGTGGTATAATATTAATACATTTACTGGACCTTACACTGATTGTGATGGATGATATATTTCTTTACACATCAGCTTGATGTATATCTGCTGTGGCTAGGTGGTGCATCATGTTGCATACAGTGTGCCAGCTACTCTTTTATAGTCTTATATAGTGATTTTATTTTGTTGCTGTGCAGAACATGGTTCATTGGATAGAGAGTGAGCAAGGCACTTTCAAGTAGTTGTGGGGTGAGCAGTGATAAGTGGCAGTTACAGTGTTTTACTCTCAATTAGCTTACAGGTTGCTAAACTTTCATAAGCTGTGCTTACCCTTCTGAAAACCCACTTGCAACTGCTGAAATGTACCTAATTCTGTCTGTAGCCCCAGACCTTTGTTTTGGCTAGTAACAAAACAAAAAGCATTTACTAGGAAAAAAAACACAACCATTCACACCACAGCATATGTGATTTGCCACTAAGCCATCTCAGATATACATATCATTTATGTATTCACAAACATAACATCCAGTACAATCATACAACACTACAGAAAATGTTCTCCAACATGTAGATGTGTGTGTATGAGTAATTATTGTAATCTGTGCTCAGGTACAACATATTGTATTATGTATGTAAATATATATATATATATATATATATATATATATATATATATATATATATATATGGCAGTTCAGTGATACCTGTACTGTATAATGTTAAATGTGCCATATGACTTGCTCAGACATATTTTTGTACTTATGTCTTCCAGGGATCATGGCCCACCACAGGAACCCAACCTACAGTAGGGCTGAAGATGATATCATCACTAGCATTATGATTCAGCACTACCATTTACTCTTTTCATGAACCAGCCATGACCAGCATGAGCATACTGCAATGTGGCAAGATCTTATCCGCAGGGTCAATGAGGTAGGCCTGCATAACCGCACATATCAGCAGGTACGCCACCACTGCAGTGATCTTCTCCGACATGTCCGTCAGTGTGCCGCTGCTGTGCGTATGGAACAGCTTGCAACAGGGGGTGGTGTTAGCATCCATCCCCCCCTCACCAGAGTGGAAAAGCTGCTCATGAGTCTGGTGGCACCTGCCCAACAACAACAGCAGCAGACATACACCATGATGGAGGTTGGAGCCACCCAGCAAGCACACATGCAGCATGCAGGTAACATGGCATATCTGTAGACTACTGTTATCTGTATTGTGAGATGTGGAGTGTGTCGTTCAAAGATGTGGAGCAAGTTGTTGTGCAATACTGATCATTTGGAACATAATCTGTAGCCCTGTGAATGTAAACTGTTGTTGTACTGTAACACTGCAAACACACAGTAGCAATGCCACAGTTGTGGCCACTGACAATCTGACACAAGACAACTCGCCTAGTCTAATATATGCCTTCGTGAAGATAGTCTACTACATACCTATGAACCTATGTGACAGGTACATGTCTACAGATAGTAGATGTGTACTTCACTGTACAGTCATTTTGTACAGCAGGCACATGCACCACATACACTGTAATGCTTACAGATACTGGTGGCTATTATGTACAGTGGGTGAGATGTGCACCTCATGTCTTTTGTGTCATTGGGATGTGTGCTGGGTGGGACAGTCCTGGATGGCTCCTTGTCATGGTCACCCTTCTTACACACATCTCTGCCTTTCCATCTTTGGCTTATTATACTGTGTACCTATATATGTAGGGGGAACACAGTATAATAAGCCAAAGATGGAAAGGCAGAGATGGATGGCTCCTTGTCATGGTCACCCTTCTTACACACATCTCTGCCTTTCCATCTTTGGCTTATTATACTGTGTTCCCCCTACATATATAGGTACATAGGTAGGTAATAGGCTATCTGCCTAAAGGCATATATTAGTATGGCCAGAGTGTGCAGCTATCGCCACACCTGGGTTTAGTTCCCTATGCCTCTGTGTAGTAGAGCTGATGAAGTGATCCATGGTGTGACAGTTCAGTTTCACTTACACTCATCAAGACTCCTCCTGGAAGAGTGTCAGTGAGGGACTCAGCTTAATGTAAGCTGAGAGCCTGTTCCAAAGCAAGGGAAGGCTGTGAGTTAGTAATGTATCCCTCCAATATGTTCTATTTATTGTTGTAATGATTATATCCCTAGAGCATGTGGCACAGTGAGCTTGGGTTTACTTCAAATAGAGCATGTACATCAGTTCGGCACTGGACATGGACCAGTATGTTGGGCAGAGATCGCCTGAGTAGACGGTATGCAACAGAGTACAGATTGAGTTACTTCAGTCTTGTTGCATGGGGCAACTGTTTGAGGCCAGTAATCCTCTTGTTGAGATACTTCAGTGGTCTATCCAGCTGCTGAAGGTGCCTAGTCAAATTCATCGCAAGTGTGTCGTGGTACTCTCTGATGGGTCTGATGACTGCTGAGTAGAGGGAACCTCCTTTGACCTACATGCAAAGACTTTGGCAACTTGTGGGCACACATAGCATGATTTTCTAACCACTTTGTGAATGTGTTTCTGAAAGTCGAGATGACTATCCACATGTGTCCATAGATCCCTTATTATTACCTCCATATTTAGGGTGTTGGCACCTATGTGGTATTTGTATGACTGTAGCTCGAGGCCATAATTTTGACACCACATCTGTCTGACAGACCCTTTTTAAGGATGTCTCTTTTGTCCCAAACATCAATTATGACAACCTTTTTGCAGTCATCCACAAACTTTGCTAACCATAGCCCTCGTGTGTTTGACTGTATTTCTGAAAAGAGGGGTCCCAGGACTGAGCCATGGGGGACAGCTTTTGTTACCAGCTTACAGTACACAGGGAGACCACAATTCTTACCTTGTGGGATCTATCTGTGCCCCAGTTGGCAATCCATCAGATGACATACGTGTTTATGCACAGGTTGTTGATTATGTGGATACGACATGTGTGTGGTATGTTGGAAAAGGGCTTTTCAAGGTCTATGTAGGCCGTGTGGAGCTCATTTCATTGATGTATGTCCTGAGTAACTGCCTTGAAAATTGTCTAGCAGGTTTAGGGACCATGATCTGCCCCTGACCAAACCAAAATGGGTAGGGTTTGGTGTTTGTAGGCTCCCAATAGCTCTGTTTATGAGTTCCATAATGATGGACTCCATGGCCTTGCAGATCAGGCTTATTAGGCTTATAAGACAATAGTTCCCATGGTCTGTTGTGCACCAACACTTGTGGAGTGTGCCAAATGTTTCTGTAACCCATTCAACAGTTTCATATCCTGTACAGAGGGTGAGTCTCAACAGACTGTTCAGGTGCAGGGTCTGTTTGTTTTGGAGTTCACATATGACACAGCCAGGGACACCATGTCATCCCATAGACGCCGTGTTTTTAGGTTTGGATAGACCTGTTTAACCATTGTATATGTGATTTCTGGGATTTCACAATCTCCAGGTATGGTAATGGGCCCTTTTGTCAGTGAGAGGGGGTAAATATGTATGAACCTGTCTGACAAGATGCTGGCAATGTCAGTCATGTACATGTATTCATTTACACTTTGCATTAACTCAGAACATATATGAGTTTACATTGATATTTATGACATAGCTAAAGAAAGCTTCATGGTTCTCTATTGAATCTTTGGCAATATTTTTGGCAGAGCTTGGGTTGGATAATGTTAGGAGTGCTCATTATTTCTTGATGATACTGATCGGAGATTTATTGATCTTCTTTGGATTTTAATTTTCTTTGAACAACTTAAGTACTTGTATTACATAGTTTGATTATGACAGGGGTCCAATATATTATATGGGTCTGTTTTCATATCACTGTGTGCACAAGGCAGGATTGGTGAATAGTGACATGTGTCTGGAGTAAAAACTACAACTGTCAGATATGTGTGGCCCACTGCTGTACTCAGACATGGCCTGTGTGAGCATGCCCAGTATGACCTTTCAGTATGTTGTTGACTGAAATTTGCTATATTTGTTTAAGTGTGTGAGCATGCCCACTATGGGCATATATAAAATATGTGTGTGAAAAATCAAGTTGGTTTTTACTTCAGGGCTCACCTTTGTGTTGTACATCGACAGGAAGCACGCTGTGCCTGCAGGGCTTTCAAGAGTCAATTTGCATAGACTTATCAACATTTCTACATACAGGGGGACAGCTATTATTTGTACATTTCTACCCGGGGGGCACACCTGATTGTTACTGTGGATGTACATAGGATGAGGGGTACACCTGACACTTATACACATTTGCTATGCCTGCACTGCTATGTCAGGTACTCCATTTTAGTCTGTACTGTTGCCTATCATACTGGCTTGAGGCATACCACTGTAGTACGGACCTTAGCTTCCAATTACAAGCATATTAGTTTGTGACTTTATAGCCTACCCAACCCACATCTCACTGCCTGGTTTGCTGTTATCTGTCTGCATAGGCCTGGGGGGAGGTTACCCATATGCCTCTTCAGAGGGCATGATACAGCATTTGGTTGTGTTTGCGTTTGTCTACAACTGTCCTGCTGGCTGTGACTGTTAGGTATGTGACCCCCCCCCAACTGGTATGTGTGAGTGACTTAAGTTGTGTCTGTGCCAGTATTGAGGGTGGTGCTGCAGGGCTGCCTATGTCGGATGCACATAGTACACTCCCTATACATGTCTGAAAACAGGTAGTGTCAAGTTAGGCATCCCTTTTACTGTATGTGCGAGTCAGAGAGAGGTGTCATTTCCAGGGTTCCTACTGAGTCAGTGTATGTGCTATGCACTGCCTCTTTGCCAAGGCCAGCGCATACTGGGCACGCCTCCTTCTGCCTACCGGGGCAGGCTCAGGTTGTTCCTCCTCCAAGTCACGCTGTGCCTGTGCAGGCCTTGGCAATGGTGGGAGGCTGTTTGGCCCTGCCCCATGCTGTTCCTGCTGCAGCTGTTTCCGCAGGATCATATTGTGTAGCATGGCACATACCATGACAATTTGGGTACATGTAGTTGGTGAGTACTGCAAGGCTCCACCAGATGTGTCCAGCACCGGAACCGTGACTTGAGCATCCCAAACACACGCTCAATTATGATTCTTGTTTGTGCGTGTGCCTCATTATGGAGTTCTTGTTCAGGTGTGTGTGCATTTCTGATGGGTGTCATCAGCCATGGCTCCAGTGCATATCCAGCATCCCCTACTAGGAGACCGTAGGGAATGTCCCCATTGGCAAATAACTGGTACAGCTGGGTCAGATGCCAAATGAGGGAATCGTGATAGCTTCCAGGGCATCCAGCACACACATTCATTATTATGCCCTGGGCATCACACACAAACTGGCAGTTGATGGAGGGGAAGCCCTTACAGTTGATGTAGACCCTACCCCGCTCACCGGGTGGTGCTTTGATGCATATGTGCGTGCAGTCTATTGCACCCACTACCTCAGGGTATTCTGCTATTTGGTGGAAAAGACACATATTGCTGGACAATGCCTCATGGAATTGTGGAAATATATGTAGTCACCGACATGTGCTGACATGGCATCCCGGAACTGGTGGAGTACCCTGGATGCTGATGCCTGTGAAATCCCCATTGTATCACCAGTTGGTCTTTGGAAGGTACCTGTAGCTAGTATTCTTAGGCCAACACATACCTTGGTATCCACTGGGATGGGTTCCCCTCTGTTGGTTCTGTGTGTGAGGTGTGGCCAGCACAGCTTAACAATTTGCTGTAGGAGGTCCCTGTCCACCCTATAGCGCTCCACTATCTCCAGCTCATGTAGCCCCTGGTAGGTTACCTGGGTCTGTACACTCTTCTCCGTCTCCTCACTGTGGGTTGCTCAGCAGCATTCACAACATCACCAACTTCAGCACCTTGCACATGTTGGTTTATGATAGCAAGAGCAGCCCCTACCATTTTGTCTGACTTAAGCTTTTTAAGCTTTCCCTCTTTGTATATTGCAGTGTTGCAGAGTTCTTGAGAAAAAACAGGGGGGAATGGTGTTTGCAGAGTATAAAGTGCTGGGCTGGGCTAGTCTGCTGCCTGTGTAATTGGCTGATTCTGATATATTTCACCTGGCAGCTCTGCTAGTTCTCCTTAGTTAAGTTCCTACTACATCTTTTCCTTCCTTTGCCTTTCTGTTTCAGCCCAGGGGGAAGCACCACGCACGCGTGCGCACATGCTGTGTGTATGTTTGCAAGGAGTTTCCTATCTTATAACAGTGTGCACCTTGCGTTTGAGGCTTTCAAATAGGACAACTGTAGACAAGTCTCTTTGCAATCCTGAGCAGCTCAGGGCAAACACGAGCCACTGTGCTCCAATTAGCTTACAGCCTGTCTGACACACCCTCTCATGATGTCACCTATATTCTAGTCTTATACTCACCTACTCCAAATCTTACACTCTTGGGATATGCCTCACATGCTGGGGAAAGTTGGGATTCACTATCCTTATCCTCATTTGCATAGGACTGCCTAGTAATGCATGGTTACATCTCTCACACTGAGCTTCCCCCCCTTAGCAATCACTAGTCAGTAGCCATGTTGTCTTCAGCCTGCCATTCACCTGCATGGCAGAATAAGCTTTTTTGTGAAAATGCCAATTTTTGGCTTTTTATTTAAATGATTTTCTTGTTTTTTAAAGCGCCACACATTTGCGCGGAGCTGCGCTATGCTTAAACATCAGAGATCGGGGAAAAACAAAGTTACATTTTTATGTTTTTAAACATTTTGCAATGCTAATGGCCTTATATTTGGCCACTGGCATGCTTCCTCAACTGTATGCATCCTTTATTTGGAGCTGTCATAGCTCCGTTTAGCTATTTGCAGAAATGTACCCTGTTACCAACGGAGTACATTTCTGTGGGTAACACTAGTCTTCCATGGACAGGTTAGTGTTTGCTGGATCACAAATTTACCTCATTGCATGGCTTTCACCAGCAAATGAGGTAATTTGCATACCATGACGCTGTCCGTGCAAGACTAGCTTTAGCTGCTCTCGTGCACGCCCCTGCTGGCTGTTCCTGGATATATTGCCTGCGTGAGCTCCTACACTCATCTTGCACTCAACGCAAGCTTTTGTGAATCCGGGGGACAGCCAGACCCCTGGAGTAATTATTTAACTATAATCTTAAAACAGACTTTGGATCATAAGAATGGAGGACTGCAGTGGTCACCACCCTTCATAAGGGAGGACTTCAACAGATCCTGAAAACTACAGTCCCCTAAGTCTATCTAGTCTTATTTGCAAAACTACATTCCCCTAAGTCTAACTAGTCTTATTTTGCAAATCTATGGAAAGAATTATCATGGAAATTATCAACAAGAGCATAAAAGAACTCCAGATACTGGATCCATCTCAGTCTGGCTTTGTCAAAGGAAGGTCATGGTTACTGAATCTGGTGGAGTTCTTTGAAAAAGTCACTAAGACAATGGATGAGGAAAACTGCGTACAATGCCTACCTAGATATGTCCAAAGCATTTGATACAGCACCCCACTCAGACATTGTCAATAAACTTATAGAACTAGGTATAAACCCCTTTAGAACATCCTGGATAGCTAGCGTGCTCACTGATAGGATCCAGAAGGTTAAAATAGGGGAGGCCACCAGTAATGCAAGTAATGGACACAAAGGTTCCTTATAAAAAGAATACAGGGAATAAATACAATGTCCTACACTGATCACCTCAAAGCCTTGCCTCTTTACTCGGTATCATACAGACTTCTGACAGGTGATCTTTGCCTGGCATACAAGGCGTTCTTGGACCCTGTTTCAATGAACCTTCTGCACATCCACAAAACAAACAACATCAGAACTACTAGATTAAAAGACCTACACTTTGCTTGTGATATAAATAGTACATGTTGTGGAGACAGATATGTTTCTCAGAGAATTCCCAATCTCTGGAACAGGCCCCACATCCATTTGAAGCAGAGTTCCTCCTTCTCCCTATTTAAGCACAACTTGATCTAATGGATGTGTAATCAGAAATTCATCCCTGGTCTGGTGCCTATATCGTTGATGGACAGAGGCAATCATTAAATCACCCCCCCCCCATATAAATCAAATGTGTGGGTCACATTTGGGTTGCATTGTTAGGCTTATAAGGGCCCTAGTAGTCATTAGCCTAGTATATAACTCTGAACATATGAAACTATGAGAATGCATTGAAGAGGGGGATACAACGGCAGACATGCTAAAATGGCCAACAAATGAATCTTGACGGAGGAGTAACACAGGCCACAGGAAATCAATTCACACAAACACTTTAAAAGCAGAGAAACACTAGCCCTGAATGAGTGCTGGTTATGTTGCTGGCACCACTAGAAAACCTTTTTCATTTGCTAATATGTGATTTTCTAGTAGCAGGCTTTCTTGCTCCATTAGTAGCTGCTACACATCCTCAGTAAACAGGTGCCTAAAGGTATTAAGACCCTATCATCCAGGCAGTCATTTTAAGTTGTTTGACATCAGGATGTAATAAACCACCCTTGTTCTTGTGATAGTAGAGCCAGTGATAGTAGAGCCAGTCTGTGGGGAAGCTTATGGTAATTGCCCATGGCTGATTCCAAAAGAAGGGAGAGCCACTGTTGCCTGGGCCAGAAGGGAATCACCACAATAATCTCAAAGAATTCCTTCTGAATCTTCAGAAATATCCTGGATATAAGTGCAAGGAGTGGAAAAACATGCAGAACTGGAATCTGAAAAGATTGTGGGTGTTGGTGTTGGGATCAAAGAGACTCCAGATACTACAGTATCCTTCCCATATATAGTCTTGCCAGAGGTATCATGAAAATCATAGATACCATAACAACCAGAATCCTGAGGTATTCCTTTGCAGTGACCAAAATTTGAGTGGAAAATCCCTGAAATAAATCTAAATCTAGATCTATTTCTTCCTATGGAATAAAAGTTTTTTTGTACTGAGGTGTCTAGCTGACACCCCACAAAAACAATTCTGTTGTGATGGAGTCAAAAAGACTTTTTAGTTTTGTCTTGGCATTCCAGCCTGTGTTGGAGATCTCTCAGCCAAGTGAGAGACTCCTGACTTTATGAAAAAAATTCTGCAAAGAATATTAGTAACAGCAACAGCTTCCCCGGGGATGGGCACGACATTCTGGCTAAGCAGTGGCACCTTCCCTGCCCTTTTTCCCCAAAACTGCCTCACCCACAGAAGGGGCCCCAACAGCCACAGAGGATGTGGCTAATCCCTGGTCCATAGTGGTTATATGGACAAAACCAGAGGAATCTAGGGAAAAAGATGAATAGTCTGAGGAACCAACTTTGGCCATAGCAAAGTCACCCACCTGTGGCTGAGACTAGTTGCTAACCTGCTGTGGTGGCAAAGACTGTTTAGTTATTTTTTTTTTCCGTTTTGTAAGTGGAAGAAAGAGTGACCATGGGACTAGTACTTTGTTCCATAGTCAAGCCGAAAATGGTGCTTCTTTCTCGAGGAAACTAAGTAACACAAGCTTTGCTTGAGTTGACCATTGGTTTGGGTACATGAAAAGTGCCCAGATGCTTTGGAAGCTGTTTGGCTGTTATATCCTATGCAGGATATAACCCATGTAGTTTATACAGCAGTGATCAATATGAAGAAAATCAGTTTGTTAACAGTTCAGAGCCTTAATACTCTGTACTAACAACCAGACAAATTTCAACTCATCAGGAAGAGATGATGGAGAAACAGCATAAGCATCCTCATCTATGCCTCTGTGACTCATCTAGATCTGGATCTAGCTGCATTGCTTTAGAAATGCAATTTCTGGTTCATCTTGGTTCCATAGACTCAAGACTCTGTGAAATGAGGTCTCGTTGTAGCCACCCCACCGTTAGGACAGGGGAAAATGAAGGGTAAAACCGAAGAGGGAGGAAAGCTGTAGAGAAGGAGCTGGACAAGCCTGGTGATAATACACTGGTGTAAGATATTAGGAAAAATGGCTACATGAGCCAGGACCCCAAAGCACAAAGCTGTAGTCTACTACGGAAATACACTGAAGTGCCAGTACAATACGAATTTTGTAACAAATGTCTAGTCTATAGGTGATGTGGGCTGGTCCTCACACCTCTGACATTTGTGGCAGTGAAAAATATGAAACAGTGATAGAATGGAAATTAGTGTAGGCAGTTCAGGCAGAAGGCAAACAGACCATTATATAACTGATGTCAGTAAAAGGCATGGCAAGTAGACAGATACCTGGACAGGCAAAATCAGGGCAATTACCTGCCAAAGTGGATGCTAGGCAAACTGATATCTGAACCGACAGCTCTAGAACTACACCCGAGTTTCTTACACCAAAAAATGTTCACCTCTCTGCCAGCATTTCTAGTACTGACATCCAGAGTTCTGCAACTTAAGGAACAGGCATACAGCTCCTTGAGGGACACATATCTAACTCTTAGTTGCCTCTAGACATCACAATCAATTTAAGGCAGGGCTAGAGGTTTTCTTAGTGGAAGGAGGAAAGCACTGCAAGACCTGAGAGAAAACACTGACTAAACAGTAAGTGAACATACCACAACAATACTGGTGGTACCTAAAGAGTAAATGAAGACTGCCACTCGTCTGGTCAGGATAAAACAGACAGACATCTGTGGATTCTGTTCAAGCAGCTTTATTATGTACAAACACAACAGAATTGAGGCTTAATAACTTTTAACTTAGATAAACTTGTAAACAAACTGGCTATCACACTCATACATATTCACTCTCTGGCTGCACTCAAAATGGCACTGAAGCTAGCATGTGCTTGCTATTTATATGCACGTGCTGTCCTTGGAAATGCTTCTTAAAGGTACAACACACTATTCTACATCCTCCATCTTTGAGAAATGAGTCATGCATTATTGACAACACTAACTGACATGAAATTGATACAAAATAATTTTTTGACGTGCTATACAGAACTAAATACATACAGACAATTATGTCCAGGTTGCTGAGTATTTCACACTAGGCCTGGAAATACGACCAAATCATGTGACATAGAAATTAGAACTAGGTCTAGCAACTGGGACTGTCTCTGCTGAATGTTCAACTTTAGGGACATCATGAACATCATCAGGAACAGAAGTAGGAGTTAAGACATGTTCTGCAACAGGAACATTGCTTGGATTGCTCTGAGATCTAGAGTCTGTATCACAGGAAAAATGTTGTGATATCATTTCTGATACAGGAAGAAGATGTCTGCAATTTCTCCTGTACTCCACACCCTCAGATTCTACAAAGTAGGATCTCGGCTCAGTACATACACCTGTTCCTTGACCAATCTGGTGGAAAATCTTTGCCGTTTGTATCCTCACTCTCTCTCCTTCTTTCAATGGACTAACAACTCTGCTTGATTTATCATAGCTGGACTTCTGGAAATAATGCTTTCTGAATAGGTGGGCTTTGATTGTTCTGTTGTTTTTAGCTTTAGGCCTCAACAAACTGGAACTGATACTCAAGGTTGTTCTGGTTTGCCTAGATAGAAGTCTGTGAGCAGGCAAACCACGTATATCACCACCGGGTATGTTTCTGAGATTGAGTAAACTCAAAAAGGCATCAGTATTATCACTCTTTGACTTCTCTAGTAATTGCTTTGTACTCTGTACTGCACATTCAGCTAGTCCATTTGACTGTGAATACGCTGGACTACTAGTAACATGTACAAAGTCCCATTCTTTTGCAAATTTCTGAAACAACTGACTGGTAAAATGGGTACCATTGTCAGAAATAAGCTTCTGTGAGCTCCCATGGACTAAGAACTGACATTTCAACTTAGTGATTACAACAGTGGACATTAGGTTAGGTAGTAAATCGATCTCAAACCAGTCTGAATAAGAGTCTGCGATCACTACTTAATGCTGATTGTTCCACTTGAACATAACAGTGGCTACTGTTGGTCAAGGTAGTTCAGGAACTAAACTTAGATGAAGTGGTTCTTTCTGCAAATGCAGTTTAGTACTATTGCATACTGAACAAGAAGAAAGCACTTTATCAACGTATTTTGCTAGAGAAGGCCCAAATACTAGTCCTCTCCCCCTTCTTTTGGTAGATTCAGAACATGAGTGACCACGATCCAAAATTTGGATATATTCACACTGTAAGGAAGCAGGAAAGTACAGTTGTGTACACCTACCATAAATGTAGATGTTCGAGTGTCTTCACTGTTGCAGTCATGACTGTAGGGTTCTCCCCTGCCGGCAGGCAGCCCTCGGTCGGCCAGAATCCCAAAGTCTGGGTCTGGCGTCGGCTGTTCAACCATGCTCCCTGACGTCAGAGCGCCAGGAGTATAAAGCTGACAGCCGACGCCATCTTCTCCAGTTTTTCTTGCCCCAGATGTCAGGAGTCCCAAAATGAAAAAGGTCCCATAACCTTTGCAAATACACCTGAGAAGAATGGTGAAAAAAGGAAATACACAAAAGTAAAAATAAGAGGGGACAGGAGGGAGGGAAATACCTGCAACAGTGAAGACACTCAAACATCTACATTTATGGTAGGTGTACACAACTGTACTATGTTCATCGTGTTTCACTGTTGCAGTCATGACTGTACAGTAGAATCCCAAAGCTGAAAGAAAGGGAGGTGGTCATAAAGAGGAAGGGGCGGCTAAAAGGCCCTGCAAGACTGCAGAGGCACAGCCTGCCCTAGACTTAGAGTAGAGAGGTAGATTGTAGTGCTTAGAAAAAGTATGCACTGAACTCCAAGTTGCAGCTTCCAAAATGTCCTTGGTAGGAACTCCCCTGAGGAAGGCTGCAGAAGTGGCAGCAGCTCTGGTGGAATGAGTCCGTATACTCCCTGGGATTTGCTTTCCATGGTGAGAATAACAAAATCGGATTCCATGAGCAATCCATTTAGAAATGGTCTGTTTTGAAATGGCTTTACCTTGGGAACTTGAAGCATAAGAAACAAACAATTGTTCTGATTTTCTGATGTCCTTGGTTCTGTTCAGGTAAAAACGTAGTTGTCTGTGTACATCCAAGGAATGTAAGATCCTTTCCCCTTTATTTTGAGGAGTGGGGAAAAAGGTTGGCAAGTGGATAGTTTGATTTAAAGCCACTTTGGAAACCACCTTAGGCATGAAGGTAGGATTTGTCCTCAAAGATACCCTGTCTTGATGAAAAATAATATAAGGTTCCACAGCCATAAGAGCTTGTAACTCTGAAACTCTCCTGGCAGAGGTTAGGGCTAACAGGATAGCTGTCTTCCAAGATAAAAACTTGATGTCAGAAGAGGCAGCAGGCTCAAAAGGAGGCAAGGTTAGTTTTTCCAAAACATAGTTGAGATCACAAGCAGGAATGGGAGGAGATCTATGAGGTCTTAAGTTCTTAGCTCCTCTGAGAAACTGTCTCATGAGCTGGTGGGAAAAGATGGGAGGGTCTGTATTATAATGAGCAGAAATAGCAGAGGCATGTATCTTAAGGGAAGAAAAAGAGAGACCCTTATGTAAGAGATCTGTCAAGTAAAGTAAAATTAAAGTAATGTTAGGAAGAAGAGAATCAGAATCCTGAGCCTGCATCCAGGAACAAAATCTTTTCCATTTTCCTGCATAAGATTTTCTAGTGCTAGGACGTCTGGCTTCTAAAATTACATCCATAACCTGCTTGGGCAGAAAAGAAGAAATCAAAGGCCCTGGATTAACCAGGCCGCCAGGCTGAGAGTTCTGACATGCGAGTGTAGAACCTGACCCTGATGCTGGGACAGAAGGTTCGGAGACGGAGGTAAAACCCAAGGGGGCTCCAGGCATAGGTTTTTTAGAGTTGGAAACCAAAACTGCCGAGGCCAATTTGGAGCCAGCAAGATTATCATCTTGGGCTCGTCCTGTTTTATCTTCAATAAGACCCGTGGAAGAAGAGGAAGAGGTGGAAAGGCATATCCCGAGAGGTTCCTCCAACTGAATGACAGGGCATCCACTTTCCAAGCTTCTCTGTGGAAAGTCCTGGTGCAAAAATTCTGCAGTTGATGATTGAGATGGGATGCAAAGAGGTCTATGTGAGGACATCCCCAGACTGCTGTTATCATCCTGAATAATTTAGTGTCCAGCATCCACTCGTGTGGATCCAAAAGTTTTCTGCTCAGACTGTCTGCCAGGAAGTTTTGTTTCCCTGGTAGAAACTGAGCTTGAAGATCCAGATTGCAAGCTAGAGCTGTGTTACATAGATCCATGGCTAGTCTGCAAAGGGGGTAGGAATGAGATCCCCCTTGCTTGTTTATGTACCACATAACTGTGGTGTTGTCTGTCCGTATTAGTAGTTGTCCTGGTTGAAAAAGATTCCTGAAGGCCAATAGAGCTTTCTGAACGGCTAACATTTCCTTTAAGTTGATAAGCAGGTGCTTCTGATCCTTTGTCCAAAGGTCCTGCAGACAATTGCCCTGAAAATGGGCTCCCCAAGCATAATCCGAGGCGTCCATGGTTAGAATCTGAGTGGCAGGAGGCAGACGAAAGGGTTTCCCTTTGTTTAGAGCACATGCCCTGGACCACCAAAGAAATTCCTTTTGAAGGCAAGGAAGGACGGAGATCAGTATGTCTAAACTGTGGCAATGCTGAGACCATACACTTTTTAGGTACCACTGTATTTTCCTCATATGTAGTCTTGCATATGGTACGAGAAGGATGCAGGAGGCCATGTAACCCAAAGCCTGCAGGAATTTCCTTGCAGATAGTTGAGTAAAGTTGAAGCCAGCTGTAATTGTTTTTCGGATGTCAGAAATGCCATCTGGGTTGTGCTGTTTAGAAGTGCACCCAGAAAAGTTATCTGTTGTGATGGAGTCAAATTTGACTTTTTTATGTTTACAGAGAATCCCAGGAACTTGAGGAGGTTCTGTACAAATTCTAGATGCTGGAGTAAGACGTCCTTGCGGTCTGCCTGAATTAGACAATCGTCCAGATAAGGGTAAATTTGAATTCCTTTGAGTCTGCAGTAAGCTACTACTGGAGCCAGGCATTTGGTGAAGACCCTGGGCGCAGTAGACAATCCAAAGGGCAGCGCAGAGAATTGAAAGTGCCTCGATCTGGCCTTGAACCTGAGGTATTTTCTGCGATCCTGCCTGATGGGAATGTGTAAATAAGCCTCCTTTAAATCCAAAGTTACCATCCATGCATCTTTGGACAGCATTGGAAGTAGCTGCTGTAGATTAAGCATCTTGAATTTTGGAATCTCTAGAAAGGTGTTCAAGACCGACAGATCCAAAATGGGTCTCCATGAGTTTTGCTTCCTTGGGACTAGAAAGAGCCTTGAGTAAAAACCTTTTCCCATCTCTGAAAGAGGAACCAGTTCTATGGCATTCATAGCCAAAAGAGCTTCCATCTGGTTTAAGGCCTCCGTCCATTGATGTTTTGGAAGGTCTGGTCATCCGCTTGGCCTTGGCAAGGTATGAAAATGGAATTTGTAACCTCTTAAAACCACATCCAAAACCCATTTGTCTTGGGTTATTTGAGTCCAATTTTGATAAAAGAGAGAGTTTTCCTCCGAGAGGGGCTTCCAGGCAAGAAGGTCCTGTAGCCCAACAGAGGGAGTCATTGAGTTTGTTTCCTTTGAGATTGTGACCTGTCCTCTCCTCCCCTAGGGGTGGAAGCAGTCCACTGTCTTGGTCTATAAGCAGCTTGTGTTTGAGGCCTCCCTATGGAGCGTCTATATCTACCCCTCTGAGGCCTGTCTGAAGTGGGAAAGGACCAATTTTTTGAAGGCCAATTCCTGCTAAATCTAGGTGGCTGTACTTGTAAGAAATCTTTAACTGTTTGCATGGATTTTGCCTTATCCTCCATCTTTTTAATCACCTCTTCAGCTTTTGATCCAAACAAAACATTATGCTGAACAGGAGCATCCAATAATTTAGCCTTTACTTGTTCGGGTAAATTTTGTTCCTTTAGCCATGCATGCCTTCTAATGACTGTGCCAGAGGCCGCAGCCCTACAAGAAGCCTCCAAGGCATCAAATCCACAGTGTAAACCATGCTTCCCAACCTGTTCAGTGGCATACAATAAGTCATGTAATTCCTTATTATCTGCACAGGCAGAAATGGAAGTAAGCTTTTGTTTTAAGACTGAGAAGAGAAATTGCTGGTATTTAAGCATATGAAACTGACAGTTTAAACCCCTAATGGACAAAGTAGCAGAAGTGTACACCTTTTTGCTCCATCTTTCTAAGGATCGAGAATCCTTTTCAGTAGGAATGGGATTTTTGGCAGAAGCGGCCTTAACTCCCTTAGGACCCTGAGAAATGGTTTCAGGGTCAGCAGCAGGGTTCTTGTATAAAAACTGATGGGAATCAGGAACCCTGTAATATCTATCAGGCTTAACAGGAGCAGGAGGAAAAGAGTCAGGGGTTAAGTTAGCCTCCGAAAAGGCATCATCCACAATATCCAAAACAGGAGGAATAGCCAGAGGTCTATGTTGGGGAAGAAGAAGAAAATCCCTCAGTCTTTTCTTGGATTCCAAATACTCCTGTCCTTCCCAGTGGAAATGTTCCCTCATTTCATGCAAAGTTTCCCCAAAAGAGAAATCCTCAGGGGGAGAAGCTGAAGGAATGGATTCTTCAGCATCAGAATCCTCATAAGGAGGGAAAGAATATTCCTGATCAGAAGAAGAAACCGAGGAAACAGAAGCCTGATCAGAGGAATCATAATAAACATCCTGCCTTGGCCTTTTGTCTGGAGGGGGATGTGAACCCCTAATCATAGTAAGTAAATCCTCCGCCATCTTGAGTAACTGTTTCTGTGACTTGGGAGCCGGTTCAGAAGAGGCCTGTTTTGAAGTCTTTGATTTAGAAGGAGTCTTTGCCTTTGTCTTTGGCTTTGCCTTTACTAGTAGCTGAGTAGGCCTGAAAACCCCTTCAGAAGCCGGTACCTGCACAGCGGCTCCGGACCCATCCGAAGGAGGATTGTCCGAAGGTCCTGCAACAGAAATATTTAAAGGCTTGTTTGGCTCCTCATGAGAGTCTGTTTCGGCCGTCGGTTCTGAAATGGCCGACGACAGGGGCTGCAAAAGCACCTCACTGATGACGGCCGAACCTGAAGCTGGCTCCGCTTGTGAGCTATCATCAGATTTGGACCTTGGAGGCCTGTCTTTATCCTTGCGACGTTTGTGAACTCCGGTAGCCGGGACCGTATCCGATGACATTTTGTAGTTAAAGCGCCTACCGAAGTAATGAAAAGCAAAATCATACCTTCGCTTAATTGTACATTGATTGAATCTAGCACACAACCGACAACTAGCTACATCGTGGTCAGGGCCTAAGCAAGGAATACAGTAAGAATGAAAATCCTTATGAGGTATTTGCTTCCCACATGAAATACAATTATTAACTTTTTCTGACATCGGAGTGGAGCAAGTAAAAAGTTTCCCCAACGGGGTACTCAGCTTTGAGTGGAGGAGAAAGTCTTCGGACCGAAGTATATAGAAAAATTTGTCAGGAGTCAGCCGACCGGCACTTGCGAACTGCTATCACCGCACGGCAAGAAAGACTGGAGAAGATGGCGTCGGCTGTCAGCTTTATACTCCTGGCGCTCTGACGTCAGGAAGCATGGTTGAACAGCCAACGCCAGACCCAGACTTTGGGATTCTGGCCGACCGAGGGCTGCCTGCCGGCAGGGGAGAACCCTACAGTCATGACTGCAACAGTGAAACACGATGAACATCAACAGTTTTAGGAACTTTGAAAATAATGTCATCTTCCATCAGCATCTCATCTCTGTAAGGAAAATAAGTTTGCACTTCAGGTGGTACACTAGATTGCTTTGATGGCCATCCAACATTGATGAAGTGATTAAGCCTTTGCAAAACTGGATCAGTCTTTGTATAATCTCTTAGCTCATCAAGCCTCGTGGCAGAAAAATTATGCATTTCCATGATATCAAAGATAAAATTCTCTGCATTAAGCTGTTAGTCGTATTCCTGGGCGA